>NC_042628.1:3159677-3492719 GCF_901001135.1 Rhinatrema bivittatum | reverse complement strand
GTTACCCCCATGCCTTATGTTAAGGATAGTAACTGCCACTCCATGCAGGTTACCCCCATGCCTTATGTTAAGGGTAGTAACTGCCACTCCATGCAGGTTACCCCCATGCCTTATGTTAAGGGTAGTAACTGCCACTCCATGCAGGTTACCCCCATGCCTTCTGGTAAGGGCAGTAACTGCCGCTCTGTGCAGGTTACCCCATGCCTTATGTTAAGGGTAGTAACTGTCACTCTATGCAGGTTACCCCCATGTTTCTCTTAAAGGTAGTAACTGCCACTCTGTGCAGGTTACCCCCATGCCTTATGTTAAGAGTAGTAACAGCCGCTCCATTCAGGTTACTCCATACCTTATGTTAAGGGTAGTAACTGCCGCTCTATGCAGGTTACCTCCATGCCTTCGGTTAAGGGTAGTAACTGCCACTCTGTGCAGGTTACCCCCATGCCTTATGTTAAGAGTAGTAACAGCCGCTCCATTCAGGTTACTCCATACCTTATGTTAAGGTTAATAACTGCCATCCCGTGTAGGTTACCCCCATGTTTCTGTTAAGGGTAGTAATTGCCGCTCCATGCAGCTTACCCCATGCCTTATGTTAAGGGTAGTAATAGTTACTATACCAAGCAACTGTCAAACCCATAACAAAACTACTTCTAGCAACATTTTTACAGAGTGAGCTGCCTTCTTGATAATTCATACAATGCTGCTGCTTGAACGTGCTTTGCTTCTGGACTTGGCCTTAGAAGCAGTCCTGCGGTTTTTCCCTAATGTCTGCGTATCAGTACCCCAGACCATAAAAGTCAGGGCCCAGCATTCTAAAAGCACAGTCCAGATGTATTCCACACATTAAAAAAAGTGGAAAGAAGGCAAAACGATTACCGGCATGGTTAAAAGGGGAGGTGAAAGAAGCTATTTTAGCCAAAAGATCTTCATTCAAAAATTGGAAGAAGGATCCAACAGAAGAAAATAGGATAATGCATAAGCGTTGGCAAGTTAAATGTAAGACATTGATAAGACAGGCAAGAGAGAATTTGAAAAAAAGTTGGCTGTAGAGGCAAAATCTCACAGTAAAAACTTTTTTAAATATATCTGAAGTAGAAAGCCTGTGAGGGAGTCAGTTGGACCGTTAGATGATCGAGGGGTTAAAGGGGCACATAGAGAAGATAAGGCCATCACGGAAAGATTAAATGATTTCTTTACTTCAGTGTTTACTGAAGAGGATATTGGGGAGGTACCCGTTCTGGAGAAGGTTTTCATGGGTAATGATTCAGATGGAGTGAACCAAATCACGGTGAACCTAGAAGATGTGGTAGGCCTGATTGACAAACTGAAGAGTAGTAAATCACCTGGACCGGATGGTATACACCCCAGAGTTCTGAAGGAACCGAAAAATTAAATTTCAGACCTATTAGTAAAAATTTGTAACCTATCATTAAAATCATCCATTGTACCTGAAGACTGGAGAATAGCTAAATTAACCCCAATATTTAAAAAGGGCTCCAGGGGCGATCCAGGAAACTTCAGACCGGTTAGCCTGACTTCAGTGCCAGGAAAAATAGTGGAAAGTGTTCTAAACATCAAAATCACAGAACATATAGAAAGACATGGTTTAATGGAACAAAGTCAGCATGGCTTTACCCAGGGCAAGTCTTGCCTCACAAATCTGCTTCACTTTTTTGAAGGAGTTAATAGACATGTGGATAAAGGTGAACCGGTAGATGTAGTATACTTGGATTTTCAGAAGGCGTTTGACAAAGTTCCTCATGAGAGGCTTCTAGGAAAAGTAAAAAGTCATGGGATAGGTGGCGATGTCCTTTCGTGGATTGCAAACTGGCTAAAAGACAGGAAACAGAGAGTAGGATTAAATGGGCAATTTTCTCAGTGGAAGGGAGTGGACAGTGGAGTGCCTCAGGGATCTGTATTGGGACCCTTACTTTTCAATATATTTATAAATGATCTGGAAAGAAATACGACGAGTGAGATAATCAAATTTGCAGATGATACAAAATTGTTCAGAGTAGTTAAATCACAAGCAGATTGTGATAAATTGCAGGAAGACCTTGTGAGACTGGAAAATTGGGCATCCAAATGGCAGATGAAATTTAATGTGGATAAAGATACAGAGAAGGGCGACCCAAATGATAAAGGGGATGGAACTGCTCCCCTATGAAGAAAGACTAAATAGGTTAGGGCTGTTCAGCTTGGTGAAGAGACGGCTGAGGGGGGATATGATAGAGGTGTTTAAAATCATGAGAGGTCTAGAATGGGTAGATGTGAATCGGTTATTTACTCTTTCGGATAGTAGAAAGACTAGGGGCCACTCCATGAAGTTAGCATGGGGCACATTTAAAACTAATCGGAGAAAGTTCTTTTTTACTCAACGCACAATTAAACTCTGGAACTTTGTATGCAGATAGGAAGGAGGTGCTCCTGGGGAGGAGTTACCAATAACAGTACCACTACATATGTAACTTTGCACGCAGATAGGAGGGAGGTATTCCTGGGGAGGAGTTACCAATAACAGTACCACTACATATGTAACTTTGCACGCAGATAGGAGGGAGGTGCTCCTGGGGAGGAGTTACCAATAACAGTACCACTACATATGTAACTTTGCACGCAGATAGGAAGGAGGTATTCCTGGGGAGGAGTTAGCACTTACCGTACCACTACATATGTAACTTTGCACGCAGATAGGAGGGAGGTGCTCCTGGGGAGGAGTTACCAATAACAGTACCACTACATATGTAACTTTGCACGCAGATAGGAGGGAGGTGCTCCTGGGGAGGAGTTACCAATAACAGTACCACTACATATGTAACTTTGCACGCAGATAGGAAGGAGGTATTCCTGGGGAGGAGTTAGCACTTACCGTACCACTACATATGTAACTTTGCACGCAGATAGGAGGGAGGTGCTCCTGGGGAGGAGTTACCAATAACAGTACCACTACATATGTAACTTTGCACGCAGATAGGAAGGAGGTATTCCTGGGGAGGAGTTACCAATAACAGTACCACTACATATGTAACTTTGCACGCAGATAGGAGGGAGGTGCTCCTGGGGAGGAGTTACCAATAACAGTACCACTACATATGTAACTTTGCACGCAGATAGGAGGGAGGTGCTCCTGGGAAGGAGTTACCAATAACAGTACCACTACATATGTAACTTTGCACGCAGATAGGAGGGAGGTGCTCCTGGGGAGGAGTTACCAATAACAGTACCACTACATATGTAACTTTGCATGCAGATAGGAGGGAGGTGCTCCTGGTGAGGAGTTACCAATAACAGTACCACTACATATGTAACTTTGCACGCAGATAGGAGGGAGGTGCTCCTGGGGAGGAGTTACCAATAACAGTACCACTACATATGTAACTTTGCACGCAGATAGGAGGGAGGTGCTCCTGGGGAGGAGTTACCAATAACAGTACCACTACATATGTAACTTTGCACGCAGATAGGAAGGAGGTATTCCTGGGGAGGAGTTACCAATAACAGTACCACTACATATGTAACTTTGCACGCAGATAGGAAGGAGGTATTCCTGGGGAGGAGTTACCAATAACAGTACCACTACATATGTAACTTTGCACGCAGATAGGAAGGAGGTATTCCTGGGGAGGAGTTACCAATAACAGTACCACTACATATGTAACTTTGCACGCAGATAGGAAGGAGGTATTCCTGGGGAGGAGATAGCACTTACCATTTGTACCAGAAGAAATAGAGAGCACGGACACAAGGAGTGACAGCAGGCCTCAAACCCTGGTCTCCTGGTTCACAGCCAACTGCTCTGACCACTAGGCTACTCCTCCACTGTACACTAGGAGATTGTCTTCTCTCTGCCTATGGTGGAGTACATTTTACTCACATTCCCTTTGAAAGTTATCCCAGGAAAGCCCCCACACATACTGACAGCTGCTGATGTGTTTTTTTCAGGAAAGTTTACTTTAAAAATACAGATGTGTGTGGATAATTTCACACCCCTTCCCAGCTCGGCTCCCTGCAGGTAAAGGTATCTGCAGACAGGTCTCCATTTTTCTAAAGCACTGTTTGACCTGTGGAAATAACTTATAAAATTATCCTCCCTATTTAACGTCTAAAGCTGGGGTAGTGCAGCCGACCCGCAGGATGATTGCAGGCTAGAGGTCAGCACCTCTAATTCTAACCAGCCTGAGATCTGGCTGAGACAGGTCTCAGGACACAGACCGCTCTGTTCACCACCCAGCAGCCCTCCTGGAAATTACCAGCAGTGGCTGGGTCAGAAAAGAACCGGTCACACCAGAGCCTTCTGAGAGCCTGAACTGCTTCCCTCTGTTTTTCAAAGGCAAACAGAAGAGAAGGAATTGGAAATGCGAACTCATTCAAGCTGACGTCATTGTATGGGGATCATTTTCTCACTGCCTGCACTGGTGCAAGGTCTGCAGGTCCCTCGCACTCTGCCCCAGATTTCAAAGAACTTTGCTTTTGAAAATCATCCCAGAAAACTCCCTATGCACAGTCGCACTTGCTAATTTGTTCAGGTACACACTTCTAAAAATATAAACGGCAGTGTGAAAGGGCAAATCCCTCCTCAGCCTTGTTCCAGGAACCCTTCCTCTCATAAGAACATAAGAACATGCCATTCTGGGTCAGACCCAAGGGCCCAGCAAGCCCAGCATCCTGTTTCCATCAGTGGCCAATCCAGGTCACAGGTACCTGGCAGGATCCCAAGGGGTAGAGCGATTCCAAGCTGCTTATCCCAAGAACAAGCAGTGGATTTCTGCAGCTCCGCCTTAATATTGGTTAATGGACTTTTCCTCCAGGAACTTGCCCAAACCTTTTTTATATGCAGCTACTCTAACAGCTTTCACCACATCCTCCGGCAACGAATTCCAGAGCTTAATTATGCGTTGAGTAAAAAAATATTTTCTCTGATTAGTTGTAAGCGTATTACCCAGTAACGTCATTGTGTGTCCCTTGACCTTTGTACTTTTCAAAAACCTAAATAACTGATTAATATTGTCTGCTAAATGCAGTTCAACTGGCAAAGTGTTCCACAAAACAGGTGCCGCAACAGAAAAAGCACTGCCCCTGCTATTTATAGCTCTTCTGTGCAGAACCGGGTCAAAGCCCTCACTGACATCCAAGAGCACTACGTCTAGTGCTCTCCCCTGATCCAACTCTCTGATCACTTAATCGAGAAATTGATCAGATTCGCCTGGCAAGACTTCTCTCTGCTAAAGCCAGGCTGCCTCGCATCTTGCAATGTTTCGGAGTTCCCTTGAGTCGCACTGCAATTTCCATCTTTTGATCTAAAGCTCAGCATCCCCAGTTCACTCTGTTTAGTGCCACAAAAAGGTCACACAAGGGTTAGTGAGAAATAAATTAACGATTAAAAAAAAAACCAAACCAAGTGAAGTTCACCTATGCCTGTTAGCACTATTCAGTTTCTATGGTAAGAAACCCATTATAGCGTTTCATTCCACTTGTTTTGTGGTTAAAAGAAAAATATTTGTATTAAGTCAGGATTTTGGTTTTCCAGGTCCTAAATGGAGGCAATTTAAACCCTTGCAATTGTAATGCATCAGTTATTAGCATTAATTTAACATCACAATCTGCAGGTGTCTGATACACAGGTCCTTGCAATAACCTGTGCAGGAAAATGTGCGCGGAAATCCACCACAGAATTCCCGAATGGACAGATACAAAAATCTTAACCTCCTGATGCCTTAAGCTAATACTATCCTAATGCATTGGCAGGCTGATGCAATAAAGCGCGCCTAGCCCAGCGCAGAGATTCACGCATGCTTTGCCTAGACTAGCACCCGACGCAATAAGGAGATTAGCGCGTCCAACACGTGAACCCAAACAAACACGTATCCGATAGCGCACATCTCATAGCCATTAGCTATTACCCCCCAGATGCAGAAAATCGCTGGGCGCCCAATGCACGCTTTTTAATACGGCAAATTTAACTCCAGCCCCAGAGCTGGCATTAAGTCAATGCACGAGTCAAGGGCTCAGGAGAAATTTTAAAAAAATAGTCCTCTGGGTTTCCTCCTGTTTGGCATCGTTGTGATACTTAAATCAACAGCTTGCAGTGCTTAAGAATAATGGTATAAAGCAATGGCTTGATGGACACACAATATGCACAGACAATAGACGCACTCCGGGCCAATTTCGCCCCTTGCTATTGTGCGTCCAGAAATATTTTTGTCATCAAGCCGTTGCAATATATGACCCGAAGCGGGACAAAATGGATGCTCGTATTGAGCGCCTGTTGCAGTTGTGGGCCCCTGATTCATTTGAGCACTAGGGAGGTGCAATACTTCCCTAGCGCAGCAGCTCATTTACATACTGCACCGTGCGCCCGGGAGATCTGGCTCTGCCCGCATCCTATTGCATCGGCCCGCGGGAGTTTTAAACAGCAGGTAGATCAGAAAATGTGCATTCGGTACAGGCTGAACGCGCATTTTACCTGGGGGAGGGGAGCATGAGGTGACGGCGGCAGAGCAGAGCAACCATTGCCACAAGCCAGAGGATTAAACCTCTTGCAAATTTGAAACTTTTTCCCCACTGGCGTCCCCAGCATTTTCAGCCCTTGAAATTCCTTTTGGAGTGACCGTCAAAATCTCCTGTGGAGGTGGAGATCAGGCCACCCCAGATTCCTCTTCTCTGGAGCTGACTTGCCCCTCCAGGCCCACTCCTCTTGTGCTGTCCCTTTAAGAACAGACGTGATGAATCTCACAGACCTAGCCTAGCAGGCCTGGGTGCCACTGAATGCAGAACATCAGCTCCTCAGAGAGATATCAGGACCTTACAGAGCACCCTCTGACATCCCAGCACTGGCTCAGGAGGCAGAGCGAGTCCTAAACGTTGGATTGCTTTATCTTTACTTTTATTTATATACCACTGTACCCCGAAGCCCTAGGCGGTTTACAAAAAAAAACCCCAAAGCCATATATATAATTAAAACAAAACAGCCTAGACCAAAATTGAAATGGTTTCAGTCTCTGTACAGTAAAACGCCTTAACTTATCAATTCATTGCAAGCTCGATTGTGTTTTGAGCATTACTTTAATGGTTTTAGTGCAGCTTGTAAAATGTAATGCCACAGGAAGAGAATACGAAAGGTCTGGACCACGACCTAGAATGCTCCTCTCGCCTCTCCCTGCATGGCCCTGGCAGACTCTGGGACCCCCAATAACCCTCTCTCAGAGGGCTGCAAAAGTGCGTTGATCCAAGGAAGAAAGTTAATTGAAAGAAGTGTGTGAACTTGCAATAGTGGGGCGCATATTCAGCCACTGAGCGTCGAGGTACGAGAGCCAGATACACCTATCCTGCTAACTTAAGCAGGGTGCTGAATATGTCTGGCTATGTTAAAGTTAGCTGGATATGCATGGCCCAGCCCTAGGGTACAGCTAACTCTGAATATTGGAATCAGCAGGTTAACCTTTCCTGTTAACTTTGCTCCTCCCCAGGAACGCCCCCGACTTACCCAGCTAAATTCTAACTGGATAAGCTATTTAATATCATGGCTAAGCCATTTAGACAGATAACTTTTCAGTTATCCGTCTAAATGGCTTTTGAATATCTGCCCCAGTATTTAATACATCACTCGCAAATGGACTGGCAGCCAATGCAACTCCTTAAGCCTAGGAGAGATATTGTCCGCATTGAGTGGCCTGCTATCAGCCTTCAATATTGGTGCTGGGAGGCCAATATACAAAGCTTTACAGGAATCTAATAGGGGCAATTTCAACGCTTGCACAACAGAATGAAAGTCCGCTGGGAATAATAAGGATTTTACTGAGAATATGTTGAACCACTGATGACGAATCCTGCGCCTGTGCAAACGTTTGTGAAGAGCACATACATCAGCTTGTGCTGATGTATGTGCCTTTTAGTAAAAGGCACATACATCAGCACAAGCTGGTGAGTGCTAGCACCAATGCTGCAAGTGAAGTGAGAAGTGTTGAGGATTTGCAGCCAAGGCTCACAAGTTTGAAAGCTGCTAATTCGGCCTCCTCTCGCTTGCACGTGTGAATAAGTCTAAAGCAACCGCGCCACCCGGTGGTCACTCAAGACATTGCAAGCGCATTAGCAGGTGACCTTGAAGCTCTAATGTCTCCTGCGTGTTGCAGAAATTCCCCTTTTTAATAACGGGTACGAGAATGAATCTGGGACCATATTTGCAAAGCAGCCCAACAGAGACAAAACTGTGGCTTCAATTTAAAATGTTGTGAAAACTATGATCGCGGGATCTTCAGTTCTCTCACCGGTCTTTCCTCACACACTCACAAATGGCTTTTAGGGTAACCAAGGGGGCGATAATCGCTGGTTTCTTTGCAGGCAAACACCTGTTTATCTGCGTAAAAATGGGGTTTGAAAGTCGCTCCCCAGTTACACTGCAGTGGGATCTCACTTTGAAATCCCTGTGCGTAGGTTTGGGTGCAGACTCTATGCATGGGGCTACTTTTTATCCAGTTTGATGAGCACCGACCCAAAATTCCAGAAGTGAAGCACGGGGGGGGGGGGGGGGGAAGTTTCTTTTTTTTTTTTTTTCTTTTTATTGAGTTTTAACATAATAACACAAAAATGACATTAGTGAATGTAAAAAACAGATGTATCACAATACTAAAGTTAACTCGGAAATTTCTACTGCAGTCAATTATCATATACAATTGTGAATACTATCTTTATAATAAGAATTTAAAGGGGTGGATTTTAAACAGATTCTTAAGCGATACAATATTAGGAAAAGGAAAAAAGAAAATAGACGGCGGCTGTGTTCTGCCTACTTAAGCCTTCTGGACTACTGATGCCAGCAGGGAGATCCACTCACTCTTATTCATGCCCAGTACCCGAAGGAAGTTTCTCTTGCTAATGGACCTGTCCTCCAGAAACTTGTCCAAACCTTTTTTTTTTTTTTTTTTTTTTTTTTAAATCCTGCCAGAATATTAACCTTGAACACATTTTCCGGCAACAAATGTCACTGCACGATTGAGTGTTGAGTGAAAAAATATAATCTCTCCCATTAATTTACAATCTGCTTCCAGTCCGTTTCATGGAGTGTCTGCTGGGTAAAATAACTCTCCCCATGTACCTGCTTCACTCCATTCATGATTTCATAAACTTTCATTGCATTCTTTTCCAATTATCTCTAATAGACTTCCTTTCTGTCCCACACCTGAAGAAGAGCAGAGAGGATCTGTTGCCACAGCTCCAAAGCATGTGCAACATTCCCAGGAAGGTTCCCCGCATTTAGCACAACTGTGTACCTCCAGGCAAATCCTCTTGTATGTAAATCAATCCTTCTGAATAAAGTTGAGATGAGTTACCCTGGGGCAGAAGCCCCCACATCTGTTTCTCACTCATCCCTCCTTTCCCAGGCAGTTCAGTAGCCAAGGTGATATGCAAATGAGACATTAATATAATGTAACCATCACCCTAGCACATTACTTGTACTGGGAAATAAGAAGTGTCTGTATTTTATGTCCCATAATAGTACAAACCTAATGTGCACAGTGGGCGTGAGAGGTATATTTTATATTATATCATAGAACACTCTACACACAATCTGGTAAAGCAAAACCTAATTTACTAAATGTTGTGAATATATGGATAATAAATCAGCAAAGAAATATCAACATTAAATACAGTATCACAGTAAACTGTATATAAATCAATACAGGTAAATAGGAGATAGACAAAAATAAAGATAGAACAATAAAGAATGAACACCTCCCTTATATACCCTCCTCATATAAGCCAGCATTCGTAGGAAATCCGGAGGACTTTTACACGCCCGGAGACTCTGAAAAAGAACCAGCTATTCACTCTCTGTCCTTCTCAGCTCATCTAATTAGAATAAGCAAATGCTATGCTTTATACATCTTTCTGCAAGTTAGATATTTCAAAGGCATTTCAGATGAAACAGATCTAGTAAAGCAGGAAGATAGACAATTTCCCTCACCTTAATCCTCAACCTCCCAATACTAATACAATTCATGGCAACGTAGCCTTAAATAAGGAAGGGAAGTTCTCCCATCCCTCAAAGACCTCTGTAATATGTTCACTTTTATTTGACATTTTCTCTTATCCCAAACTACCTAACAAAAGGAGTCAACTCCAATGAACCACCTCCCTGGAATTGGAAATGGGGTGCATAACCTCTGTAAATTTCGTCACCACCACTAATTCAGTTTTGCCTACAAGTGTATTACCAGGGTCCAACCCTGGGATTCTTCCTTAAATGTATTAATAACCAGATCAAGGCTGAGAGTACAGAACTCACTCTAATCCCAATATTCTGATTTATTTCTAACTCTTTGAGGAGGAATTTCCCAGGTCCCTAGGCATCTTAGGCATGGCCGCATTTACGATTTGGGTACCCACAGGCAGGATTGGAGTGTGGGGAATGGGAAATCATAGAGAAAGGATAGTGGTTGAACTTGCTGTAGCTCCCCCATTCCCCTCCAGCGTCCCAGAATCCCATAGCAGTGTCCCTTTGACATGGATGCTGGAGCAGGCTCTTCCTTGGCACAAGGTATTTGGCGCCCTAGAGAATTGCTTAGATTGCATAAGCCTACATCTGGGCATGATCTTAGGCACATACTGGAAATAGCCTTGTCCCAGCTACTGGTATAATCAGAGGACTTACCAGAATTTTGGATAATAAAAATGGTCTCAAAGAGCTTCTGACTCTCTGAGAATAATGCCATTTATATATAGGGGAACCATCATACTTAAAAGCTAGAATATCTTTTCTTCTTACTTGGAGTCCATTGGATTCTGTAACTACTTTTAAACACTGTGATAAGAGCAGACTCAATACCTTCAAGATTGTTCTAGATTTCCATGGGAATCCCATGCTGCATGCTCTTGCTCTCCTATAGAAATAGGAGAATCCAGTATGTCTCAGTTATACTCTTTCCTAGGAACTCCCTTATTCCTTCACACCTCAGCCTGGGTGCATGCAACCCCCCACAGTCCTGCTGCAACCTCGCTTTAAGGCTCTTGTTTCATGCTCTTTTCAGACCTATATGTGGGTTTACTTTGAAAAAAGATCTTTTTTCTTCATCCACCCTCACCCTGGATCTCCTACTTCAGTTCTGCCCCTCTTGCTCGCATTCCTTTTCCAGAGGACTCCACCTCCAGGGGTTCTTCTGCCTTGCATGGCACATCCCAACTGGGAGAAGCAACATGGCGGCAGACTTCCACCAACCCCAGACATTCTCTGGCTCAGTATTCCCATGTTTTCCTCCCTCCACCAACGCTCCCTTTCCTGAAGCTGTGCTGGATGTAAAAGCCCAGAGGAGACAGGAAATTGCTGATTTTCAAGCATCGCTGCTGACCTGAAGGGAGCTGCAACCTGCTCTCTGAGCCGCAGGATAGATCGCCAGTACTTCATGTGGGTGCAAATGAACGAGACTGGGTGTCCTGTGTGACTTCCTGGCAAGAAGGGAAAGGGGAAGAAATGACAGACAGGAGAGGGTCAGGCAGAAATGAAAGGCCACAGGCCAAGCCCTTCCGAGTGTGAGTTAAATATTCACATCAGTGCATGAAAAGGTAAGGCACGCAATTTTAAAGAATCTCCACTTTATTATTAGTATCAAATCCCTATTTACAGAGGTTTCAAACCCTTTCAAAGGCACCGGTTCCAGAGAAAAATATGCAAGTGCTGGTATTTCAGGGGCATTGCTTCTCCTTGCTTTTGACCGCCTGAGGGAACCCCCAGAAGAGTCGTGTGTGTGTTCACAGAAAAACAAACGTGTATGAAAGAAAAATGAACAGGTAGCAAGTATCAGAACATGGGCTGAGGAGAGAGAGGCTGGAGCTGCTTTGTGATATCAAAGGTCACGTAAAAATGCTAGTGAGACAATTTTAACATCAAGTCACTCAATAACTGGATAACGGGTGCACTGTACGAGCATAGAGACCGCATGGATTATGCTTTACCTAGACAGAGCAGCTCAGATCCTGCCCATCCCTGTAAATCAGGAGAGCTTCCAAGAGTCAGTGCAACTCGACCCTGCACCCCGCTGCCAGATCCCCTTCTATCAGAGGTATGGGAGGAGCACGATAAGGGGCTCGCTGCACCCTGGCTGACGCAGGACCCATTCCTGGTGTGGGAATCAAAGCCTGCAAAGCTGCTCTCCGAGGGGAACTTCTGTCACAAAACCTAAAACTTTTCTGGATAAGAGAATATTGTCCACAGCTTTGGAAGAACAGGCTCAGTACAGAGACACAAAGCAAAGCTTGGAGGCGGAACGTTAACGGAAAAGAGCACAGGCAATGGTTTAAAAAAAACAAAACAAGGAAGAAAGCCCCTTATGATGATCTGTAATTCAAAGTGAATAATTCCTTTCAGTGCATTCAAAGCATAAAGATTTGTGAGCAAAAACGTGGAACATTTCCAGTACAAGCACAGTCATCTTTGCCCAAGATCTCCTGCTAGGGTTTGCCTTGGACCGTTCATACAGTGATTAAGTACCAGGAAGTGTCCATAGTCACTCCGTCACTCCGCACTACTTTTCCTTTGCGTCGCCATCAACTTTGCCTGAGAAAAAAAAAGGCAAAAAATGAATTTCAGAGTTTTCCTGACTGAGGATACAGGAGAATGAGCGCGGGTGGTTCGGTGCCTGACAGCGGGTAAGTGACAGGGTAGTTCCCACAGTGAAGCAGCTCTCTGATACACCCAGCAGAGAGTAACATTTTAGCATTGCAGTAAAAGCAGAGCTCCCTAATTCATGTGCATACAACTTGTAAGTTCCATAAATAATCTTTCCAGCTCTTTCTAATGAACCCAAATGTGCAATCAGAATTATCCTTAAGGCAGGTTACACCTTTCACGTCTCAAACACTTCCAGCTGCAAGGTTCCAACATCTGCAGAGCCCTACCTACATCTTCCAAAACACCCTGGGCCTGGCTCAGATCTAAACATCCCACCATGTGATGCTTACAGAGGGCACTTAATGGAGCTAAACCCTGCCAAATGATGGGGTTTTCACACGGTTTGAACAGGCCCCTTTGTAGATTTCTTTGGTAAGATAAAGCAAACTAGTTAGGGAGCAAAGCGCTCAGAAACAACACACAAAGCTATGACGTTAGTCCAACAAAATGAGATTACCTACAGCTCTTTCTTCAGCTGATTTATTTGGCCAAGAAGAACTTGGTCATCATAAACTGCTGGCGGATTTCTTTTCCGCACACTCATAAGATTGTGGCGGCTTACGATGCTAAAGCACACACAAAAGTTAGAGTTACTAAGCAATAAATTGCTCCTTTTAAAATGTAACCCCAAGAAAGTAATATGGGACTTTAGTCTGCGGAGGAATTAGGATAAGGTGCTGTGCATGTCCCAAAGGCTTGCTGACAGGGCCATGTGTTCCACATTACTGGGCTCTCCAGCCTCCCCCAGATGTGCTGGATGGACTGTGGAAGCCCTTTATTTGCTGGACGTAGAGTACAGTGTGGGTAACACAAAGGGTAATGTAGGAGGATTGTGAATTATTTTCTGGAGCAGCCCTAAAACGTTGTACTGAATTTTAAATTGAACAGGCAGCAAATGAAGCACAGACAAAACAGGCCCAATACGCTCACGTATGGCTTGGCCAGTTAATAACTCGCGCAGTGACTCGGGGCCGCAATAATCTATTCCTGAAAACAGAAGCATCTGCAGGACTGTGGGAAAGTTGTGAACTTCTCAGCACTCGTAGTTTGGAGTATCCTGATTTTATTAGACTTTGAATACGTACCTTCATGGTTACTCCACTGTCTAGGAGCACCCACAGCCCGCGTACGTGAGAAGAAACTGTAACTTCATATCCAACAAACTCAAATTTAGGTAAATTGGCCACATATGTATGCTGAGTCAGAAACATTTCGGTTTTTGAAATTTTTAAGGATAGCCTGATATGGAAGAGCCTTCTGCATGCAGCACAGTCTGAATTATCAGGAAGGCTGCTCATCCCATAAAAAGGCTGCTAATAGTAATTTTGTTATGGGTTTGACAGTTGCTTAGTTTAATTGTAACTGAAGGCATGGGGGTAACTTGCACGAAGCAGCAGTTATTACCCTTAACTGAAACATGGGGGTAACCTGCACAGAGCGGCAGTTACTACCCTTAACAGAAACATGGGGGTAACCTGCACAGAGCAGCAGTTACTACCCTTAACAGAAACATGGGGGTAACCTGCACAGAGCAGCAGTTACTACCCTTAACAGAAACATGGGGGTAACCTGCACAGAGCGGCAGTTACTACCCTTAACAGAAACATGGGGGTAACCTGCACAGAGCAGCAGTTACTACCCT
Organism: Rhinatrema bivittatum; assembly: GCF_901001135.1. Classification (NCBI taxonomy): domain Eukaryota; kingdom Metazoa; phylum Chordata; class Amphibia; order Gymnophiona; family Rhinatrematidae; genus Rhinatrema; species Rhinatrema bivittatum. The sequence continues at coordinate 3,478,419 of NC_042628.1, read as the reverse complement.
TAACAGAAACATGGGGGTAACCTGCACAGAGCGGCAGTTACTGCCCTTAACAGAAACATGGGGGTAACCTGCACAGAGCGGCAGTTACTACCCTTAACAGAAACATGGGGGTAACCTGCACAGAGCAGCAGTTACTACCCTTAACAGAAACATGGGGGTAACCTGCACAGAGCGGCAGTTACTGCCCTTAACAGAAACATGGGGGTAACCTGCACGGAGCGGCAGTTACTACCCTTAACAGAAACATGGGGGTAACCTGCACGGAGCGGCAGTTACTACCCTTAACAGAAACATGGGGGTAACCTGCACGGAGCGGCAGTTACTGCCCTTAACAGAAACATGGGGGTAACCTGCACGGAGCGGCAGTTACTGCCCTTAACAGAAACATGGGGGTAACCTGCACGGAGCGGCAGTTACTACCCTTAACAGAAACATGGGGGTAACCTGCACAGAGCGGCAGTTACTACCCTTAACAGAAACATGGGGGTAACCTGCACGGAGCGGCAGTTACTATCCTTAACAGAAACATGGGGGTAACCTGCACGGAGCGGCAGTTACTACCCTTAACAGAAACATGGGGGTAACCTGCAGGGAGCGGCAGTTACTGCCCTTAACAGAAACATGGGGATAACCTGCACGGAGCGGCAGTTACTACCCTTAACAGAAACATGGGGGTAACCTGCACGGAGCGGCAGTTACTACCCTTAACAGAAACATGGGGGTAACCTGCAGGGAGCGGCAGTTACTACCCTTAACAGAAACATGGGGGTAACCTGCACGGAGCGGCAGTTACTGCCCTTAACAGAAACATGGGGGTAACCTGCACGGAGCGGCAGTTACTACCCTTAACAGAAACATGGGGGTAACCTGCACGGAGCGGCAGTTACTACCCTTAACAGAAACATGGGGGTAACCTGCAGGGAGCAGCAGTTATTACCCTTAACAGAAACATGGGGGTAACCTGCATGGAGCGGCAGTTACTATCCTTAACAGAAACATGGGGGTAACCTGCATGGAGCGGCAGTTACTGCCCTTAACAGAAACATGGGGGTAACCTTCATGGAGCGGCAGTTACTACCCTTAACTGAAGGCATGGGGTAACCTGTACAGAGCAGCAGGTCCTACCATAAGAAATGTTCTGGGTAGATTGGATGTACAAAATATTGAGTCACAGACAGGAATGGAAACCTGTATATCGTCAGCACATGTGTGGAAATTTAGACCAAGACATCCTGAGAGCTTGCACAATGAAGCTAAATAAATATTAAACAGTGCAGCCGAGGGCTGAGCCTTATGGCGTAAACATTTTCTACTCGTCTGCCTATGTCAGCCTCAGCTTAGATTTAAATTTTATCCAGCAAGTGAGTGAATGATTAGTTACTCAGCACAAAGGTCTGTGGTGCAGAGAGATGGAGTTCAGGAAAGGCCACTTGGAACTATTCGAGTTAGAGCAGATTTGCGTTCTCACCTTTTGGGACAAATTTCAGCGAGCTGCTGAATATTCAGAAGCGGGACTGCCCCCTCTTTGGCCCATCGTTGACGAACTCATGGCCCAGGCCACTGCCACATTTTCCACAGGACACCTGAAGGATGCAGCAAGAGAGCAGGACAGGGTTATAAACGCAAAATGCAGTGAATCAATGCGCTGTGGAGCGCAGAGCTGCTTCCAGGCAGAGAGGGGCGCGGCGCAGGGACAGTGCTGGCAAGACAAGCACCGACAGTGAAATAAACACCGTACAACGAGAGGCCTTAAGCCACTCCTCAGCGGGACGTTCCCCAGAACCGGTGCCCCCTCTCGGTGTGATGACGGGAAGTAGGGCATTCTAGATGTATTAATTAGGAAGCAGTCACTAGATGCCATGGTGTGTACCTTCTTGTGTAATCTGCATTCCCTTCTGCCAACCTCCACTCCCCACTTCTCGGCACACAAACAGACCAAGGTTAAGACGCGCCATCACCACAATCCATCCCTTTCTTTACGAGCCCTTATCCACTCGCTCATCACCTCCCGTTTAGACTACGGGCTGTCCAGTGGACCATCTACCCCGCTACGGTCAATTCAAACTTAGCTACACAACTTATCTTCCTCCAAGATCATCAGAAGCAAGTCCCCATCTGCCTCTGCGTACAGTGCAAGCGGCATTACTGCCCTCCCTTCACCCCTCCTTGTGACCTCAGTTCTTATCCGTGGCCTTCACCTCCAGCACCTTCCCGAGTTGCTGCCTCAAGCTCCCTCTCCCACAATCTTAAACCTCGCCTTTCCCCAGTCGCAGCCCTGTCAATGTTAACCAGGTTTTCTATAATAAATGCATTTCCTGAAGCCTCTTATTTGTCTGGACTGCACTGTAAGCTCCATGGAGCGGGGACTGTTTTGTGGGTGTGTCTGTATAGTGCCGTGCATGCTTGGTAGTGCTACAGAAAGCATTAGGAATGGATTCTAGTGCTGCTTCGGTCCTCCCCAGCTATAAACAGAACAGATGTGCCATTTATAGGGCTCTTGGAGGTCTGTTTCAAGCTAACTTTGGGGATATCCCGTTACACCTCTGTTTTTAGACATTTTCCACAATAATTCACAAAGCGGGTAAATTTAGATAAGGCACGAACAGGCGTGCCCGGGTTATAGCTCAGCTGCTCAGCACTGATTTTCAGCATAAACTGGCTAATTTTAGGCAGGAAACACCCAGCGCACAAAGAGCTGCCCTAAACCTATTCAGGCTAATTTTACCCAGCTAGATTTAGGAATATTTTAACCCAGTTAGGTTTGGCTGAGATTTTTCCTGCAGATAACTGGCTACAATTAACCCTGTAAGGGATTCGGTTTCACTCTGACCACTCAGATCCGGCCTGCATGTGATTATCATCTGCACTGAGCTTCTAACGTGGCTGCTTGCAGGGAACGTCCATTAACCAAGTTAAGAAAAAGTCAAACATACAATCCTTAGGGGTCTTCATCACTTAGTGAGTGCTACTCTGAGAGAAATCCAGCGGTGCACTCTGCCAGTGTGAGATTTCCATGGGAATTAGGCCTGGAAGACTTTTGCATTAGTACCAATGGGGAAAACTGCTTTGTAACAAGACCTCAGGGGTCAGCAACCTTTCAGAAGTGGAGTGCCAAGGTTTGTGTCAGTGGTGGACAACTCTCCTCCTGCTCAGCTTTTCAGCAGTTCCACTGAGTATGCAGGAGATGCATTGGCATGCAATGAAGGTAATGGTAATGCATGCAAATGCATCTCATGCATATTCACAGCTGTTTATGGAGCCGCATGCCAATGATACTTTTTTTTTAATGTCAGCAAGAGAGTCCAACTTACATTTTAACAGTAATTTCTCACCATGACCCAGTCTTCTGTATTTTACATTTGTTAATTGCTACTATCCAACAGTATGCAGCAATGTACACAAAATACCCGTTTCAGTCAGGCTTCACCCCATGCCTCTCTCGAGCCTCACCTTGAGGGCATCTTTCCGACCCTGCTCCTCACGCTTGGCCACGCTATCGGGATGAATTGTGTCGGAAAATGCTGGCCAGGGAGAGGAATGCTGATACTTAGAGCGACTGGAAAACAGTTCGTGGCCACATCTGCAACACACATATATACCTAAGACAAGAAAGAGAGGAATTATGGAGCGGGACAGCGAGTTACAACATTCCACGGAAAGAAAGGCCAAACCCCAGAGCAGCTCCTTTCTCTGTTACTGCACTTTATGCTTTTATCATCTTTAGTGTGATCTCCTTGGGAGCTGAGGAATCAGCAAGGGGAGGAAGCTTTGTTCGACCTATCCTTGGGCTTCCTCAGAGTTGTACTACTGACCACCAATGGAGTTCTCTTGTATTAGCAGTCTCATGGCTTAGATCAAAGGCCAATGGATCATTTTATGGACTTCTACTCAAGGAAAAACACGCCCTGTGGTTTACTTATTTATTTTAAAGATTTCTAGTCTGCAGGCAGAGAAAACATGAGCAATAATCATAACAGAACCAAATAACTAACACCCATCAGATTCATCAATCCCTCAGCCAAACGTGTCCATCTATGGCAAAACTGAAGTGTGCTCTGGGGAACAGGAGGAACTGCTACTTTGCAATTTTTGTAATAACACATGACAGGATATGGCAACATTGCCACAAGCCTGAAAGCTGATTGACTTCCACAGAAAGTAAGACAATCTTACCAACAAGTACATCAGAGAGAGTGTTAGAAAATAACATCCTAGCAATATTACTTCAAAGGCAGAATCCAACAAATTCCACCAACTGCACCAGCTTTCCACCCCTCCCCCTGCTTTACGAAACTCCTGTGCATAAGAACATAAGAACATGCCATACTGGGTCAGACCAAGGGTCCATCAAGCCCAGCATCCTGTTTCCAACAGTGGCCAATCCAGGCCACAAGAACCTGGCAAGTACCCAAACACTAAGTCTATTCCATGTTAGCATTGCTAATGGCAGTGGCTATTCTCATGTTGCTTCATACACCTAACCAGTGCCAGCATCCATCCTGCACAGCTCTGTCAGGAGAGCTACTCAACAGTCAGCAGTATAAACTTCCAGGAAAATATTTAAAGGCGTATTTCTTCCTGGTCACACTGAGAGCAAACATCTGGTCAGTGCGATATTCCGTTTTTGACACTTAAGATGCCACTAACATTTAATGTTAAAATGCCATCTCCTAAGGTTTGACTGTCTGCCTGAGTCAGTGGCACTGTGGACCGGATGGTACACACCCCAAGGTTCTGAAAGAACTAAAAAATGACATTTCAGACCTATTAGTAAAAATGTGTAACCTGTCATTAAAATCATCCGATGTACCTGAAGACTGGGAGATGGCCAATGTAACCCCAGTATTTAAAAATTTAAAAAAAAAAAATCTGCCCGGAAAATGGACGCTCAACTTTGCCGACGTCCATTTTCTGAACCTGTGGCTGTCAGCGGGTTTGACAACAGACGCTGGTAAAATTAAGCAACAGCTATCAGACCCGCTGACAGCCGCTGCTTCCACTAATAAGGAGGCGCTAGGGACGAGCTAGTGTCCCTAGCGCCTCTTATTAGCGCGGGTCGTAATTTAAATAGAGAATTGCGCGCCCAGGAGAGGTGCCTGTGCGCAGGTCGGGAGAGCCGGCACTTGCCTCGGAGCGCCGGCTCTCCCGCGGACTATATTGAATGGGCCTGAATGTCAGGTTCTATCTTAGGAGTTACCTCCCAGGAAAGAGATCTAAGCATCATAGTGGATAACACATTGAAACCGTCGGCTCAGTGTGCTGCGGCAGTCAAAAAAGCAAACAATGTTAGGAATTATTAGGAAGGGAATGGTGAATAAAATGGAAAATGTCATAATGCCTCTGTATCGCTCCATGGTGAGACCACACCTTGAATACTGTGTACAATTCTGGTCGCCGCATCTCAAAAAAGATATAATTGCGATGGAGAAGGTACAGAGAAGAGCAACCAAAATGATAAAGGGGATAGAACAGCTCCCCTATGAGGAAAGACTAAAGAGGTTAGGACTTTTCAGCTTGGAGAAGAGATGACTGAGGGGGGGTATGATAGAGGTGTTTAAGATCATGAGAGGACTTGAACAAGTTAATGTAAATCAGTTATTTACTCTCTCAGATAATCCCTGAAGTTAGCAAGTAGCTCATTTAAAACAAATCAAAATTCTTTTTCACTCAGGGCATAGTTAAACTCTGGAATTCATTGCAGGAGATGTGCTTTCAGCAGTTAGTGTTACTGGGTTTAAAAAAGTTTTGGATAAGTACCTAGAGGGTAAATCCATAAACTATTACGGTAATAATTAATGAGCAGTAGTAGCTTGTGATCTATCTAATGTTTGGGTACTTGCCAGGTACTTGTGACCTGGATTGGCCACTGTTGGAAACAGGATACCTGGCCTGATGGTCTGACCCAGGATGGCAGTTCTTATAGTGAGATGGAACTGGTCCAAGATTTGGAATGCACCCTTTGTAATCTAATTGATTATCAAATTATCTAATTTGTAATCTTATTGATTGTTAAATGTAATGCTACACATTCTCCGTTCAATACTATGTTTATTGTTTAATGTAACGCCCCCCGGCGACAGTTGTGTTAAATGGAAACCGACTTGATTTGATATATATATATCAAGAAAGTCGGTATATAAAAACCCTAAATAAATAAATAAATAAATAAACAAACAAACAAACCTCCTACACCCAATGCTCCTAAAACCTGATGGAGCACAGTTTGCGGTTGGAAAAGCATGCTATAAATAAATGAGGATTAAGATAATGATGACCCCCTATGGCCGCAGGCTGACCTCCACACCTTGCGGGATGTTGCCGAGGTCACTTGGGGGCACTGAGACGCTTGACAGAGGGAAGAAATCAAAGTCTGACTCATCTGGCCCCACTGAAAGAAAACGAAGGGGAAGAGGTGGTTCCTGCACATCCCCCACAGAGATCATGCAGGACTCCTGGGTCTGCTCCAAGTGAGCAGGATCCCTCCCTCCCCCGGCCCGGCAAGCACACACAGACCACTCTCCTCCCCCACAGAGATCATGCAGGACTCCTGGGTCTGCTCCAGGCGAGCAGGATCCCGCCCTCCCCCGGCCCGGCAAGCACACACAGACCACTCTCCTCCCCCACAGAGATCATGCAGGACTCCTGGGTCTGCTCCAGGCGAGCAGGATCCCTCCCTCCCCCGGCCCGGCAAGCACACACAGACCACTCTCCCCCCCCACAGAGATCATGCAGGACTCCTGGGTCTGCTCCAGGCGAGCAGGATCCCTCCCTCCCCCGGCCAGGCAAGCACACACAGACCACTCTCCTCCCCCACAGAGATCATGCAGGACTCCTGGGTCTGCTCCAGGCGAGCAGGATCCCTCCCTCCCCCGGCCAGGCAAGCACACACAGACCACTCTCCTCCCCCACAGAGATCATGCAGGACTCCTGGGTCTGCTCCAGGCGAGCAGGATCCCTCCCTCCCCCGGCCCGGCAAGCACACACAGACCACTCTCCTCCCCCACAGAGATCACGAAGGTCTCCTGGGTCTGCTCCAGGCGAGCAGGATCCCTCCCTCCCCCGGCCCGGCAAGCACACACAGACCACTCTCCTCCCCCACAGAGATCATGCAGGACTCCTGGGTCTGCTCCAGGCGAGCAGGATCCCTCCCTCCCCCGGCCAGGCAAGCACACACAGACCACTCTCCTCCCCCACAGAGATCATGCAGGACTCCTGGGTCTGCTCCAGGCGAGCAGGATCCCTCCCTCCCCCGGCCCGGCAAGCACACACAGACCACTCTCCTCCCCCACAGAGATCATGCAGGACTCCTGGGTCTGCTCCAGGCGAGCAGGATCCCTCCCTCCCCCGGCCAGGCAAGCACACACAGACCACTCTCCTCCCCCACAGAGATCACGAAGGTCTCCTGGGTCTGCTCCAGGCGAGCAGGATCCCGCCCTCCCCCGGCCCGGCAAGCACACACAGACCACTCTCCTCCCCCACAGAGATCATGCAGGACTCCTGGGTCTGCTCCAGGCGAGCAGGATCCCTCCCTCCCCCGGCCAGGCAAGCACACACAGACCACTCTCCTCCCCCACAGAGATCACGAAGGTCTCCTGGGTCTGCTCCAGGCGAGCAGGATCCCTCCCTCCCCCGGCCAGGCAAGCACACACAGACCACTCTCCTCCCCCACAGAGATCATGCAGGACTCCTGGGTCTGCTCCAGGCGAGCAGGATCCCGCCCTCCCCCCGCCCGGCAAGCACACACAGACCACTCTCCTCCCCCACAGAGATCATGCAGGACTCCTGGGTCTGCTCCAGGCGAGCAGGATCCCGCCCTCCCCCGGCCCGGCAAGCACACACCGACCACTCTCCTCCCCCACAGAGATCATGCAGGACTCCTGGGTCTGCTCCAGGCGAGCAGGATCCCTCCCTCCCCCGGCCCGGCAAGCACACACAGACCACTCTCCTCCCCCACAGAGATCATGCAGGACTCCTGGGTCTGCTCCAGGCGAGCAGGATCCCGCCCTCCCCCGGCCCGGCAAGCACACACAGACCACTCTCCTCCCCCACAGAGATCATGCAGGACTCCTGGGTCTGCTCCAAGTGAGCAGGATCCCTCCCTCCCCCGGCCCGGCAAGCACACACAGACCACTCTCCTCCCCCACAGAGATCATGCAGGACTCCTGGGTCTGCTCCAGGCGAGCAGGATCCCTCCCTCCCCCGGCCCGGCAAGCACACACAGACCACTCTCCTCCCCCACAGAGATCATGCAGGACTCCTGGGTCTGCTCCAAGTGAGCAGGATCCCTCCCTCCCCCGGCCCGGCAAGCACACACAGACCACTCTCCTCCCGCACAGAGATCACGAAGGTCTCCTGGGTCTGCTCCAAGTGAGCAGGATCCCTCCCTCCCCCGGCCCGGCAAGCACACACAGACCACTCTCCTCCCCCACAGAGATCGCCTCACGTACCAGGCTGGAAGTGACCCTGGAAAACCTCTCCGCCGAAGAAAGAACAGAAAGACATGATGGACCTGAGTCAGTGATGGACCTGAGTCAGTGATGGACCTGAGTCAGTGATGGACCTCAGTCAGTGACAGAGCTCGGCCCGAGCAGCGGTGTCAGATCTGAAACACAAAATGATCACACGGAACCTCAGAATGATGCAAGGAAGATGTCACGCGCTGCCGAGGCGGGCGCACGTGCAGCGCACGGGGAAAAGACGTTCAAGGTCCGCATAACATTGCCAAGGCTTCTTCCTGAACCCTGGCTCGAGCTCGGGAGCAGCAGAGGCCGCCGTTAGCACTCAGCTCCCTCCCGTCCCCCAACAAGAGGCACTGACAGCCCGCGGAAAGGAGAGCGAAGCCGGGAACGCACGCTCCCACCTCGTCCAGCCCTACCCGGAAGCCCGACACGGAGCACTCCGCTGATTGGCTGCAAGGGGCGGGGACAGCGAAAGGACGACTCAGTTGATTGGCTGTAAGCAGGAGCCGGAAAAAAGCTGCAAAAGAGACTGGGCGCCGGGCCGAGGAAAGGGAGCAAGCTCCGCCCCTCACCTCGAGGCAGGCAGGCAGGGGCGGGGTCAGGGCAGGGAGGACTCACCTGATTGGCTACAGGCAGGAGGCAAACCGGCTAACTTTATAGGCCTGACAAATTTATATGTGAAATGATTAAAATGAAACGGAAAAAATAAATTAACAAAATAGTAATAATGACAGTAAAATAAAATTACAACTTATAGAACTAAGCTATGCTCCACCACCCTCCCACCCCGCTTTGTTCCTTCAGTGCATTAATGACTGTGATGCTCTTTGGTTAGGTTCCTTGGGTCCTTCAGTGCATTAATGACTGTGATGCTCTTTGGTTAGGTTCCTTGGGTCCTTCAGTGCATTAATGACTGTGATGCTCTTTGGTTAGGTTCCTTGGGTCCTTCAGTGCATTAATGACTGTGATGCTCTTTGCTTAGGTTCCTTGGGTCCTTCAGTGCATTAATGACTGTGATGCTCTTTGGTTAGGTTCCTTGGGTCCTTCAGTGCATTAATGACTGTGATGCTCTTTGGTTAGGTTCCTTGGGTCCTTCAGTGCATTAATGACTGTGATGCTCTTTGGTTAGGTTCCTTGGGTCCTTCAGTGCATTAATGACTGTGATGCTCTTTGGTTAGGTTCCTTGGGTCCTTCAGTGCATTAATGACTGTGATGCTCTTTGGTTAGGTTCCTTGGGTCCTTCAGTACATTAATGACTGTGATGCTCTTTGGTTAGGTTCCTTGGGTCCTTCAGTGCATTAATGACTGTGATGCTCTTTGGTTAGGTTCCTTGGGTCCTTCAGTGCATTAATGACTGTGATGCTCTTTGGTTAGGTTCCTTGGGTCCTTCAGTGCATTAATGACTGTGATCCTCTTTGCTTAGGTTCCTTGGGTCCTTCAGTGCATTAATGACTGTGATGCTCTTTGGTTAGGTTCCTTGGGTCCTTCAGTGCATTAATGACTGTGATGCTCTTTGGTTAGGTTCCTTGGGTCCTTCAGTGCATTAATGACTGTGATGCTCTTTGGTTAGGTTCCTTGGGTCCTTCAGTACATTAATGACTGTGATGCTCTTTGGTTAAGTTCCTTGGGTCCTTCAGTACATTAATGACTGTGATCCTCTTTGCTTAGGTTCCTTGGGTCCTTCAGTGCATTAATGACTGTGATGCTCTTTGGTTAGGTTCCTTGGGTCCTTCAGTGCATTAATGACTGTGATGCTCTTTGGTTAGGTTCCTTGGGTCCTTCAGTGCATTAATGACTGTGATGCTCTTTGGTTAGGTTCCTTGGGTCCTTCAGTGCATTAATGACTGTGATCCTCTTTGGTTAGGTTCCTTGGGTCCTTCAGTGCATTAATGACTGTGATGCTCTTTGGTTAGGTTCCTTGGGTCCTTCAGTGCATTAATGACTGTGATGCTCTTTGTTTAGGTTCCTTGGGTCCTTCAGTGCATTAATGACTGTGATGCTCTTTGGTTAGGTTCCTTGGGTCCTTCAGTGCATTAATGACTGTGATGCTCTTTGCTTAGGTTCCTTGGGTCCTTCAGTGCATTAATGACTGTGATGCTCTTTGCTTAGGTTCCTTGGGTCCTTCAGTGCATTAATGACTGTGATGCTCTTTGGTTAGGTTCCTTGGGTCCTTCAGTGCATTAATGACTGTGATGCTCTTTGGTTAGGTTCCTTGGGTCCTTCAGTGCATTAATGACTGTGATGCTCTTTGGTTAGGTTCCTTGGGTTCTTCAGTGCATTAATGACTGTGATGCTCTTTGGTAGGTTCCTTGGGTCCTTCAGTGCATTAATGACTGTGATGCTCTTTGCTTAGGTTCCTTGGGTCCTTCAGTGCATTAATGACTGTGATGCTCTTTGGTTAGGTTCCTTGGGTCCTTCAGTGCATTAATGACTGTGATGCTCTTTGCTTAGGTTCCTTGGGTCCTTCAGTGCATTAATGACTGTGATGCTCTTTGGTTAGGTTCCTTGGGTCCTTCAGTGCATTAATGACTGTGATGCTCTTTGATAGGTTCCTTGGGTCCTTCAGTGCATTAATGACTGTGATGCTCTTTGGTTAGGTTCCTTGGGTTCTTCAGTGCATTAATGACTGTGATGCTCTTTGCTTAGGTTCCTTGGTGCCTTCAGTGCATTAATGACTGTGATGCTCTTTGGTTAGGTTCCTTGGGTCCTTCAGTGCATTAATGACTGTGATGCTCTTTGGTTAGGTTTCTTGGGTCCTTCAGTGCATTAATGACTGTGATGCTCTTTGGTTAGGTTCCTTGGGTCCTTCAGTGCATTAATGACTGTGATGCTCTTTGCTTAGGTTCCTTGGGTCCTTCAGTGCATTAATGACTGTGATGCTCTTTGCTTAGGTTCCTTGGTTCCTTCAGTGCATTAATGACTGTGATGCTCTTTGCTTAGGTTCCTTGGGTTCTTCAATGCATTAATGACTGTGATGCTCTTTGCTTAGGTTCCTTGGTTCCTTCAGTGCATTAATGACTGTGATGCTCTTTGCTTAGGTTCCTTGGTTCCTTCAGTGCATTAATGACTGTGATGCTCTTTGCTTAGGTTCCTTGGGTCCTTCAGTGCATTAATAACTGTGATGCTCTTTGCTTAGGTTCCTTGGGTTCTTCAGTGCATTAATGACTGTGATGTTCTTTGCTTAGGTTCCTTGGTTCCTTCAGTGCATTAATGACTGTGATGCTCTTTGCTTAGGTTCCTTGGTGCCTTCAGTGCATTAATGACTGTGATGCTCTTTGGTTAGGTTCCTTGGGTCCTTCAGTGCATTAATGACTGTGATGCTCTTTGGTTAGGTTTCTTGGGTCCTTCAGTGCATTAATGACTGTGATGCTCTTTGGTTAGGTTCCTTGGGTCCTTCAGTGCATTAATGACTGTGATGCTCTTTGCTTAGGTTCCTTGGGTCCTTCAGTGCATTAATGACTGTGATGCTCTTTGCTTAGGTTCCTTGGTTCCTTCAGTGCATTAATGACTGTGATGCTCTTTGCTTAGGTTCCTTGGGTTCTTCAGTGCATTAATGACTGTGATGCTCTTTGCTTAGGTTCCTTGGTTCCTTCAGTGCATTAATGACTGTGATGCTCTTTGCTTAGGTTCCTTGGTTCCTTCAGTGCATTAATGACTGTGATGCTCTTTGCTTAGGTTCCTTGGTGCCTTCAGTGCATTAATGACTGTGATGCTCTTTGGTAGGTTCCTTGGGTCCTTCAGTACATTAATGACTGTGATGCTCTTTGCTTAGGTTCCTTGGGTCCTTCAGTGCATTAATGACTGTGATGCTCTTTGGTTAGGTTCCTTGGGTCCTTCAGTGCATTAATGACTGTGATGCTCTTTGGTTAGGTTCCTTGGGTCCTTCAGTGCATTAATGACTGTGATGCTCTTTGCTTAGGTTCCTTGGGTCCTTCAGTGCCTTAATGACTGTGATGCTCTTTGGTTAGGTTCCTTGGTTCCTTCAGTGCATTAATGACTGTGATGCTCTTTGCTTAGGTTCCTTGGTTCCTTCAGTGCATTAATGACTGTGATGCTCTTTGCTTAGGTTCCTTGGTGCCTTCAGTGCATTAATGACTGTGATGCTCTTTGGTAGGTTCCTTGGGTCCTTCAGTGCATTAATGACTGTGATGCTCTTTGCTTAGGTTCCTTGGGTCCTTCAGTGCATTAATGACTGTGATGCTCTTTGGTTAGGTTCCTTGGGTCCTTCAGTGCATTAATGACTGTGATGCTCTTTGGTTAGGTTCCTTGGGTCCTTCTGTGCATTAATGACTGTGATGCTCTTTGCTTAGGTTCCTTGGGTCCTTCAGTGCCTTAATGACTGTGATGCTCTTTGGTTAGGGTCCTTCAGTGCATTAATGACTGTGATGCTTTTTGGTTGGGTTCCTTGGGTCCTTCAGTGCATTATTGACTGTGATACTCTTTGCTTAGGTTCCTTGGTTCATTCAGTGCATTAATGACTGTGATGTTCTTTGCTTAAGTTCCTTGGGTCCTTCAGTGCATTAATGACTGTGATACTCTTTGCTTAGGTTCCTTGGTTCCTTCAGTGCATTAATGACTGTGATGCTCTTTGCTTAGGTTCCTTGGTTCCTTCAGTGCATTAATGACTATGATGCTCTTTGCTTAGGTTCCTTGGGTCCTTCAGTGCATTAGTGACTGTGATGCTCTTTGATAGGTTCCTTGGGTCCTTCAGTGCATTAATGACTGTGATCCTCTTTGCTTAGGTTCCTTGGGTCCTTCAGTGCATTAATGACTGTGATGCTCTTTGGTTAGGTTCCTTGGGTCCTTCAGTGCATTAATGACTGTGATCCTCTTTGCTTAGGTTCCTTGGGTCCTTCAGTGCATTAATGACTGTGATGCTCTTTGCTTAGGTTCCTTGGGTCCTTCAGTGCATTAATGACTGTGATGCTCTTTGTTTAGGTTCCTTGGGTCCTTCAGTGCATTAATGACTGTGATGCTCTTTGGTTAGGTTCCTTGGGTCCTTCAGTGCATTTAATGACTGCGGTGCTCTTGGTAGATTCCTTGTTTCCTGTAGAGTATTCATGACTTTGATGTTCTTTACTTATCTTCCATGAATCCTGATGAATTGAATATTATTGTTGCAGTCAACAGTTCCGGGTTCTCTCCCAGCTTTGCCAAGTTATTCATATCTTTTTAAAAAAGAATGTTGTCCTATTCTATGCCTGGGCAAGAAAATCTGTATTAATTCAAGCTCATTGTCTTAAGTGCCATGGCATGAAACAAGTCCTTATCAGAAAGACATAGCAACCGTTACCAGCTACTTACTCTCATGCCAATAAAATTAATCTATTAAAAATAGAATACTTAAAATGGGGAATGAAGAAAAGTTGATTTATATTCAGACAACAACCAACAATGACTGAATTGCACAAGCTGGGTAAACAAATAAGCGTGGGAGTAGCTTGTTTATTGCGGCGGTTCCTACCCCTAACCAATTAAGCTAGATATTTCACTTAGATGCAGATCCAGCACTGCTCTCTGCATTAATGGTGGGGGTGGAAGGGAAATAGAACCAAAAAGTTACTAATAAGAGCCAAGAGTAATGGATAAGCATGAGAAAAAAAAAACAAGTTTGAAAGCTTGCTGGGCAGACTGGATGGGCCGTTTGATCTTCTTCTGCCATCATTTCTATGTTTCTATGTTTCAGTTTTATTAATAATACCTTGAATTTCTCCTTTCCTTTTTTATGCAATTAATTGATGTTTACAGATAAACTACACAATGGCAGGTAAAAGTCATTATTTTAGCTGCAAAGGGATGTGCCACTAAAAAGTCTTGTGATTTGGCTGTCCATGTTTCTGCAATGTACAGCTTCAGAGTCCCTCCGCGACTGGAGATAAAAATCCGTCCAAAGCTGGGGGACTGAGAAGTCACCTTTCTCCATGTCACTGAATAGATTGAGAAGAAGCTGCATCATGAGTTTCAGGTACTTCCCCAGAACAGACAAAAGAGCGCCGTCCTTTACCACTGCTTCCCTTCTCTGTGCCTCGCATGAGGGTTTGGTTCACTCCTGACCAGAGGCAGGAGATTCAGCTGACAGAGCTTGTCTATAAAATAGTAACCTAGGGTCCATATTCAAAAGCATTTATCTGACTAAATGAAGATTTGGGCACTTATCCAGCTAGATTCTAGTCTCACTTCTAGAGTACCCTGCATGCCGATGACAGCAGAAGACAATGGCTTGAGGATTGTACCAATTGTGCTCTGAAGTGTAGTCATTGCCTGCTTTATTTGGAAGACATCCAGCAGTCACACAGCCTCTGCCCCATTCTAATTGTGGATACATCAGTGCGTCTGTTTTTGTAAAGTCTTCTTGATGCTCAAAGATTGCTTAAATGCTGGGATCAAAGGTTTGAATTTTAGAAAAATGATAGCCCTTGAATTTCAGTTCCTGAGAAAACCCCGAGACCCTAATGCAATATTTAATAAAAGCAAGAACTAAGCCACCCTTGTCTAGGCCAATGCTTTAATGGCAATGAAGGTTTTATCTAAAAATGTAAACTTGTTTCCAGAAAGTTTTAGTGATGCCAAACATGGATGACCTATTCCTTCCCATCATGCACTCTGGTTTGGATGTCTATCTTCGGCCTGAGCCTCAGCCAGCTGCAGGTGAAGTCTCCAAGGATTCTCTCCTTGACCACGAAAAGAGGCTTTAAACAGAAATGTTCTGTCATTTGCCAGATTCATTACTGAACTGGACACAACACAAACTACGACTGATGTTTAGAATCTCAATCTGGGATTACAGATGGTATTAGTGTTATTTTACCTTGAGGGATATACCTTCAGAAAAAAATCCCTTCTCTACATATTCACGGAGAAAAGAAACATGTTCAGTGCAAGGGAAACAGGTGGAAGTCAGGAGAAGTGCAATAATTCCTCTTCCTATGGACATGATTGTTACAGCCCAGGGATCAACAGAGGGGCATTTCAACAGCAGAATCTTCTCTGACAAGCAGCACCAGCACCAACCCAACCTCCCCACACCCAAGCTTGTATTGTGTCCAGTTCCCGGCACGACTGTGCGAAGAAGGGTCTCTGAGATCTCAGGACAATAGGATAAGTGAAGACCAGCAGTGAAAGTGAATTGAGGGAAGAAGGCTGGAATTTCTCTGTTTAATAGCATAGAGATAAGTTAAATCAGAGTCTGAAGGATGAGAACTAGAACTAAAACAATATTAATATAACAATGCTAACTTTGCCAAGTGATACAGCCAAGGGAAACCACGTCCAGTCCTCCTAACACAAAACTATTTGGACCTTACAAAGAGCACGATGACTGTTTTACAGACACAGCGGTGGGAGGGATTCTCAGCTTCTGCTCAGTGGTGACATCTGCTGGCCATAAGAACATAAGATGTGCCATACTGAGTCAGACAAGGGTCCATCAAGCCCAGCATCCTGTTTCCAACAGTGGCCAACCAAGTCACAAGTACCTGGCAAGTACCCAAACAAAAATAGATCCCAAGCTACTATTCCTTATTGATTAATAGCAGTTTATGGACTTCTCCTCTAGGGACTTATCCAAACCTTTTTTAAATCCAGTTACACTGACTGCCGTAAGCACATCCTCTGGCCAGACTTAGGATATGCGTGCACCAGGCTCTGGAGAGAGCTGCAGTGACTCGTTCTGAAGGCTGGGCTCGGTGGGTGTGAATGAAGCTCATGGAGCTGCCACTCAATATAGGCCAGTTCCAAATGAGCTGGTAAAAGGGGCAAGAGGGATCTGTGGTACCAAAAATACAATATAATAGTAAGGAAGCCGAAGCACCTTTTAATGTTCTGTTCCAAGGAAATGCTTAGTCAGCACGTCTGCTATGAAAGAACAATTTGTTTGTACGAGGGCTGAGTGTTTCTTAAAAATAGTTTTCTCGTGTTTTGCCCATCTTTGTGCTGCACTCATCTTCTGCAACTTCAGGGCTTGCAGGCCCCTTCAGGAAAAAACACAAATATTGCTCGTCCAGGTATTGTACGTCCAGGGAGTGGGGTGGGGATGAATTACTTTACTGTTTATTGGTTTTTTACTCTTCCGCAGTCGTGTGCATTTGCTTCCAGGTGTGTGTGCTCCATGATAATGGTTTATGGACTGGGCCTGCAAACTGCTGTGATAGATGCAGGACGTAGCCAATGGACCGCTGCTCTCATCCTCTTCCTCCTGCTGCCTGCCAACCACGGCCTTGGATCTCCTGCAGCCATTTTTGGTTGGGCCATGGCCCCTGTGATGCACTAAGATACTTCATGTAATGATTTAGAAAAGAAATTTTATATTAGCTATAGTTTTACGATATCTCTTTTCCACCCTGTGTTATCTTGGGGGTGGCAATTGCTTTGATCAGGTCACACTAGCACAGCAATTCATAGCAGGGATTTAATGAGAAACTGATATCAGTAATCAGCTTGAGGAAACTAAAAGCAGAGGAAACTTTCTCCCAGAAATATGTAGAAACTCGAGGATTTCACACATGGCCCCTGTGTCAGGGAAATCCGGCAAAACTGGCAGCTTCAGACTGGTGCCAAAGAGAGAGTGAGTTTAGTTAACATCTGCACACTTTGCACACTAAATAGCACAAGTATTCAAACTAACCACAAAGGTCCAATAGAGAAGGATGAATGAATTTAATGAAGGGTTTCTGAATCAAACTGGATGAAACTGTACATTAGGAGTTAATTGATTTGTCTTGCATTCACTCCCATCCCTCCAACCTGAAGTTACACCACATTAGGAAACATGTGACACCTGCTATTAATCAAGTTGTCTTAGAGAACCAGCCACTGCTATTAATTGCATCAGTAGCATGGAATCTTCTTAGTGTTTGGGTACTTGCCAGGTTCTTATGGCCTGGTTTGGCCTCTGTTGGAAACAGGATGCTGGGCTTGATAGACCCTCGGTCTGACCCAGTATGGCAATTTCTTATATTCTTGGATATTTCTGATACTGCAAGCTAGGAGTGTAGGTGGTGTCAGTATTGCTGTTTATACAGGAAGCAGCCTCCTAGGGTGCAAAGTGAAGGGATGTTATAGTGTAGGAATATTGTGGATATACTGCCAATAATGTGAAAATACTGCATGGTAAAAACCCAGCTGAGGAAATTTGGTTTTGCACTTTGGCCCTGACCTGGGCCTGTGTAACAGTTCCCATAGCAGCGGGTGGTGGATGCAATATCTCACCAGAGGAAGTGTCATCTCCAAGAGCACGGAGGAAAATTCACTGATCGATCGGAAGCCAGGCTTCAGTTTATAGACAACTTTAGTAAACAGTTGTGGAAAAATTATTGAGTTATTTAGTTAATGTGAAGAGCTTTGTAACGCGATAGAAATTAGTGGAACAAAGATAATCACTAATATTGCTATAATAAGTGCTTGACATAAGGCCTGAGAATAAATATGGCATTTTTCTTAGCAATCCTGGTAATAAGAAACAAGTCATGAGATCAGATATATTAACAAAGAGTTACTCATGAGACTAACTATGCAGTTATCAGGGAAAACGGGACATCAGCAACCTAACCGCACCCTCTGCTGCTGATGTGCTGTGAAGCCTCAACAGATGACAAGAACATGAGGGAGTAGCCCAGAGAAAATAACTGGGACATAGGCCAGGAAAATTAACATAAAAAGATCAACGTCAGACAGACTGGTTGAAATCAGAGAAAGAATAGCTCAGAGGAAAAGCTTGTTGGAAATTAAAGTGACTGATGATCTGTTCCTGATTTTCCAATGCTGTGTTTTTGATTTTCTAAGATATATAAGACTCAAATTGTAAACTGTGAAGGGTAGTATTTTTGTATATATATTGTTAATGCAAAATCTAATCTTGTATGCTTTTGTTGCTTATTCTCAGACATATAAGTAAAACTTGTATACTTATAAATAAATATGTTGTGTATTCTGTGACATAACCACGGTTCAGCCTACCCACTACTACAGTCCAGCACATAACACCAAAACAATCCACTAACATGAAAGCAAGAGAACAAATTAAAGTGACAGAGTTTTCAGTGCAGACTCAGAGAGGTTTTATTGACTTCTGGTACAGAGATAAAGTCCTGTGTCTCTGCATCAAACCTATCAGGCCTTCAGCCTTCTCCAAATCCCTGTTCCCAAAGAAGATTTTTACAAGATTCGGTGTACAGCCTCTCTCTTCATCCGACCAGTTTGGAGCAGAGGAAAGTACCTCTCCCCTGTTATACCCACCTGTTAACTTCTGGTACAAGGAACACTGAAAAGCAAACAAACTGGATTTCACATTGCAGTGATACGGAGTCGGAGTTTACACTGTCTGCATTTCTTCGTGGCTTTCTTGTTTCTCTTTCATCGCATGCTTCTTCTGAGGCCCCTAACACAAACAGAGAAGAGCTCTGTCAGAAGAGTAACAGTTCCACAGAGTAAACAATTATCCGTGCATATGCACACGGATCACATTGCATTAGGACTGGCTCGGTTTTCAGCTCATTCAAAAAAATCAGATTCAGAGCATTCAGCAGGGCCAAAGAAACCTAAGTTGCAAGGATGGAATTTATCTCGCTTAGTCAAACAAGGTTTCCCTCATTATTAAAGTGTAATTAGGACTCATAATGCCGCTCAGAAACAGGGGTGTCTATGCTGAAGTTGTTAAGTCTTCCAGAGTTCTCCCCTTGGCTTTGTGCTTCACCTAAACACAATCCTTTGCTGCATGCTGAGGACAGGAAGATAATTTATTGTCAGACCGCAGAGCAGCTGGATAGCTTATAAGGCTAATAAGCTTTGGGTCTGTAGGACCCTGCCTCCACCTTGTGTGGCTGCAGTAAGCTTTCCCCCAGCCCTAGTGACCGTCACAGCAGCAGATTCTGCTCCCCCAGTATTAGGTGGCTTATCCTTGAAGTATCTTGAGAGTTAGGTGGGTAACACAGCACAAGGGATGGAGCATTCCCACTACTCTCCTGCTAATTCGCTTTTCAATCTTGTGTCGCCTTTAGACACGTGGATAATGGAACTGGCTACCTTTGCCTACCTGCACCTGAGGAGAGTGTGGTGGACTAGCCTGTTACCATAGGAGGTCGAAGGTGGTTAGTGGGCTGGTGAACTATGGCCTGCCAGGTTGCTGGTCCAAACCCCCCAGCTGTGATGCGCTAGCTCTGCTCCCTTTGTCCATCTGGAGGGTGTTCTGAGATGCTGAGCTGCCACGCAGCTGCGCGCTGAAGGCGTTGCCCCTTAGTGAGCCCCCTTTGTGGGTTGTGCTGATTTATAGGTCTTGCTAGGGGGAGTTTTAAATTGGGGATGGCTGCAGGAATGGGTGCACAAATTGATGTTATATGGGGGAATGGGATAAACGGATGCCGCTCTCACCGGAAGACAAAGCACAAGGTAAAGAGACAGCACTGTTTTATCTGCGGTTAAGTTAATTGGGAAAAGGGGGGGGGGGTGTTGAAGGAGGATAGTTGTGAGAATGTGCACTCTTTATGGTTGAATGCTAGATCTATAGGGAAGAAAGCCCTGCGACTCCATGAGTTGATCTTGCAGGAGGGGATAAATATTGCACTGATTACAGAAACTTGGCTGTCAGAGGAACCCGGATCTGTTTTTCCAAGCTCGTGTCCAGGGGACTTTAGGACACTTTTAGAGAATAGGAAGACAGAAAGATTGAACGAGTCACAGTGCAGGGGGTGGAACGGGGTGAACACCTGTTGTTAGGGTAAGGAGTGAGCGTGTGGGTATTTTAGTGATTTATTCCCTGTCAGCGTTTACCTTGGAGAGGATTAATTGGGGAGGTTGCTCTATGCTTCAGTAAGTTATTAGTGGTGAGAGATTTTAACCTTCATGTAGATGATGCAAATTGTGAATTGGCTCAGTATTTCTTAATTAGTATAGCTGACACTGATGGTGAATTTTGCAACCCATAAGGATGGACACACCCTAGATTTAATATTTGGGTCAAATGAGTTTTTTCCAGATTGCCTTTGGATAAGTGGTAATAGGGAGGTAATAAGGTCTGATCATAGGTAAACTGAACTTGAATTTCAGACGGGGAAGAAGAAGAATTTGTTAGCACAGGAAGGGATAAGGAAAGGTAGGGATAAGATTGATCAGCTTGGATGAGGAGGTAGCCAGAATCCTTGGGCGATCCGGTAAATGAAATGGTGGATTCTTGGAAAAGTAGGTGGCTCTGGAGAAGATTTTGTTAGCGCAGGAAGGGATAAGGAAAGGTAGGGATAAGATTGATCAGCTTGGATGAGGAGGTAGCCAGAATCCTTGGGCGACCCGGTAAATGAAATGGTGGATTCTTGGAAAAGTAGGTGGCTCTGGAGAAGATTTTGTTAGCGCAGGAAGGGATAAGGAAAGGTAGGGATAAGATTGATCAGCTTGGATGAGGAGGTAGCCAGAATCCTTGGGCGATCCGGTAAATGAAATGGTGGATTCTTGGAAAAGTAGGTGGCTCTGGAGAAGATTTTGTTAGCGCAGGAAGGGATAAGGAAAGGTAGGGATAAGATTGATCAGCTTGGATGAGGAGGTAGCCAGAATCCTTGGGCGATCCGGTAAATGAAATGGTGGATTCTTGGAAAAGTAGGTGGCTCTGGAGAAGATTTTGTTAGCGCAGGAAGGGATAAGGAAAGGTAGGGATAAGATTGATCAGCTTGGATGAGGAGGTAGCCAGAATCCTTGGGCGACCCGGTAAATGAAATGGTGGATTCTTGGAAAAGTAGGTGGCTCTGGAGAAGATTTTGTTAGCGCAGGAAGGGATAAGGAAAGGTAGGGATAAGATTGATCAGCTTGGATGAGGAGGTAGCCAGAATCTTTGGGCGATCCGGTAAATGAAATGGTGGATTCTTGGAAAAGTAGGTGGCTCTGGAGAAGATTTTGTTAGCGCAGGAAGGGATAAGGAAAGGTTGGGATAAGACTGATCAGCTTGGATGAGGAGGTAGCCAGAATCTTTGGGCGATCCGGTAAATGAAATGGTGGATTCTTGGAAAAGTAGGTGGCTCTGGAGAAGATTTTGTTAGGTAAGAGCAGGAGGACTGCTAAACGGTTCTGGGAAGTTGTAAGAAGGTTGGAGAGAGAGTGGTTGAAGTCACATAGTTGGCCAGCGAAGATGCAATGGCGGAAAGTGTTAAATATTTATTTAGTGAATGTTGGGAAAGCAAAGATGTTGTTTTTGAGGAGGAGATTAGCAGGGCAGAGAATATTCAGAAACAGCTGTTTAGGACAGTGGAACATTTATTGGGGGGGGGGGAGATTGTGAAGAAGCAAATATTCTTCCGATTGGTTTGGAGGGAAATAGTTTTATGTCTTGCTGTGAAGAGCTGGAGATAAGGAAAGAATTTAGATCTGCAATTGGCGGTAGGCGTGGCTGAATTTGAGGAAGTGAGTGTAGGTCAGGATGGAGGACAGCCTGGTACACGTCTGATACTTATCCTTTCTTGATAAATGGATAATTCTTCGGTACGAGAAGGTCGGCTTCCGGAGAAGATGAAGAGGTCTGTTTTGATTCCATTGTTGAAGAAACCGCTTGCAGACCTCAATTTGTGGAAACTATCGCCCGGTGGCTATAATATTCCTTTCATCTCAAAGGCGATTGAAAGAGTGGTCGCTCGGCAGCTTTCAGGTGAATGGGTTGGGTGACTGTCAATCAGGTTTTAGGAAGGGACAGAGCACGGAGACAGTATTAGTGGCAGTAAAGGAGGAACTGCTGAGAGCTAGGGAGAAAGGGGAGCAGTTTTGTTGATCTTTCTGACCTTGTCCAGTGCCTTTGATTCAGTGGACCAAAGTATTTTATTGAACTGCTGTAGGCAGGTGGGAATAAGTGGGAAAGTGGTTCGATGGCTTTCTTTCTTTCTTTCTTTTATTTTTATTTAAAAACTCTTCTATACCGTCGTTAAGTTGGAGAACCATCACAACGGTTTACATATAGGCACGATAACAATTATGAGTGGTATAGATTACAACTTGAGTATGTGCCGACATAGTTCGGTAACAATATAGTGCAATAAGCTAAAAGTTAGGGGGCGGATTTTAAGAGCCCTGCTCGCGTAAATCCGCCCGGATTTACGCGAGCAGGGCCCTGCGCGCCGGTAAGTCTATTTTACATAGGCCTACCGGCGCGCGCAGACCCCGGGACTCGCGTACGTCCCGGGGTTTTCGGAGGGGGGCGTGTCGGGGGCGTGTCGGGGGGCGGGCCCGGTCGTCGCGGCTTTTCGGGGGCGTGTCGGGAGCGTTTTGGGGCGGGTACGGGGGCGTGGCTACGGCCCGGGGCGGTCCGGGGGCGTGGCCGCGCCCTCCGTACCCACCCCCAGGTCGCGGCCCGGCGCGCAGGAGGCCCGCTGGCGCGCGGGGATTTACGTCTCCCTCCGGGAGGCGTAAATCCCCCAACAAA
Organism: Rhinatrema bivittatum; assembly: GCF_901001135.1. Lineage (NCBI taxonomy): Eukaryota > Metazoa > Chordata > Amphibia > Gymnophiona > Rhinatrematidae > Rhinatrema > Rhinatrema bivittatum. The sequence goes on along the minus strand of NC_042628.1, from coordinate 3,455,574 downwards.
GGTAAGGGGATGGTTTAGACAGGGCCGGGCGGGTGGGTTAGGTAGGGGAAGGGAGGGGAAGGTGAGGGGAGGGCAAAGGAAAGTTCCCTCCAAGGCCGCTCCGATTTCGGAGCGGCCTTGGAGGAAACGGGTTAGGCAGCGCGGCTCGGCGCGCGCCGGCTATACAAAATCAATAGCCTTGCGCGCGCCGATCCAGGGATTTTAGTGGATACGCGCGGCTCCGCGCGTATCTACTAAAATCCAGCGTACTTTTGCTTGAGTCTGATGCGCAAGCAAAAGTAGGCTGATCGCGCTTCTTTTAAAATCTACCCCTAAGTGAGCTAATCAATTTGGTATGACAGTTTCTCAACGGTATAAGATTAACATTACTATGAGTTTGTTCGGTGCGTCCAACTTTGAGTGGTAGGGTTTCAGCTGCTATGGCACAAGATAATCTTTCTGAGCTGGTGGAAATGAAACGTGGAGTACCACAGGGAGCAGTTTTGATTTGTTTTTCAGGCCGTTGGGGGCTTTGACTCATTCCTCGCGATTGGATGCTATTCAGTGGGTGATTCCTTTGGGGAAGGATCAATCCATGCTAGTACGGAGGGTTAATGAGGAGCTGCAGAACATTTCAGATTGGTTATTGCACAATAGGTTGATATTGAATGTTTCCAAAACTGAGCTGTTGATGATTAAAGTGAAAGACGGCCCTTGTGATCCAGTAAGGGTTAAATTTGAGAAGTGGCTGTGTGGAGAGTCCGGGATTTCGGCTCTGAATTCAGTCTGGAGCACCCATTGCAGGCAGGAGTGGTAGGGGGAGCATTGTTTAACCTTCACCAGTTACGCACCCTGCGGGTCCTGCTGAGTGCAGCCACGCTCCGTAAGGTGTTTCAGGCTTACCTTACACCTGTATTAGATCACTGTAGGGCAGTGCTAGCGGGCTTCCCTGATAGGTGGGGTGCACAACATGGCAGCACGACTGATTGGAGGATAAGCACAGCAACTTTCTTGTACCAGTTGCATTGGCTGCCGGTAAGAATGCGATTGAAATTTAAAGTGATGCTGTTGGCTTTTAAGGCGGAAAGGGGGCAGGATACCTGCTTCGAGGTGGGACATAAGGGTTCAACATTTGCTGCAGGTATCCTGCCCGCTTTCCACCTTAAAAGCCATCACTGTAAATGTCAATCGCATTCTTACCGGCAGCCAGTTGACTGCTCCCATGATGTGCACCCTATATATGATAAAATGGCAGGGAAGAGAACTCACCATGAAAGCTCTCTTCTCTTGGTCAGTCTGGAAGCGTCCGTGGCCAAACTTGGAAGTGGTGTCAATAAACTTGAGTTCAATGGGCTCCAAGGCTTTGCGACTCGTGTGCACCAGGAGGGACTGAAGGAAAATGCACCAATTAGCAAGGCTTATAGTACACCAGGCGGCACCATGTCTGGAAGTAAAGTAGCCCTGCAGACACCTGAACTTTACCAGCTGCACAGACTTACACCTCAAAGACTCAGAAATGTCCATTATAGAAACACTAAAGATGATCACACAAAACTGATCTACACTACAGAAACGTTGCAGAATACGAACCATTCTGGTGAAATGGAAGGAGGCTCAGGGCATTGCAGAATGTAAACATAACATACATTAGAAGGTAGGGAAAGGATGCAGAGTCTGACCCAGCCTGGCACTGCTTATGTTCTTATGTACAGGATGCTGGGCTCGATGGACCTCGGTCTGACCCAGCCTGGCCCTTCTTATGTTCTTATGTACAGGATGCAGGGCTCGATGGACCTCGGTCTGACCCAGCCTGGCACTTCTTATGTTCTTATGTATAGGATGCAGGGCTCGATGGACCTTGGTCTGACCCAGCCTGGCACTGCTTATGTTCTTATGTACAGGATGCTGGGCTCGATGGACCTCGGTCTGACCCAGCCTGGCACTTCTTATGTTCTTATGTACAGGATGCTGGGCTCGATGGACCTTGCTCTGACCCAGCCTGGCACTGCTTATGTTCTTATGTACAGGATGCAGGGCTCGATGGACCTTGGTCTGACCCAGCCTGGCACTTCTTATGTTCTTATGTACAGGATGCTGGGCTCGATGGACCTTGGTCTGACCCAGCCTGGCACTTCTTATGTTCTTATGTACAGGATGCTGGGCTCGATGGACCTTGGTCTGACCCAGCCTGGCACTTCTTATGTTCTTATGTACAGGATGCTGGGCTCGATGGACCTTGGTCTGACCCAGCCTGGCACTTCTTATGTTCTTATGTACAGGATGCAGGGCTCGATGGACCTTGGTCTGACCCAGCCTGGCACTTCTTATGTTCTTATGTACAGGATGCTGGGCTCGATGGACCTTGGTCTGACCCAGCCTGGCACTTCTTATGTTCTTATGTACAGGATGCTGGGCTCGATGGACCTTGGTCTGACCCGGCCTGGCACTTCTTATGTTCTTATGTACAGGATGCTGGGCTGGATGGACCTTGGTCTGACCCGGCCTGGCACTTCTTATGTTCTTATGTACAGGATGCTGGGCTCGATGGACCTTGGTCTGACCCAGCCTGGCACTTCTTATGTTCTTATGTACAGGATGCAGGGCTCGATGGACCTTGGTCTGACCCAGCCTGGCACTTCTTATGTTCTTATGTACAGGATGCAGGGCTCGATGGACCTTGGTCTGACCCAGCCTGGCACTTCTTATGTTCTTATGTACAGGATGCAGGGCTCGATGGTCCTTGGTCTGACCCAGCCTGGCACTTCTTATGTTCTTATGTACAGGATGCGGGGCTCGATGGACCTTGGTCTGACCCAGCCTGGCCCTTCTTATGTTCTTATGTACAGGATGCAGGGCTCGATGGACCTCGGTCTGACCCAGCCTGGCACTTCTTATGTTCTTATGTACAGGATGCTGGGCTCGATGGACCTTGGTCTGACCCAGCCTGGCCCTTCTTATGTTCTTATGTACAGGATGCAGGGCTCGATGGACCTTGCTCTGACCCAGCCTGGCACTTCTTATGTTCTTATGTACAGGATGCTGGGCTGGATGGACCTTGGTCTGACCCAGCCTGGCACTTCTTATGTTCTTATGTACAGGATGCTGGGCTCGATGGACCTTGGTCTGACCCAGCCTGGCACTTCTTATGTTCTTATGTACAGGATGCTGGGCTCGATGGACCTTGGTCTGACCCAGCCTGGCCCTTCTTATGTTCTTATGTACAGGATGCAGGGCTCGATGGACCTCGGTCTGACCCAGCCTGGCACTTCTTATGTTCTTATGTACAGGATGCTGGGCTCGATGGACCCTTGGTCTGACCCAGCCTGGCACTTCTTATGTTCTTATGTACAGGATGCTGGGCTCGATGGACCCTTGGTCTGACCCAGCCTGGCACTTCTTATGTTCTTATGTACAGGATGCTGGGCTCGATGGACCTTGCTCTGACCCAGCCTGGCACTTCTTATGTTCTTATGTACAGGATGCTGGGCTCGATGGACCTTGCTCTGACCCAGCCTGGCACTTCTTATGTTCTTATGTACAGGACGCTGGGCTCGATGGTCCTTGGTCTGACCCAGCCTGGCACTTCTTATGTTCTTATGTACAGGATGCTGGGCTCGATGAACCTTGCTCTGACCCAGCCTGGCACTTCTTATGTTCTTATGTACGGGATGCAGGGCTCGATGGACCTTGCTCTGACCCAGCCTGGCACTTCTTATGTTCTTATGTACAGGATGCAGGGCTCGATGGACCTTGGTCTGACCCATCCTGGCACTTCTTATGTTCTTATGTACAGGATGCAGGGCTCGATGGACCTTGCTCTGACCCAGCCTGGCACTTCTTATGTTCTTATGTACAGGATGCAGGGCTCGATGGACCTTGCTCTGACCCAGCCTGGCACTTCTTATGTTCTTATGTACAGGATGCAGGGCTCGATGGACCTTGGTCTGACCCAGCCTGGCACTTCTTATGTTCTTATGTACAGGATGCTGGGCTCGATGGACCTTGGTCTGACCCAGCCTGGCACTTCTTATGTTCTTATGTACAGGATGCTGGGCTCGATGGACCTTGCTCTGACCCAGCCTGGCACTTCTTATGTTCTTATGTACAGGATGCAGGGCTCGATGGACCTTGGTCTGACCCAGCCTGGCACTTCTTGTGTTCTTATGTACAGGATGCAGGGCTCGATGGACCTTGGTCTGACCCAGCCTGGCACTTCTTATGTTCTTATGTACAGGATGCTGGGCTCGATGGACCCTTGGTCTGACCCAGCCTGGCACTTCTTATGTTCTTATGCACAGGATGCTGGGCTCAATGGTCCTTGGTCTGACCCAGCCTGGCACTTCTTATGTTCTTATGTACAGGATGCAGGGCTCGATGGACCTTGCTCTGACCCAGCCTGGCACTTCTTATGTTCTTATGCACAGGATGCTGGGCTCAATGGTCCTTGGTCTGACCCAGCCTGGCACTTCTTATGTTCTTATGTACAGGATGCAGGGCTCGATGGACCTTGCTCTGACCCAGCCTGGCACTTCTTATGTTCTTATGCACAGGATGCTGGGCTCAATGGTCCTTGGTCTGACCCAGCAGGGTACTTTTTATGTTCTAATGAATGTAAAGACCAAAGGATGGCCAAGCAGAGAAAAGGTAAATCATCTATTTAGGGCTGACAAGTGAGTAAACATAGGTGATGGGATTTAATGGTGGCTCACCTGCTCCGGGCTGCTCAAATTATTGATTTGCACAACTTCAAATGACTTGCAGAAATGAATGGTATTTCCTTACCTTTCGTAGAGTAAGGACACGTTTCTTTGTTCCTACGACACATCCTTTCAGCATGATGAAATCATTGTTGATGCTGCCATAGTGAGGAAATCCCCCCTGCAACACACAGAAAACAAGAATGCAAACTCCAGGGGTCACACATGTGGTTCTTCTGGAATTTAGCCCTCAACACTGCCTCCATCAGGAGGTCGGGCCATGAGCTAAAGCTAAGCGAAGAGTTTTCCACTGCTTGTGTTTCTGTCAAAAAAGATTTATACCAGTGTGGACTGAAAGAGAAGAGAAACGATGGCGCAGAAGTTAGGGAACCAGGGCTGGATCAGAATTTCCACACAGCATGGAGTTTGTAACATACGTACATGAATCTGTAATAGGAAGTGCAATTATCATGGAGTTTCAGCACCATTACAGGTGAATGCAGACCATGGAGATGCAATCTAGACGTTCAGTGGCACAGAGCCAGCAGACTCTCAAAGATAACTAAGCCTCTTGTTTTGGTCAGATGTTTCCCTTACCAGTGGAGTGATGGATTTATTGGTGAGATCGTAGCTTGTGGATGCATTGTTCTTCACTAACTTTCCATCTTTTGTGTGGATTCCACGGCTAATACGGTAAATCTGCAGGAAAAAGGTCCTTGTTAATGAATCAAGGATTGTTTTATAATCCCTAACGACTCTTATTCAGTGGATACAGCAGGGACATGCTCAGAGAGGATCTGGTTATGCTGGAACAGAAGAAGGAGTAGGGAATGGGACGGCAATAGTTTGTGGAGACATCAGAAACCTTGAGATTGAGTTCCTTCCGCTCTGGGAGAGGAAGGACGGGCACTGCCAGTAACAATCCAGGTTTTGCAGCAGTGACCTGGTGAGGGGTGATAGTGCCATCATGTCCACGAGCAAGAGGTCCAGCCTATGGGATTTCCAAGCATTAAAGCCAACCTGATACCTATGAAACATCTTTAGAACTGTGGACATAAACAATTAATATGATTGGCTGTACTCGATCACATGACCAAATCTGTACTATTCAGTCAATGTTCCTTTCTTGTTTGGTTTTCCCCTTAGCCACGGCTGTGATCCCTGCAAGTCGGCTTCTTCGTGTAGTCAAGAGGTGAACAATAATGTCCCAAAGTTGGAATGAAAGTCCCCAACCCTCAAGCAAAGAGGAGCTGGTTTTGCACGGTACCTTCTTGTTGATCTCAGTGCGATGGTGGTAGCCCTTCTGGCCAGCACGGGCAATGGAATAAGCAACCCGGGCCGGATGCCAGGCTCCAATGCAGGCAACTTTACGCAGCCCCTTGTGCGTCTTTCTAGGAAGCTTCTTGGTGTGCCAGCGAGAAGTAACTCCTGAAAAGGGGAGTGGAGAGAGGGAAGAGAAAAAGAAAACAAGAAAAGACAAGTAATGCTACGCCAGGAACTATCTCACACTTTCACGCTTGAGTTTCCAGCTTCCTGTACTGCCAGATGGGCAATGGTTTTAGACCCAAGGGTCAACCTTCTCTGTGTGGGTGCAGCAGCAGAGCCATTACAGCCGCATGGGAAGTGGCGATTTGCTTCCACGTGACCGGACACGGCGGATTCCTTGCACTTACCTTTCATCCCTTTGCCCTTGGTAACCCCGATCACGTCAATCATTTCATTCTGGGAGAAGACAGTGTGGACCGGGACCTGCTTCTCCAGCTTCTCGTGGGCCCAATCTATTTTCTCTGCCACGGTGCCCCCGTTCAGCTGGATCTCCATGACATGGGCTTTCTTTTGACGGAAAGGCAGAAGCTTCATCTACACAGACAGAAGGAGGAAGCTAAGAAACGAGACACACAGCACCCAGCGGAGCAGCCCCTTATTACAGAAAACCTCGCACGCCATAGAACAGAGTCAGAGTCCCGTGGGTCACTTTAAAAAAAATCTGGTTTTTAATCTCCTTTCTCTGAGCATTTTGGCATTTTCCCTGATTTTTGTCGCTAGAAGTATTTAGAGATGGTTGTTTATAAAACCAGGCCTAGTGGAAAGTGTTCTTTATACTTTGGAGTTGCAAACTTGCCCGGCCTTCTCTGTCTAGCCAGTGATAAATCTCCTAGAAAGAACAGAACAGCGCGGCAGAGGACGAGCCTCTGTGTAGGGTCACTGGATCATTTATAACTAAGAGACTCTTCTGTTTTCACTCTCCCTCCGCTGGCAAGTCCAACCTCAAACACCAAGGAGTAAATTTTCAAAGGAGTTACACATGTAAAAGTGGCAATTTTCAAAAGTCCATTCACGCACGTAAATCCTTTTGAAAATTACCTGCAAAGTGATCGTTTCATCTGACTTGCACCTCTAAATTTGGGTCAGAGGCGTTCGGTGGAGCCACCCTGACCTCTCTGTAGACCGCCATGGAAGTTAGGAGTCTGCAGCTCAGGGGCGCGCCCAAGGCTATCCCAGTTACTCTCACTCTGTCATTTGAAACTGGTTGCTAATTTCAGGTGAGCCACCCCCCCCTGACTGTTGCTCTGGAAGCAGCCATCCCGATCCTGTGAGCTGGGCACTGCCTCTGGAAAGATTAACTCATGCCTTTTTCTGACCACAATGAAATCATATTCTAATATTAGAAGCAAAGCATCAGTGAAGCCCTGAGGGCAGAACTGTGGTGCCCCTGAGATATCACTGCAGACAAGCAAAGTGCCTCTTCTTCAGTTTTAATTATGATCAGCTACTGTAAACCTAAACATTTTGGGGGATAACGAACTCAAGCCATAACATGGGCTGCAACTACAGGAAGAGAAGATTTGAGATGGACTTCAGCACTGTGATTAGTAACAGCCAGGTGTAATCAGCAATGGGAAATCCCTTTAGTATAGCAGGCTGCTTCCTCTACAGCTGGGGTCACTGTGGGCGGCTGGGAATGGAGAGAAGGAGTGGGTTGTGTTGCCTGGGGGTGCAGAGGGGGGCCTGTGATACAGGATTACCATCGCCGGGCCTCGCTGGGGCTTCTTTTTCAGCTGCTGTCTCTTCCCTCTTCCTGCTACGGGACGAGTATCTCCGATGCTGTGGTGGAGGATCATCTGGGATCCAGTTTTCACTGGATGGTGTGGTTCAGTATTAGAGCGCAAGAGATGAAGGTGTAGTCAAAGGTGAGGGTCATTCAAAGACTTCAGGAAAATTAGATTTGTTACATTGGAGGAGCTGGATGCGAAAATCTAAGGGGAGCAGAGCAGCAGTGGGCAAAGCTGAAAGGCAAAATCCTAAGGGCAGGGATTTTCCTCCCTTACCCGAAAAGGTCAGGGAGGAAAGGTTCACATTCATAAACTACAAGAGATCACAGAGAGATGAAGACAAACGACAAAACCTGGGAAAGCTAAGAGAAGCTGGGAAAGCAGTCAGGAATGCAAAAGTTCAAATGGAAGAAAAAAATAGCAAAACTGGTAAAACAGGGGAACGAGATCTTTTTTTTAGATCTGTTAATGACAGAAGGAAGCTGAAAAGTGGCATTGAGAGCCTCAGAGGTGAAGGGGAGGAATGTGTAGCAGATGAGAAGAATAAAGCAAAATTGCTTAACAAATATTTCTCTTCAGTGTTCACCACAGAGGGGTCGGAAGTAAGATCACATAAAATGAACACAAATAAGATAGGAAGTGAGGGAAACCTCAATCGATTTTCAGAGCACTGTGTTTGTGAGGAGCAAAGTAAACCTAAATTAGAGAAGGCGATGGGGCCGGATGGGATACATCCGAGGCTACAGGCCCGGTCCAATGTGCATTTCTAAAAGGCTTTGTAACCATCCATCCCAATCCTGTGAGCACCCGAGAGGGGGACAGCGTCAGCGGGCGGACTCGTGGTATCCTCCCAAGTTCTGCAGTGTGCAGTGGAGCTCGCATCAGTGGGGAGAAGCTGCACACGCGTGGAAAAACCGCTTCCCTCCCTCCCCTATCATTTTCTGTAAGATTACATACCAAAATCTGTAATGGGGTGGACAGCCAGGAAGGTGTGGAAAACATGAGAAGGGATCTAGCAAAGCTCAAGAAATGGTCTAAGCTATGGCAGCTATGATTTAATGTAAAGAAAATGGAGGGAAATGTATTTAGGATGCAAAATCTCAAGGGAAAAGTACAGTATCAGCCCTGAAATTCTTCTAAGCACAAAGAAAGAGCGGGATCTGGGGGTGATTGTATCTGATGATCTCAAGGTGACCAAACAGGTGGATAAAGAGACAGTAAAATGGTCAGTGGTCTTTGCTGTAAAGTATATGGGGGTAGACTTAAAGATCTAAACATGTACACCCCTAGAGGAAAGGTGAGATAGGGAGATCTGAGAGAGACATTCAAATATCTGAAAGGTTTCCATGCACAGGAGGTGAGTGAGCCTTTTTCAATAGAAAAGAAACTCTAGAATGAGGGGTCACGAGATGAGGGTGAAAGGGGGGAGACTCGGGAGTAATCTTAAGAAAACTTTCTTTACAGAGTGGAGATGGTAGAGACAAAAACAGTATCTGCATTCAAGAAATCCTGGGCTAGATACAGCACATGTCTGAGGACGTGATGGGCAGTGGGGCAGTCTGGCTGACTAGCTGGACTATTCGGCCTTTTGCTGCCATCCTGTTTCCATGTTGCCTCTGCCTCAGCAGGCTATCTCTGTCCCCTGTGGGGTTACGTCTCTTGCACACTTGTTGTTACATCTCTCTTTTCTCCTTCTCACCTGAGTGTGAACAATGACACGAATAACTATGCAGTATTTTTTCATTGCTTGAAAATCTTTTTCCAGCTGTTTCTTCCCCTCCTGGTCCTGCCATTTCTTGCAGTATTTGGTGAAGGCCTTCTTCTTGCTCTTATGCCTAAATTAACAGAAATAATTACAAATGTAAAGGCTTATAGACCCTGCCAGACTTAATCTATCTGTTCTGTACACTGTCGTGGCCCAGTCTCCCCTCGCCCTTTGCTTCCCATTCAGAAAGCAGTGCCACCTGGCACCAAACCATCACATCTTATCAACTATTATCAGCCTTTGATATGTCCATGATGATTCATACTGCCAAGTACAGTTTTATGGGTAAGAAAATACAGCAGGAAGACACAACAGACAGTGCTGCAGGTGACAATTACAACAAATATTGATGCGGAAGGACCCTGGTTCGTCCCATTCATAGCTCTTGGGGGAAGGGAGGGAGCCATGATACCGAGTCCCAAAAGGAACCCTGGCGCATGGCTCTCGGTCTCAGGAACATTACTGCAATCATCAGAGGAGAAGCAGTGGAAGGGAGCATCTATGAAAGTAAGGGGAAGATCCCAGGATAACTGTGGCATCAGTACCTCAGCACTGGTTCTCACCGAGCTGGGAGCAAAAAGAAAAAGGAGCACTGTTGGGCCTAATGAAAAGATATTTAATTTGCATATTATCCACCTTTCAGGGGTTAGAATCCTGTTCTGCTAATATAATAAAACAAAACCAATACAAATACAAACTTGCAGATAGTAGTCAATATTACAAAAATACATTACGTTGCACAGAACAAGTTACACAGACATGCTGTACAGATAGAAACAATACACCGTGTAACCCAAACCATGTTACACAACCACAAGATAAGTTAAAACAAGACCACAGTCAACACAGAAAATAAAACAAGGATACTAGATAATAGATGTAAGGAAAACTCATCTGAAGCGAACCAAATAATCAATGAGAGCGTCAAATAAAAAGTCATAAACTCATCTGAAGCGAACCAAATAATCAACATGAGAGTCTAAACAAAATAACGAGAGTGTCAAATAAAAAGTCATAAACTCATCTGAAGCGAACCAAATAATCAACATGAGAGTCTAAACAAAATAACGAGAGTGTCAAATAAAAAGTCATAAACTCATCTGAAGCGAACCAAATAATCAACACGAGAGTCTAAACAAAATAACGAGAACGTCAAATAGTCATAAACTCATCTGAAGTGAACCAAATAATCAACATGAGAGTCTAAACAAAATAACGAGAGCGTCAAATAAAAAGTCATAAACTCATCTGAAGCGAACCAAATAATCAACATGAGAGTCTAAACAAAATAACGAGAGCGTCAAATAAAAAGTCATAAACTCATCTGAAGTGAACCAAATAATCAACATGAGAGTCTAAACAAAATAACGAGAGCGTCAAATAAAAAGTCATAAACTCATCTGAAGCGAACCAAATAATCAACATGAGAGTCTAAAAATAACGAGAGCGTCAAATAAAAAATCATAAACTCATCTGAAGTGAACCAAATAATCAACATGAGAGTCTAAACAAAATAACGAGAGCGTCAAATAAAAAGTCATAAACTCATCTGAAGTGAACCAAATAATCAACATGAGAGTCTAAACAAAATAACGAGAGCGTCAAATAAAAAGTCATAAACTCATCTGAAGTGAACCAAATAATCAACATGAGAGTCTAAACAAAATAACAAGAGCATCAAATAAAAATTTGTAAGGGCCCTAAATAAAGAGAATAAAAGAAGAATACATCTAACATAATATCTGAATAGCCCAGGAAGAATGATTCTCATAAATCATATTAATTAGACCTGCAATATGATTAAAGGTTCAAACCTCTGACAGCTGAGTTAGGAAATTTGATAAAACAAGATTGTCTTGAGACTCCTGTGGAAGGCTTGATAGTTAATTTCAAGTGTTAGTCCTGCAGGCAGAGTTCCACAATTGAGGGACCCTACCTGTGCAGTCTTCACTGAAGGTACCTTCAGCTAGGCTCTCTGACTAGAACTTAATTGCCATGGTAGAACACATCAATTTAAACATGAAGCCAAAGGTCAAGTGTCGAGCACCTGAAAAGTATTGTAACGTTCACTAAACCATGACTGGAGTGCTGCTGTTATTGTTGGGACATTTCTCATTGCTTTTTTGTTAAATTTGTTGTTAAAGCATTATGATTTTCCATCAGCGTTTTTAGCTGGTCATTACAGCATGGGTATGATATCACAATGTAGATTCACCTGACAATCACCACAGCTTTCATCTATCAAGAATCAAGGATACATTATACTGTACTTAGACCAATGAAAAAATGTGATTGAGTTCCAGGTATGAACATTATTGGTATTCAAAACATAAAATTCTCAGATTTTATAGGATTATATTTCCAACTGCTATATTTAGTTACAAATTAGCCAATAGTAAGGCAGTTTTTAACAAAGTAACATAGAAATGATGGCAGAAAAGAACCAAAATGGTCCATTCAGTCTGCCCAGCAAGCTTCTTGTAGTAATATTTGCCGCGCCATGCAGGTCACTCCCATGTTTCTCTTAAGGCTAGCAACTTCTGCTCCCTGCAGTTATCCCCAAGCCTTGTGATAACCGATAAAAATTAATTGCTAACAACATTTTTAGTGGGTGATGTGCCTTTCTGAAAATTCAGACAGTGCTGCTTGTCGTGCTTTGCTTATGGACTTGGCCGTAGAAGCAGTTCTGTATTTTTCCCCTTATGTCTGCATCTCAGTTCCTCAGACTTATATATCCAATTCCTCTTTTCCTGTTGCCATTGAAGCAGAGAGCAATGTTGGAACTGCATCAACAGTATGAAGGCTTATTGGTTAAGGATAGCAACCGTCACACCAGCAAGTTACCCCTATGCACTCTTTTCCTCATTCCCATCCTCTAGCCTTTAGGGATCCACAGTGTTTATCCCATGCACCTTTGAAATCTTTCACTGTTTTTGTATTCACCACCTCCTCTGGAAGGGCATTCCAGGCATCCATCACCCTCTCCGTGAAGAAATATTTCTTGACGTTAGTTCTGAGTCGTTCTCCCTGGAGTTTCATTTCATAACCTCTAGTTCTACTAGACTGAGGGGGGGATATGATAGAGGTGTTTAAAATCATGAGAGGTCTAGAACAGGTAGTTGTGAATCGGTTATTTACTCTTTTGGATAGTAGAAAGACTAGGGGGCACTCCATGAAGTTAGCATGGGGCACATTTAAAACTAATCGGAGAAAGTTCTTTTTTACTCAACGCACAATTAAACTCTGGAATTTGTTGCCAGAGAATGTGGTTAGTGCAGTTAGTATAGCTGTGTTTAAAAAAGGATTGGATAAGTTCTTGGAGGAGAAGTCCATTTCCTGCTATTAAGTTCACTTAGAAAATAGCCACTGCCATTAGTAATGGTTACATGGAATAGACTTAGTTTTTGGGTACTTGCCAGGTTCTTATGGCCTGGATTGGCCACTGTTGGAAACAGGATGCTGGGCTTGATGGACCCTTGGTCTGACCCAGTATGGCATTTTCTTATGTTCTTATGTTTGTAGATGATTGTGCATCATTCAAACCTTTCAAGTATCTGAAGGTCTGTATCCTATCTCTCCTGCACCTCCTCTCTTCCAGGTTTATACATATTTAGGACCTTCAGCCTCTCCTCATAGGTCTTCCAATACCTCACACCATTTTGGTTGTCCTTCTCTGGACCGCCTCATCCTGTCTCTATCTCTTTTGAGATAAGGGCTCCAGAAATGAACACAGTACTCCAGGTGAGGCCTCACCAAGGACCTGTGAAGGGCATCATCACCTCCTTTTTCTTCCTGGTTATTCCTCTTTCTATGCAGCCCAGAATTCTGGCTTTAGCTATCGCCTTGTCACATTGCTCTGCCATCTTCAGATCGTTAGATCTATCACCCCAAGATCCCTCTCATGCTCCATGCACAGCAGTCTTTCACCCCCACCATATATAGCTCTTCTGGATTACCACACCCCAGATGCATGAATCTGCACTTCTTGGCATTGAATCCCAGCTGCCAAATCTTCAACCACTCTTCAAGCTTTCTTAAATCACTTCTCATTCTCTCTACTCCTTCAGGTGAATCCACTCTGTTGCAGATCTTAGTATCATCTGCAAATAGACAAACTTCACCTTCTATTCCTTCTGCAATGTCACTCACAAAGATATTGAACAGAACTGGTCCCAACACCGAGCCTTGTGGCACTCCACTTAACACCATTCTCCCTTCAGAGTAGGTTCCATTTTATAATGCTTACTGATATAAAAGTAATGCTGTCCAAACTAAGACTGAGACAAAACCTCACTAAAGCAGTTAAACAAAGAATCCAATATGTGCACAATCTGAACACTTTAAAATCTTTAGTAGGATAGGCATTCCAAAAGGTGTGAATTTTATGTCTGGAATCATGCAGAAAAATGTGCCCCGACAACTTTTCAATAGCTCATGGATAGTATACACCTATCTCCGGGTAGGCAGCATGAGACAAAAAACTTGGAGTTGGCTTGGTGTGTGAAGTAAGAAGAAAAATCTATCTTTGCTAGAGTTCCAGGAAACCCAGAAAGTATCCAAGAAGTAGCTAAGGACAACTGGAAGTTTAGCGCCAGGAGTGGAGGAGTAGCCTGTCACTTTACCCTCCATTGCCTCAGGTACAAACTTAAGATTATAAGCCCTCTGAGGATAGGAAATACCTACAGTGTCTGAATGAAATCTGCTTTGAAGTGCTGTGAAAAGCGGAATATAAAAATCTAAATAAATAAAAATATAAAGTTAAGCAAAAGCTATATCAACTACTGAGATGGGACTGCTTACAGAATACCAGTGTGAGAGCTGGGACTGCTTACAGACTGTCCAGTGTGAGAGCTGGGACTGCTTACAGATTGCCAGTGTGAGAGCTGGGACTGCTTACAGACTGTCCAGTGTGAGAGCTGTTACTGCTTACAGATTACCAGTGTGAGAGCTGGGACTGCTTACAGACTGTCCAGTGTGAGAGCTGGGACTGCTTACAGACTGTCCAGTGTGAGAGCTGGGACTGCTTACAGATTACCAGTGTGAGAGCTGGGACTGCTTACAGACTGTCCAGTGTGAGAGCTGGGACTGCTTACAGACTGTCCAGTGTGAGAGCTGGGACTGCTTACAGATTACCAGTGTGAGAGCTGGGACTGCTTACAGACTGTCCAGTGTGAGAGCTGGGACTGCTTACAGACTGTCCAGTGTGAGAGCTGGGACTGCTTACAGATTGCCAGTGTGAGAGCTGGAACTGCTTACAGACTGTCCAGTGTGAGAGCTGGGACTGCTTACAGACTGTCCAGTGTGAGAGCTGGGACTGCTTACAGATTGCCAGTGTGAGAGCTGGAACTGCTTACAGATTGCCAGTGTGAGAGCTGGGACTGCTTACAGACTGTCCAGTGTGAGAGCTGGGACTGCTTACAGACTGTCCAGTGTGAGAGCTGGGACTGCTTACAGATTGCAAGGTTGAGGGCTAGGAGCTGGAACTGCCTTCAGATTGCACCTGAAGTGCCAGATTGAGATGGGAGCTGTTTTCTTTTCAGATAACAAATACTGCCATGAATAAATTTGCTACCTAACAACTATGAATTAAGTCTGGTTGGTTAGCACCCCTATTCTGACTAATAAACCATGTCTGCAAATAAAATATTTGAGTCTATAACAAGGAGCAATGCAGTAAACAGGTTAGCCCTATAAATTGTTCCTTCCTGTTCGATGTAATTTCTAACTTAGTTCTATGTAAACCGACGTGATATGTACCAATACATGAACGTCGGTATATAAAAGCCTTTAAATAAATAAATAAATAAATAGTTTGTTATGCTGATGGTGATGATTATCATTAACAAAAATTAGCAGTATTGTATAGGTAGGTCCCATTTCATTAAATTGGGATCCTGATGCACTTCACAATTCATCTCTGAGCTGTGCAGCCGTGCACACAACCTGTATACTGCATGACAGTTTCTGAAGGGGAACAGGTATAACTATGTAATTACTGCTGGGCAAACAAAGTCACGGAGAGGCAAAGTCATGGCCCAAAGCACTAAACTATATCCTTTAGTGATGCTGGCCCTCTGCATGTGGCAGACTCGGTCAACCTCTCCAATGGGTTTCTCTTTTTCTGCACACAGACGTCTTGCAGCTGCAAACTTCTCACCAGTTCCTGTAGAAGCGGCGTTTGCACTCATCACTGATGTGCTCTGCGTAAATGGTCTTCAAAGCTCGAAGTCCCCGGGGAGTCTCCACGTATCCCACAATCCCAACCACTACCATAGGTGGGGTTTCAATAATGGTAACAGCCTCCACCTCTTCCCGTTTGGAAATCTCTGGGACCCACAAAATCAAAAGAAACAGAACAAATATTAAAACATTTTTGGAAGGGTCCCTACAAAACAGAAAGATTTTATATCTTGTCAAGCGTTTGTAGTTAGCCGGTAAAAATCGTATTAACGAAGCCCAATTCGCAGTAGATCAGTATGCAAATTTGTTGATTATATATTTATCTCTCTCTAATTGTTTCTTAGTTTAAATTCTGTACTGTCTTCCATTGCCCAGGTTTTACGCTCCCTGTTTAATGTAACTTTACTTTCTACCTTGATGTTAATTGGTTTCCCCTCAGTTACATTGTAAACCGGTACGATAAGACCTAGTCTTGAGCATCGGTATAGTAAAAGAAATTAAATAAATAAATAAAATAAATAAACATGATATTTGATGTGTTGGTCCTCTGTTGCTCCAACTGTATGTGATGACATCTATTGTATCGTAACAAACATCCCGCATGGACTCATTAGGGGGACACAGTGATGACATCTATTGTATCGTAACAAACATCCCGCACGGACTCATTAGGGGGACACAGTGATGACATCTATTGTATCGTAACAGACATCACTCACTGACTCGTTAGAGGGACACAGTGATGACATCTATTGTATCATAACAGACATCCCTCACTGACTCATTAGGGGGACACATTCATACAATAAAAATAAAAGTCAGCAGCAAAACTTCAAAATATAAGGAGACTTAAAAACCAATAATAGTAATAAAAACTAGGAGTGTCCTGCAGAAAACTAGCTCAAGTTCTCATGTGAACCTTTCGTATTTGAATTGTTCTTTGGAACTGTTTTTCTGCAGGGAGTGTTTCATGGTGAACTTTTAACACTGAACAAAATGTGAATGATTGAATTGCTCTTTGTAACTGCATTTTTACCGACACACTTATTCTAGTTTTATGGGGGCTGTTTATTTATTGAAGGGGATTTCAGTTTAGCTTGCATGAACATGGTCTCCGCACAGCGGCTTCAGTGTTGCACTAGATGTGAGTTTCTTTTTAATGAGTACTTTTGATTTACTTTTCTGGGGGGACACTCCTAGTTTTTGTTACTGACACAGTCAGACAACCATGTTTGTCTCAGAAATAAATATTCAAATGGTTTGACATTTAACAGCAGAATTACTGAATTGTTTTTTGTTCACTGACCATCTGCTTGCAATGTCTCCAGCTGCAAGAGATGTTTTATTTATTTTATTTTATTTAGATTTAGCCCAAGCCTTTCTATGTGTCCATGGTGAGCAGAGTCACACACAAGGTAATGATAAATATGCCTGCCTTTGTTACAATTTATGCAAATGTAAACCCTAAAAATATATTACAGACACATTCGCCTCTACGGGAGAAAGGTTCATTCACCGTTTCCTCCAGCCCTCCGGGAACTGCCCTTTTCTGCTGCAGGGTTGCAAATGGCCATTAGGGGGCACTGCCTCATTTTCTCCCCCACATTTCCTTATGCCAAGTCTGCATGCACACAGGAAGTGGCTTGGGTCTTTACTCTCACGTGTGTGCTGCCAGCTCTCTAATGTTAGCAGACTGCTGAAGAAGCAATGCCAGGCTGAAACGCTGCCTGTAGCTGTGTATTCAAAACTGCTTTGTTCCACCTTGTGGTTCTAGGCAGATTACATCTCAAACATTCACAATAATATAATATATGACTATTAACATAACAATATTTAAAATCAAACACTACAAACACATAAAACAATTGCATGACTTATATGCTTCATTAAAAAACAAAGTCTTCAATTGCTTTCTAAAAGACTTGAAGTCCCTCTCATCCCTCAGGATAGCTGCTAACGCCTTTCATAATTATGGGCCTGTGTTTGTTGTAATCTATAATCCTTAAGAGCTGGAACATTTAACAATTTTGTAGGGCTGGACCGTAGAGCATATATGGGCACATAAGGCTTCAATTTATTTCCTACTGAGCAAAAATCCTCAGAATATAAATACCAAAGCCATAGCAGTAACAACTTGAACCGCTCCCTTCATGGGTAAGCAGTGAAGATGATGCAACACAGGAGTAATATGTTCTTGTCATTTCCTCCCAAAAATCAGCCTAGCCACAGCAGGAAATTTAATGTGCACAAGTGCAAAGTGATGCATTTAGGGAAGAGAAACCCAAATTATAGCTACACAATGCAAGGTTCCACTCAGGAAAAGGATCTAGGTGTTGTCAACCAAAATGATAAAGGGGATGGAAAAGCTCCCCTATGAGGAAAGGCTGAAGAGGCTAGGGCTGTTCAGCTTGGAGAAGAGACGGCTGAGGGGGGATATGATAGAGGTCTTTAAAGATCATGAGAGGTCTTGAACGAGTAGATGTGAATCGGTTATTTACACTTTCGGATAATAGAAGGACTAGGGGGCATTCCATGAAGTTAACAAGTAGCACATTTAAGACTAATCGGAGAAAATGTTTTTTCACTCAACGCACAATAAAGCTCTGGAATTTGTTGCCAGAGGATGTGGTTAGTGCAGTTAGTGTAGCTGGGTTCAAAAAAGGTTTGGATAAATTCTTGGAGGAGAAATCCATTAACTACTATTAATCAAGTTGACTTAGGGAATAGCCACTGCTATTAATTGCATCAGTAACATGGGATCTTCTTAGTGTTTGGGTTATTGCCAGGTTCTTGTGGCCTGGTTTGGCCTCTGTTGGAAACAGGATGCTGGGCTTGATGGACCCTTGGTCTGACCCAGCATTGGAAATTTCTTATGTTTCTTATGTTCTTATTGATAATAAGTTGAAATCCTCAGCTCAATGTGCAGCAGCAGCCAAGAAAGCAAATAGCATGCGGGGGATTATTAGGAAAGGAATGGAGAATAAAACCGAGAATATCCTAATGCCTCTGTTTCGCTCCATGGTGCAGCCTCATCTTGAGTATTGTGTGCAGTTCTGGTCACCACATCTCAAGAAAGATATAACAGAATTAGAAAAGGTGCAGAGAAGGGTAATAAAGATGATAAAGGGGATGGAACAATTCCCTCATGAAGAAAAGCTGAAGAGGTTAGGATTCTTCATCTTGGAGACGAGACGGCTGAGGGGAGATATGAGAAAGGTCTATAAAATAATAAGTGGTGTGGGATGAGTAAATGTTAAGTACAAAGACCAGGGGTCACACAATGAATTTACTAGGTAATACACTGAAAACTAATAAGAGAAAATGTTTTTTTAATTAACATATAATTAAGCTCTGGAATTCACTGCCAGAAGATGTGGTGAAAGCTATTTGTGTAACTGCGTTTAAAAAAGGTTTAGACAATTTAAAGGGGCACTTAGAGAAAATAAGGCCATCGCGGAAAGACTAAACAAATTCTTTGTTTCGATGTTTACTGAAGAGGATGTTGGAGAGACGGTTTTCAAGGGTGATGATTCAGATGAAATGAACCAAAACAAGGTGAACCTGGTAGATGTAGTGGGCCAGATTGATAAACTGAAGAGTAATAAATTACCTGGACCGGATGGTATACCCCCCAGGGGTCTGAAGAACTCAAAAATGAAATTTGCGATCTATTACTAAAAATGTGTAACCAATCATTGAAATCATCCGATGTACCTGAAGACTGGAAGATGGAAAATGTAACTCCGATATTTAAAAAGGGATCCAGGGGTGATTCGGGAAACTATAGACCAGTGAGCCTGATTTCAGTGCTGGGAAAAATCATGGAAACTTTTATAAATAATAAAATCATAAAATGTTTAGATAGACATGGTTTAATGGGACACAGACAGCATGGATTTACCCAAGGGAAGTCTTGCCTCACAAATCTCCTACATTTTTTGAAGGGGTAAATAAACATGTGGACAAAGGTAGATGTGGTGTATTTGGATTTTCAGAAGGTGTTTGACAAAGGCCCACATGAGAGGCTTCTAAGAAAACTAAAAAGTAATGGGATAGGAGGTGATGTCCTTTTTTGGATTGCAAACTGGCTAAAAGACAGGAAACAGAGAGTAGGATTAAATGGTCAATTTTCTCAGTGGAAAAGGGTAAACAGTGGAGTGCCTCAGGGATCTGTACTTGGACCAGTGCTTTTCAATATATTTATAAATGATCTGGAAAGGAATACGATGAGTGAGGTTATCAAATTTGCTGATGACACAAAATTATGCAGAGTAGTTAAATCACAACCAAATTGTGATAAATTGCAGGAAGACCTTGTGAGATTGGAAGATTGGGCTTCCAAATGGCAGATGAAATTTAATGTGGATAAATGCAAGGTGATGTATATAGGGAAAAATAACTCATGCTATAGTTACACAATGTTAGGTTCCATATTAGGAGCTACCACCCAGGAAAGAGATCTAGGCATCCTGGACTTATCCAACTCTGAATCGGCAGTTCTTTCATGGCACAACATCACGGAAGCAGTGGCTAACAAGATATGCCCTGCAGTCTCCAAAACAATAAACCTTGAAAAGAAAGGAAAACAACCATGGTTCTCCACGGAGCTAATATGGATGAAACAAATCCTTCGCCACAAAGAAAATAGATGGCGCAAAGCCCCCAACTCTGTCACACTCTCATCTTACAAAGGAACCCTACACCATTATAGGACCTCAATCCTAAAGTCAAAAAGAGAATACTATGCAAGTAAAATCCACAACCTCCAATATGACGCCAAGGCACTTTTCTCTTATGTGTCACAAATCACAAAGTCATCCCCACCAACGATACCTGATGATCTAGCACAATCCAAGGCCAATGAACTTGCTTCTTTCTTTCAACAGAAGATCACAAATACCCTGGCTCTCCTACCAACCAACACCACCACATACTCTACATTCTCCACCACTCACTCCCATACTGGAATCAAGCTCGACAACTTCGATCTGACATCTCCCGGGGAGATTGAATCTCTCCTCAAGAAACAGAAACCATCTAGCCATCCAGCAGACAATATACCATCCAAACTCCTGCTACTGATTCCAAACATGATTGCAGGACCTCTAGCTAATATTATAAACTGCTCATTAGCACAAGGGAGATACCCAGATAGCTTAAAATCCGCTTCCCTTAAACCCCTCCTCAAGAAGCATAACTTAGACCCCAAAGAACCTGCTAACTTCCGCCCCATCTCAAATCTACCATTCTTAGCCAAACTTACAGAGAAACTGGTTAACACTCAGCTATCAGAATATCTAGAGGATCACAACATTCTATTCCCTTCCCAATACGGATTCTGCAAATCTCGCAATACAGAAACACTCCTCATTTCCTTAACAGACCATATCATTCTGGGATTAGACAAGGGCCATTCCTTCCTTCTAGTTCTATTGGACATCTCGGCAGCCTTCGACACCGTCAACCACACCATCCTTCTGACTCTCCTAGCAGAAATAGGTATATCAGGTTCAGCCCTCAGTTGGTTCACGTCTTTCCTTAGTAACAGAAGTTACAAAGTTAAAATAAATAATAAAGAATCTCCTTCAACAAGGTCCTCACTCGGAGTACCCCAAGGATCATCGTTATCACCCACTCTCTTTAATATATACCTCCTCCCACTCTGTCAGCTTCTAACAGACCTTAACCTTATTCATTTTCTGTATGCAGATGACGTGCAGATTTTGATTCCGATAACAGAATCCATCGCAAAATCACTCTCACTCTGGAACAATTGCCTAAATCGGATCACCAGCCTTCTTAACAGCCTCAACTTGGTCCTTAACACATCCAAGACCGAACTCCTCCTCATCTCCTCTAACCAAGACAACCCACTCCCACAGACCATCCTTAACACCCAGCTCATGCATACCCACGTACGAGATCTCGGGGTGTTACTAGACAACCGCTTAAACCTCAAGAAAATGATCAACACCACAACCAAAGATTGTTTCTACAGGCTTCAAGTCCTAAAAAGACTCAAACCCCTACTTTTTTTCCACGACTTCAGAACAGTCCTGCAAGCCTTGATATTTGCTAAAATCGACTACTGCAGTGCACTCCTCTTGGGACTCCCCAGCTCCACCACCAAGCCGCTACAGTTGATACAGAACGCTGCCGCAAGAATCTTGACTAACACAAACCGGGGAGAACACATATCTCCCATCCTACGTAACCTACACTGGCTCCCAGTGAAGTACAGAATCCTCCACAAATCTCTCACTTTAATCCACAAAGTCATCTACAATCACTTGCATCTGGACCTCGAATTCCCCCTCAATTTCCACCTCACCAACAGACCGACTAGAGAAATATATAAAGGAACCCTACAGACCCCACCTACAAAAGCCACACGCCTCATCTCAACTAAAGACCGATCCTTTTCAACAGCAGGCCCAACTATCTGGAACAACATCCCAGCTGACCTCAGAATGGAGCCCTGCCTACCAACATTCAAGAACAAACTTAAGACCTGGCTTTTCCGCCAAGCCTTCTCAGATACCCATGACACACAATAGTCGACAGAACTTCCTTTAGGAGCAATGGATTTCCATTTTACCCCTAAGCCCAGAATAAGAGCCTCCTGACTGCTCTGTTTATACTAATAATTTCTCCGCTATCTCTAGCCTTTCCTTCCTTCCAGCAGTCTATGCCTCCAAGTTTAATTTCCCTGTTAAATGTAACTTTGCTTTTTCATGTTCAACCTTTTGTTTTGGTTACTGTTCTTGGTTCAGTTCCCCTATTCGATGTGAACCGACCTGATATGGTCTCTACCATGAAGGTCGGTATAGAAAAAGTGTTAAATAAATAAATTAAATAAATAGTGGATAACACATTGAAATCGTCGGCTCAGTGTGCTGTGGCGGTCAAAAAAGCAACAGAATGTTGGGAATTATTAGAAAGGGAATGGTGAATAAAACGGAAAATGTCATAATGCCTCTGTATCGCTCCATGGTGAGACTGCACCTTGAATACTGTGTACAATTCTGGTCGCCGCATCTCAAAAAAGATATAGTTGCGATGGAGAAGGTACAGAGAAGGGCGACCAAAATGATAAAGGGGATGGAACAACTCCCCATGAGGAAAGGCTGAAGAGGTTAGGGCTGTTCAGCTTGGAGAAGAGACGACTGAGGAGGGATATGATAGAGGTGTTTAAAATCATGAGAGGTCTAGAACGGGTAGATGTGAATCAGTTATTTACTCTTTCGGATAATAAAAGAATTAGGGGGCACTCCATGAAGTTAGCAAGTAGCACATTTAAAAGAAATCAAAGAAAGTTCTTTTTCACTCAATGCACAATAAAGCTCTGGAATTCACTGTCAGAGGAAGTGGTTATGGCAGTTAGTGTAGCTGGGTTTAAAAAAGGTTTGGATAAGTTCCTAGAGGAGAAGTCCATTAATGGCTATTAATCAATAAGGAATAGAAGCTTGTGATCTATTTAATGTTTGGGTACTTGCCAGGTTCTTATGGCCTGGATTGGCCACTGTTGGACACAGGATGTTGGGCTTGATGGACCCTTGGTCTGACCCAGCATGGGAAGTCTTATGTTCTTATTTGGAGTGCAGATAGCAATTTATATGGGAGCCTAAAAGCTGTTGCAGTAATCAAGCTGACCAAAGATTACACTTTGCACTACTGTTTGTATTTCAGGGGTCTCAGCATTTTAAGCTGAAAGAACGCTGCCTTCCCACATGCTGTATGTGTGGTTTAAAAGATAAATTAGAGTCGAAGTAAACCCCCACATTTCTCGCTACCATTTTTACAGGCAAGAATGTTCCCTCGTATTCTAACATTGACAAATCTTCACTTGGAGGGCTTTTTCCTATCCTAAGGACAGAGGTTTTCTCCAGATTTCAGAAATAGCTCTTTACTTTGCAGCCCAATTATTTCTGGTCTTTAAACAGATCTGAAACTGGATTTTAAGCAAAGTTCTCGGCCATAGAAAGAACTGCACCTCATGCACATAAATAAAACATATAACAGAGCCAGGGAAATATTCAATCAAATGGAGGATAAGGCTGAGCCCTGTGGCGCACCAGAGCTCAACTGGCGCCAAGTTGAATAATTTCTGCCAACAAGGATACCCTGCAAGTCCGAGCCAGGATCCAGTAAATGATTCAGCAATGTCTCGCGACTTACTGTGTCAAGGAAAGGCCGCAGTTATATCTAATTGCGCTGAAATACCAGGAATGTTTTTATCCAAAGAACAATACAGAGGGAGAACAATTACAGTTCTGTACTGGGTGCTTTCATTATCCTCTCGAAAAAAAGGCTTCTAACTGCACTAACGCACGTCTTTCCAGAAGGTTAGAATCGGGCCGAAGATTGGTCAAAAGGGAGTGAAGGAGCCTTGTTCACTGTTTCATTTATTTGCCACTTCTTCTCTAATCCTAAGAACTGAACCATTCCCTTTAATTAAATGGAACGAGCAGGGGTGCAATAGAGAAGGTATGGATTTTAAACTCCTCTCTTTCTGACACCTGCCTAAGCTCTGCCCATTTAAGTCCCTCATTAATAATTTGGAGACGTGTTTGTATTTGGCCAACATTATTTAAAAAAAAAAAATCTGCTTTTCGATCACAGCTTGAATCAATCTGAGCAGTTGGCCAACAAACAACTGCAAACAGTTCTAAGGGCTTACTTCAGGAATTTTGAATTTTTACTATGAAATAATCTTTTAATTAATGCCCAGTACACTTGTAAATGTGAAGCATAGTCGGCCCTAGCAATGACATTGCTGTGCTTACGTGCATACATGTCTAGCAGCTCTGTGTGCTCTCAAAAGGAGATGCAAACTTTTAAACTGGAAAGTTACGTTTTCTGCAAATTCAGACCCTGTTTTTGGAGCCACTGGAGAAAGATTAACAGTTCTCTTGACAGATCCTATGCCCTGTATCACCAGGAAAATAATATTTGTATTTCTGGGGTACAGTACCATGTTGTCAACTTATATTCCCATATGTAGCACTTCAGTCTTGCCAACATTTTGAGTCAAGCACATTAAAATGCATTTCAAAAGGATGCACTCTTTTACTAATCCGCCAAAGTAAATGTAAAATCCCATACTCATTCCGGTCCTGTGAACTTCCCGCAGGGTGTGGGTCATGCCAGCCTTGTAGCCCAGGAATGCTGTCAGGTGCACAGGCTTCCTGGGGTCATCCTTGGGCCAGCTTCTAACCTTCCCTCTGTGGTGCCGACTCCTCTTGTGCGGCAGGAAACCCAGGTGGCCATGCCTGGGAGCTGAAAACTTGCGATGGGACTGCAGAGGAGAAAACGTGGCAAACCATCAAGTGCCAGAAAGGTGACAGACAAACAGGCCTGGGAACTTAACCCTTCCTATAGAGACCTGAAGTCTGTCTACTGACTCGGCTGACAGAGCCCTGACTCTGCAGTCCTAATGTATGGGAAAGGGCACTACTAGTCCCAGAATGCAATGGGAGTGGAATTGTCTGTTCCTGTGGGAACACAGTCCCATGAGATGCTGTGCAGGTGACCATCATGGGCCTAGGCAAACCTTCAGTATCAAACCCCCAGCACACTCCCAATTCGGTTCTGAAAATGAATATTGGGCATTAGTATGAACACAAACACTGCCTTGTTTATACAAAGAGATTCATTTTACATAATTCAAAACAGCACACAAATAAAAAGAAGCTTTCCAAGTCTATCTTCTAGGGTAACTTTATCACTTATTGTGACAGACAGCAGTGCCAACAAAACATTCATATTATTATTAAACTTACTCTTTTTAATATTATGTTATATCTACCACATTATATGGTAGTGTATTCCCTTATATTGCTAAAGTTTTCACATATCTGTCTTATTTCCCCACATGTTCCTTGTTCCAATGTTACATTTCCCCACACTGTTTTATTTCCCCACACGTTCCTTGTTCCAATGTTACATTTCCCCACACTGTTTTATTTCCCCACATGTTCCTTGTTCCAATGTTACATTTCCCCACACTGTTTTATTTCCCCACACGTTCCTTGTTCCAATGTTACATTTCCCCACACTGTTTTATTTCCCCGCACGTTCCTTGTTCCTATGTTACATTTCCCCACACTGTTTTATTTCCCCACACGTTCCTTGTTCCAATGTTACATTTCCCCACACTGTTTTATTTCCCCGCACGTTCCTTGTTCCAATGTTACATTTCCCCACACTGTTTTATTTCCCCGCACGTTCCTTGTTCCAATGTTACATTTCCCCGCACTGTTTTATTTCCCCACACGTTCCTTGTTCCTATGTTTCATTTCCCCACACTGTTTTATTTCCCCGCACGTTCCTTGTTCCTATGTTACATTTCCCCACACTGTTTTATTTCCCCGCACGTTCCTTGTTCCTATGTTACATTTCCCCACACTGTTTTATTTCCCCACACGTTCCTTGTTCCAATGTTACATTTCCCCACACTGTTTTATTTCCCCGAACGTTCCTTGTTCCTATGTTACATTTCCCCACACTGTTTTATTTCCCCGCACGTTCCTTGTTCCTATGTTTCATTTCCCCACACTGTTTTATTTCCCCGAACGTTCCTTGTTCCTATGTTACATTTCCCCACACTGTTTTATTTCCCCACACGTTCCTTGTTCCTATGTTTCATTTCCCCACACTGTTTTATTTCCCCACACGTTCCTTGTTCCAATGTTACATTTCCCCACACTGTTTTATTTCCCCGAACGTTCCTTGTTCCTATGTTACATTTCCCCACACTGTTTTATTTCCCCACACGTTCCTTGTTCCTATGTTTCATTTCCCCACACTGTTTTATTTCCCCGCACGTTCCTTGTTCCTATGTTTCATTTCCCCACACTGTTTTATTTCCCCGCACGTTCCTTGTTCCAATGTTACATTTCCCCACACTGTTTTATTTCCCCGCACGTTCCTTGTTCCTATGTTTCCTTGTATACGCCTCCCGGCGACTGTTTTCAGTTCCATGTAAACCGGTGCGATATGTATCCTGTACAGGAGCATCGGTATAGAAAAGTTATAAATAAATAAAACAATTACTCAGAACCTGCCATACCAAAATAGCACAAACACACAGCACGAAACCCACCTATAGAAAGGCAGCATAACAAATATTACTTTAGACCCTAGAAGACTAATACATCTCCTACAGAATGAGTGAAACATATGCAGAGAAATCCTGAACTGCAACCCCCAAGAAACCATAATCCCAGTCACCACTCTCGCTCCCCTAATCTTCACAGTCCCAAGTCCCTGCTTACCCTCCCTATCCCGTCCTTCAGTCTCTGCCCCCCTGAATTCCCACTCTCTTCCCTTCCTCCCCAACCCAGTACCTAAGTCTCCACTAACCACTTCCACCTGCCCTAATCCCAATCCCAGTGTCCAGAGTTCCCACTTGCCTAACTTCAAAGCTGCTTTTTCTGCCAGCACCTGCTAACCGGGCCTGTCTTCCTCCCTCACCTCCCTATCTCCCTCCTCGGAGCGATGGCAGCCAGGGAGAGAAATGAGGGGGTTGCAGGGAGAATGGCCTTATCACAGTATGGTGCCCCTTTATGCGCCACCCCTAAAATCTCAGCATTCTAGGTGACCTCCTGGTTTACCTGGTGGAAGAAGGGAGCCTGATGAGCACAATCTATGGTCAGGGAAAGTCACAGAGGTAGAGGCAAAAGCTGCTGGCAGGTGCCTGTGGTTTTCTACAGCAGCACAAGGAAGTTCCATTCCACCGTCCCCTTTTCTTGCTCAGGATTAGGAATGTGCTGTGCCTAACTAACCACAGACAAAACTGAGTATCTCTATTATACCAGGAAGAAGAAAGGTTGTAAGCAGTCCAGAAGAGGGGAGCCCTCATCCACCTGGGTATATCTCCTGAAACAACTGGTCTGACCAAGACCTTCATTTAATATTTCATTTAATAAAATGTATTAAACGCCCAACACAAAAAGGCCTGGGCGATATACATAGAAACATACATAGTGCCTTTAAATTAGCACCAGGACTTGACTGGGTGCTGCTGGTGAAGGCTCCTCTCTTCATGGGTATTCAGGACAGCAGCTCAAGAAAGAAACGCTAACCCTACTGCACAGAAACCTAGAGTCTACTCCGAACTGACAAGATAAAGAGTAAAAGCAGGGCTGCATCACTGACATGCAAACAGGCAGCAACATCTGCAATAAGCGGAGCACTGGAACCACACACCCCAGCACTTTGTTTCCTAACACTGGGCATGGCAAAAGCCTCAGCACTGTCCCTAATCATTCCACTACGTCCGAAGTTTAAACTCCAAATGTTCACATGTAGCACAGTAATCAATAACTTCGCTTCACAGAAAATGAATAAAAGCATATTCTTTAAATGCATGCGAATCTCAAAAGAATCACCAGTCCTCGAGGCTGAGGAAAGGACAGGAAAAGGTTAAACTGGCCAGATCTGTCCCATTTTCAGCAAAAAAAACCCTTTTACAATAGTCAAACTCATTAAAACAAAGGAAGTAAAAGTAAAAGAAGTTTCTGGTCCCTTCTTTCAGATGGGTATTCATTAAAACCCTCCATCGGCAAAACTAACCCCAGGCAATGGACTCTCTACCAAGTTAAAAAGATTCCAGTGCTGAGAGAATGCCCGTTTGGGTGCTTTCCTGCTGACAGCATCTTTGAAACACAAGCCATATGATTTCTGATCCCTAGCTAGCTCTGAAAGCTAATGCCATCCGCATCAACTGCATTCTATAACAACCCTATCGCCATTTTATGCCACAAAGGAGAAAAAGACAGAATACAGACCATAGGGCTTCACCGGCTCTTGGCTGACAGTGAAAAGAGACCCCCGTTAAGGGCTGAGCCAGTCTGATACTTAAGATGTTGTCCAGGCTGGAGGTACAAATTTAGCTTCTGGCTTCATTCAAGGCCATATTAATTTCATGCTCAGGAAAGCTGGCAGTGTCTCCCAGTGATGACAGTTGCATGAGGCAAAGGACAGGTTGTCAGTCAATGTGCTAAAGGAATGGTATGAATGTGAATGAAACGGAACCAGTTACAATGCTTTGTGGGCTAGAATGGAAGTTATTGGGAGTGAATGGATGAGGGGGTGACTAGCTTGCAAGGCAAGCCTTTGTGCATTAGAGAGTTCTAGTGGCTGTACTGGTCCCGATACCTTTTACTGGTGCATAAGAATTAGTCAGAGATGATGCTGTGTGTAGGTTTTGAGATCATATAGACCACAGCTTCCATATATTGCACATATTGAATGTCCAGTGTAAGCAAATGTACGGCATACACATTCATTCTGGATAACCGGAAAACCCAACTAGTTGAGGGGTCACCAGGGCAGGTTTAGGAAGGGGTGTCCTATGTTCTCTTATTAAATGGTCCCTTCTATGTTGTGTATTTGCCTCTGGGACCTTCCCTCCCACGCTAAGTGAGCACCTGCCTGGTTCCTTCAAACAAGATTCTGGAGGAGCATCTGCAAGGGGAGCAGCTTACCTCTGCTCTACCCCTAAAATAAGCAAGCAACGATGCTATCACTCGGAAATGGATTCTTCAGATTGGAGGAGGGGCACTGCACCAGAATTATTTTCAAAATTAAAATAAGATTTCTGAACTAGGTGAGGGTGGATTTGTCCATCCTTCATGAAGGTGCTCTGGTTCAATTCATAGCTCTTCAGGTGCCCAGTGTACATGCATGACATATGCTAATTATGGGGGAGGAGAAATGGAGGCACTGGCCAATAAAATAAGACTTTTTCAGCATGTGCTTAAAACATCACTTTCATCTAGCTCCAGCACTGTGGCCAAAACACGAACAGCTTGACATTGCATGAAGCTTTTCCAGCTTCCTTGGGCCATAGCATCCAGCTCATCCAACTTCTCTCTATTATGGGATACTTGTGTAAATAGCTCTAATTTAAATACTTAAGATTTCCTCTGCTACTATTCTTTTCCTATTAAGTTTCCTTCTTTCTTAATTTCACATCTTTGGTGATAAGCAATCTCTTCCAATCTGACTGAAAGGACCCTTAGTGGTGATGAAATCAGAAAAGAGCCAGAGAATGGAGGGCTCCTGCAATCTTCATCCTCCATAGTTCCCTCTGCTCAGATGTAAGACCTGCTCACATCTCTGGTGCTATTTCCTTTCAGGATCATGCATTTTTTGTGCAAGACCCCAAGAGAGCAGTGCACTATGGGAGTGAAGATTTTGTGTGCACAGAACAAAAGCATGGGGGGGGGGGCTTTTATATGGGGAAATAAATATGAGCGTCTGCAGCTCTAATAACTCTGGTTTTTAATTTAAAAAAATGGTGGTGGATGCTTGTTCAATGCTCCTGATCATCTAGACTGGCCAGAAGCTTTACTTTTGTACATTTTTTTCCAGTGAGCAGACGCGCAGCACCACAACCCAAACGTAACTTCCAGGTTTACGATTGTAATGGAATAGGTTAGCCTGAGTCTGACTATGCATTACCAGGTTAGGCCTTTAGTGGACCCAGCACGGCCCTTATGTTCTTAGTCAGACCCTTATAAGAACATAAGAACCTGCCCTACTGGGTCAGACCAAGGGTCCATCAAGCCCAGCATCCTGTTTCCAACAGTGGCCAATCCAGGCCATAAGAACCTGGCAAGTACCCAAAAACTAAGTCTATTCCATGTAACCATTGCTAATGGCAGTGGCTATTCTCTAAGTGAACTTAATAGCAGGTAATGGACTTCTCCTCCAAGAACTTATCCAATCCTTTTTTAAACACAGCTATACTAACTGCACTAACCACATCCTCTGACAACAAATTCCAGAGCTTTATTGTGCGTTGAGTAAAAAAGAACTTTCTCCAATTAGTTTTAAATGTGCCCCATGCTAACTTCATGTACAGGATGCTGGGCTCGATGGCCCTCATTAGTCAGACCCAGCCTAGCACTTCTTGTTTCTGGGAAAGTGAGGATGAAACTGGAGCTCATGTAGGGTCTGTGGTGTTCGAGCTCGGGCAGAGGCTAAATGGGTCTTGGGGTCTTGGGGTCATGAGCTGCCGATTTCAGGCCTCTGCTACTCTCCAACCCTCCCCTGCACGTCTTTATTCCTTTCCACGTTTCCCTGGAGTATTTTAAAACTGCATTTCTCATGCTGAAAACGCTCGCGCCTGCTTTCTAAGCTAAGCACACGCACGCGCAGACCATTCACAGCCCGAGCCGAGTGCCGGCAAACATGGCGGCGGCAGCAGTGCCCCGCCCCCAGGTGACGCGGGCCTCCGCCACGTGATCAGCGACCTCAGCGCCCGGAACGCCCTTTGACCTCTCACCCCTGCCCCTTTACATTTATTATGAATCTCCTGAACGCCAGCGCTGTTCGTGTAGTAAGACGGCGGCGTTGTTGTTTCTCGGTCGGCAGGGGGCGCTGTGTCCGAGGGACTGGAATGACCTCCAGGCCGCCATATTGGTTGCGGCGCTCGCTCCCCCGCTCCGTCTGCCGCGGCCATGCCTGACGACTGGGACAAGGACGTGTACTCGGAGCCGCCGCCCCGCTCGCCGGACGTGGTGAAGGAAACCAAGATCCCGAACCCGGCCCTCATCTTCCAGCAGCTCTACTATTACTCGGTGGATGTGCCGGTAACCGCCTTCCGCGGTGAGTGGCTCCCAGGGCATCGTGGGGGCCGCCAGCCTGCGCTTGCACACACGTTCCCATCTTAAACCCGTGTAATCCTTACCCAAGAATGCCCGAAATGTCAGGCGGCGCTTCCCGGGCCCCGGCAGATTATCCAGAGTCCTTGCATCTTGCTACCGTGATCTCGGCTTCGAGCACCCACCGGCAGGGATGGGCAGCAGCGCAGCATCTGCAGAGGGAGAGGCGACAATCTCAGCCTTGCGCTTTTCTGTAAGAGTAAAAAATACATTCCCACAAAGCAACCTCAGTGTGCAGGAGTCATCAGGGCCACCTTGCATCTGCAAAAGAGCTGGGGGGAGGGGGTGGAAAACGAATGTGCACGGACCTTGGGGTGACAGTGTCTGATGATCTCCAGGCGGCAGAGCAATGTGACAGGGCGATAGCTAAAGCCAGAAGAGGGCTGGGCTGCATAGAGAAAGGAATAACCAGGAAGAAAAAGGAGGTGATGATCCCCTTGTACAGGTCCTTGGTGAGGCCTCACCTGGAGTACCGTGTTCAGATCTGGAGCCCTTATCTCAAAGGGATGGAGGCGGTCCAGAGAAGGGCGACCAAAATAGTGGTGGTGGGTCTGTATGAGAAGAGGCTGAAGGATCTGAATATGTAAAACCCTGGAGGAGAGATGGTGCAGACCATCAGATACCTGAAAGGTTTTATTGAACAAACTTTGAACCTTTTCTGTTGGAAAGGAAACAATAGAACTAGGGGTCACAAAATGAAACTTGGGGGGGGGGGGGGGTGACTGAGAACCAAAATTGAGCAATATTTCTTCTCGGAGAAGGGTGGTGGATGCCTGGAATGCCCTTCCGGGGGAGGTGGTGAAGACAAAAACAAGGGGCATGGGATAAACCCTGTGGATTCCTAAAGGCTACAGGATGGAAATAAAGATAAGGGTGCATTTATATTTTTATTTATTAAAATAATTTCTGTTCTGCTTATATTGAAAGTACATGCTAAGTGGATTACAACAAAATATACACAAATTGTAATACAAATAAAATTAAACAGTAAAACATAAAACACCATCATAAAAATTTAATTTATTTTGCACAAATAGAAATGTTTTCGATTGCTTACGGAACATTAAAATATAATTAGTATTCCTTAGTTCAGCTGAAAGGATGGTCCACAAAGAAAGCCCGTTTCCGTGTTTTCATGGGGATAACTTGCTGGCATAGCGGTTACTGCTCTTAACCAATAAGCCTTGATGCAATCGCAGCATTGCTCGCCCCTTCAACAGCAGGGGGAAATGGGGAATTGGATTTAGACAACAACCAACTAAGGCTCAGACTTTACAGTCCGGAGAACTGATAAGCATAGCGGTAATATGTATGGAGCAGTAGTTACCACTCTTAACCAATAAGTCTTGGTCTTGATGCAACTGCAACATCGCTCTCAGCTTTGATGATGGGGGTAGGGGGAAAGAGGAATTGGAATTAGATAACAACCAACATGGGCCCTGACTTTTATGGGCTGGGCTGCTGATTTACAGACAGACATAAGGGAAAAAGCACAGGACTGCTTCTGCGGCAAGTCAATAAGCAAAGCACGACAAGCAGCAGTCTGAATTCTCAAAAAGGCTCCTCGCACAGTAAAACGTTGCTAGCAGTACATTTTTTATGGGTTATCATAAGGCTTGGGGACAACTGCATAGAAAAGCAGTTGCTACACTTAAGAGAAACATGGGGGTAACTTGCATGGCGCGGCAGATGCTACCAGGAGGAGCTTGCTGGGCAGACTGGATGGACCATTTGGTCCTTTTCTGCCTATGTTACACTCTATTGCAGAATTGGCTACAAATGTGCAATGTTTTATTGTCTTTCATGGGGAATTACTGTATAAAAAGAATTATTAGGTGATCAGAAGAAGGCTAGATTCAGAGGATCTCTGGTCTTCTATTAATCCAACCATGGACATTTTGTAAGACAATAGAATTTATTTTACTTGTTTAGGCTAATGAATGAGTTTTGGGTGTCTCAGTTTTGTTTAAATATATTATTTTCTGTTTTGTTTTTTTTGGGTTTTTTTTTAAAGAACAAAATGGAATATAAAAAAAATTCCACTGGATGCAAACTGCAAGTAAACTGTTTTCTGCATATTGGCAGCAGTACAATGATAGGAAGGCAGTGTGGGAATGCAAATTGCACCTGAAGATGTGATCAAGAGTTCTCTCAAAAGTTAAATCCTTCAGCTCTAATAAAGTATAATATCTAGAAAGAAGCCTTACATAGCACTTGGTGACCAGTCATAATAGGCACTACCAGCATTGTATGTACCACTTACAATCAGTCACTCATGATAAAGTAGTTACTGTTTTTACATTTGGTTTTTTGAAACAAATACAACTTACTTATCTGTATTTGTAATTTAGAAACATTTTCTTCCACAGGAATGTTGTAGGGAACATATAATAAAATTGCATTGTAATATTTGATGTTCCTGTTCGTACCCTGGATCAGTCCAGACAAGTGGGTTTATTCATCCCTAGCAGCAGATGGAGGCAGAGAATAAAAACTTTTCAGACTCTGCTCATAACCTCGAGTGCCACCTGCAGTCCCTCAGTATTTCTCTGCCTCCTGCAGATGGTAGAGGTGCAGACCTGCAGTCTGGAGTTTATTACAAAGTAAATAAATAATAATAATAGTAAGAATTTAAGCAGTTAATGAAGACTGGTGAGGTGTTAGGTTGCTTGGTGGGCCAGCCCTTGGGTTGAGCAGGGGGGGTTGGAAATCTCTGATCTGGCTTGGCCCTAGACTTCCAGAGGTCCTGGTTCCCTCACTCCCTCTGAGGCCTCCTCACCTGCCACTGACAGCCAGGAGTAGCCAGAAGCAGGAAAGTATATCTTTCTCTGGGATTCTTAATTGCTGTTAATTTAAAAAAAAAAAAAAAAAAAAGTAAAATTGCATTTTAATATTTGATAATGTGATTTATGTTTCATTTGCAGAGTGGGTTGAACGTCAGCGTTCCAGAAAGTTTTACTACTATCACCAGAAGTTTCGTCGCGTGCCAGACCTAACCGAGTGTGAGGTGGGAGACTACTTGTGCCAGTTTGAAGCCAATATACAGTGGAAAAGGGACCAGTACGTAATTATTCCTGATTTATTTGCAGTAGTAGTACTTTTTTATCCATAAAACCTTTTATGAAAGGAAGATTTTTCCTTAGCTTTTGTTCTTGCAATCAGACTGTTAAGCTCCATCTAGAAAGCAGCTCACTTGAGTGTTTGACTTTAATGTCATGAGATAAAATGAAGATTAAACTTTTCCCATAATTCTATAAATTGTGCACTGGTTTCAGGACTGACAGTGAGTAAATAATTCTAAAACAGAGAATTTAGAAATGTAAACAGGGGCAATCTTGACAAGATGACACGAACAAGTCATCAGATATGAAACTGAAATGATGGTGGTCCCAAATATTCTTTCAAATGTGTTCATTAAAAGCTTCTCATTGCTACTCATGGGTAGTGCGTAGTTTCTGATCTCAGAAAAGTAGAAGTCCATGAGTTTGCAAGACCACAGCTGCCCCTGTATGTTTGAAGAAGGCTGGGAAACTTCACCGTCTTGATTATTGTATAGAAAGTATTGCAAGGTTCAACTGTTGTGCAAAGACACCGACTATGCAATGTCCCATTCTGGTTATTCGGAAGACAGAAATGGTGCAGTGTTAAAGAAATCCACATGTAAATCTTGTGTAAAGTGGATAGCGCATCACAATGAAACACAAACTCAAGTGTCTGAAATCAGTTTTTCTCATTCTTTGTAATTACGAGAGAGAATCGTGGTTGCTATGTTACTCCACTTGTATAAGTAGAATTAATGATCAACAAACAAGTTATATAGATGGTACTTTTTTTTTTTTTTTTTTAAGTCCGTCTAATAAAAAGGAAATACCTACAAAAAACTGACTCAGATTGTCGTGAAAAATTGGGCCCTGCCATAACACCTCCCCGAGAAGAGGGAGTTTTCAAGGGTCTTCCATCAGAAGGTGACGCAGATCCACGTACCATGGCCTGTGCGGCCAATCCAGGGCCACCAGAAGCACCACACCTGGATGTGGCGCTATCTTCTGCAACAAACGGCCGATCATGGGCCCTGGTGAAACCATTTAGAGTAACTTCTCTTACATCCACTCCGACACCTTGAATGTCTCTTGTCATACTGTAAAATCTCTCCACTTTCGCGAATCGCCATTAGAGCCAGGAAGGGACACCCCAGTGATCCACGAGAAGATGAAACACTTTGGGAGCCGGTTCCCAATGACTGAGATAATCCCCTGCCTGTTGTCTATTCCTGCTATATGGGAGGCTGACGATGTCTGTAACTGAAGTTCCGTCCACGGAAGAAGGACATCCATTGCCAGAGAGACCTGCCGACTTCGAGTCCTTCCTTGGTGATGTATGTACGCCACCGCAGTCATGTTGTCTGACACAAATTTCACCGCCTTTCCTTCTAATCGATCCGTGCACTGAAGGAAGGCTGGTGTATTTGCCCATGCCTCTAGTCAATTGATGAACCAAGTCTCCTCTGTGGGAGTTCACTGCCCTTGCACCACCAACTCCTGACAGTTTGCTCCCCAGCCATGGAGACTCCACCAACCAGTCAAGAGTCTCCAGCTCCATACCTCTTTCTAGATGCTCCCTTCTCAGCCACCAGAGAAGCTTCTGCCTCAGCTCTGGTGGCAAGGTCGGTGTCACTTTGAACTCCCGAGCCTGGAGATTCCATCGAGAGAGGAGAGATTGCTGCAGGGGACGCATATGGCCAAAGTACAACTTCTATCGTCGTGGCCATCGATCCCAACATCTGTAGATACGAGCAGGCTGACGGGGCCGATCGCCACACACAGGACCCGCAGCTGACCTCAGATCTTCTGAAGGTGAGACTCCGGGAGAAACACCTTGCCTTGCGCTATGTTGAACCAGACGTCCAGATACTCCAGGACCTGAGATGGCTGCTGGTTGCTCTTGGCTACGTTCAGTATTCACCCCAGAGGCTGCAATAACTGAATCATCCTGACAGTCACCACTCGGCTCTCCTCCAACGCCTCTGCTCTGATTAACCAATTGTCCCAGTATGGATGAACCGTAATGCCCTCCTTTCTGAGGGCTGCATCCATGACTATCATCACCTTGAAAAGAAGTTGTGGGTGCTATGGCCAAACCAAAGGACAATGCTTGAAACTGGTAGTGTCCTTACCCTTCTTGGATCTGCTGCAGCCTGCACCTCATTCCTGTCCTTTATTCTTTGCTTCACTCCTGAGATTGGTTCTCAGACACTCAACTGAGGGGAGAAAGCTACTGCTTTCACCACAGGAGGTCAATCAGGCAGGCCAAGATCCACAAGCACAGATGCACATCCACCACCTGGTGGAGACTGAGAAAGCTGGGTGGCTGGTGCCTGCGAGAGCTATCTGAGGGTGACATCACTGCCTCATTCTCCCTTTCCGTCTGCTTGCCCGGATGAAGAGAAAAGAGAAGTTCAATTTGACTCCCTGATGTCTTGAACTGTGAAACCTTCCTGGGCTTTTTTTTTTTTTTGTGTGTATTATCTGTTTTAAAGGAAAATTAGGTCTTACCTTTGCTAATTTTCGTTATATCTCTGACTCCAGCAGTCTGGACTGATCCTGGTACGTACAGGGAATGGATGTTATTGAATGTACTAAATAGATTTTATTTATTTATTTATTTATTTGTTTGTTGACTTTTATATACCATCATTCGGTAGAGCCATCATAACGGTTTACAAAAATATACATTTTCTTAGCAGTTGTGCAACAATAAAAAAAACAATTTGAACAATATCAGAAATAAGCATATCAAGTCCAGAGAGCATTATTAGGTTGGAAGAGAATGTATTAAGAGGTTTATAGCTGAGAGTTCAGTTGAGAGTTGGGATGATCAGACGTCTGAGGGTCAGTGTAGAATTTGCGGAACACTTAGTGTTTTTAGTTAGTTGTGCACTTCCTCATTGTCGGACACATTTTTCTTCCTGGGGCATTTGGTTGTCGTCTGTAAACTTATAGTAGAATAAGAGCTATGACTGAAGCAATTTGGCTTTTCGAGTATCATCAATCACAACAGGGCCCAGCTAGGCTTGACTTCTTTGGAAACATCTGGAACATTCATGCCACCGAGGTGGCAGAGCAGTTACAGTGGAGCGAGGAAGTGTCACTGCTACTGCCTGCAGTGCACAACTTTATAAAATTTAACATTTGATGAAGAGCTTGTCCTGGTGCAAGGGAACAATAGTGAGCTGTGCCTGTAGAACAGGATTAGGGCGTGCGAGAGCAGCCTTAAAATGCCAGCCTCCACTATGCTGGGACTCTTAGCTAATAAATTACAGCATGGGGCCCATACAAAAAAGTCATTCACCAATGATTGAAGCAGATCTTAGCTTATCTTGCACATTTAAGTAACCCTAACATTTTCTTGCAGCAAAGTTGATCAGGAGATTGTGAAGATTGTTCAGGAGCGACTGAGATCTTGTCAACAAAGAGAAGGAAACAGCCACATCCAGAACTGTGCTGAGTTGCTGGAGCAGTTTGGCTTGGTTTGTAAGGCCTATCAGTCCAGATGTAAGTAATGCTGGATCCTAGCATGAATGCAAATACTGCTGTAGTGATGAAAGGGAACAAGACTGCAGGGTAATTAGGCCATAAACAGATGAGGCCAAGTTGTTAGAAGAGAAATAAAATTCACCTAAAGGTTAGGAGCCAGCTCAGCCCAGTGTTGCTGTTATGTACCGAGCTGTGCAGGACCTGAGTTTGAATCCCAAGCTAGAGTTGCTGCAGAAGGAAGGTCTTTTAGCTGCCAGGCAGTGAGCGCAGCTAGAACCTAGACTTGGGGTCCACCTTAACTGAATTGCAGCGCCCCTGGCTGAGGGCTGTCACTGTAAGTGGCTGGGCTGAGCTGGGGAGAAGCCCTTGCAGTTCCAAAGGAAGGCTCATGGTGCTGTTCGCTGGTTCTGATTGAGCTGGAAACCCAAACCATCGGTATGAAACAAATGAATAATCCAAAGGTTATGTAAAGCACACATTGAAAATGGATAAAATTAAGATTATACCGCTTTAGCCAAGCTTTCTTTACTGGGGCAAGACCTGTTTCAAACTGCACAACAAATGTACATTTTAAGAAATCCTGCTTAAAAGGTTTGTGTAGTGGCCTAACCCAATTCTTTCTAATGTACGCTGCAGATGGGGAGCTTGGCGCTTATGAAGATGCCAGGAAATGCCTCATGAAGCAGAAGCACAGAATGATTGAGGAAAGAAGGAAGGCTGCCACCTAAGAGTGTGGCTGGGGTAATGCATGCCTGGCTCTATTACTGCCCCTGTGGGCTTTCCCTCCTGTATCTAACTGTACAATAAAGTCTAGAAATCCTGGCTCCTTCTGAAAAGAGGCTTCATTCTGTGCAACCCCCATTACTGGCTTGCATACAAACACACATCAGTTTGGCTGTTAGCTGCTGGGTGTCCAGTGATGCATGCGTCTGCCTTCCCTGCTATGTAGAAGAACAGAGTTGTAGGACGGCCTGAACTTTAAACAGGAGGACAGTGTTGGCTGAGCACCATATGCCTCAGTGTTAAAGGCTCCCCTCATCCTGCTGGAGAAGCTTCAGTAGGGCACAGACAGGATTGGGCTAAAGGAAACTGCTTAATCATCCAATGCACTGCAGCAATACAGAAATATTTTGAAAACTTGCCCAACTCTGCTCCTTAAGAGCTACCCACAAGCCAGGTTTTTAGGAAATCCACAATGAATAGGGATAAGGTAGATTTGCATCACTGCCTCTATTCTATGCAAATCTATCTTATGCATATTCATTATTTGGAGGGGTGATTTTTCTTTATGCAATATTGTGGGGGTCTGGGAGCGTTACCACCAGATTTTTCAGGCCGCGGAGGGGCGGTCAGACCTTCTGTCTTACATGGGGGGGGCCTGGCTGTTCTCAGGCAGCGCAGGAAGCACTGCTCTGCATGTAAAGATCACAAGGCAGTAACATCTGCTGTGGGCCTCTAAGGTTTGTGTGTGGCAGTGGGGAGGGTACTGCAGATGAAGGTGTCAGCGGCCGAGTGCAAACCTGCACAACAGGAAGCAGCTGGGGTTCCATGCAGAGAAGCCCACGGGGCTCATCCTCATTTGGGGCAGTTGCACGTCTTGGATGATGGCACTGCCGCAACACCAGCATGAACAGGCCATTTTTCCCCCTTTTCCCCACCGTGCAGTGGCCTTCAGGGGTTGGTCCTCCTTCCTGTCCCCTGCGGTGGGAGGAGTGTACAATGCTCTAGAGCGGGGGAAGGTCTCCAGTGGGTGGGAACTGGATGAGGCGATCCAGACAGATCCTTTATCCCCTGAGCTTATGCTGCTTTAGCATCAAGCAGGGCTGTGGCCATTTTCCCCTGTTCTCCTGTGCTGTGAGGGGTGATCAGCACCGTCCTTTGGGGATCCCTCTCCGAGGTGGGGTTAGGCACCCAGCATGACGAAGCCCTGAGGAGACCCTGCATGGGGAGTTGCACAGAGCTGGGAGTCTTCTGAGCTCTTTCCCAGTTTATAAGACAAAAAAAGAAAACCCCAAAATTCTCCCCCTCTCGCATGTGATGGGATTGGCAACCAGTGGCCTGGGCTGGATTGAAGTTCTGGGTGGAAGATTCCAGCAGACGCACTGTGGGGATGCTGAAGATTTAGTAGGGAGAGCGCTCCTGGGAATACAATCCCTTAAGGAGGAGCCTGCACAGCTACAGCCAGAATCTGTTCCCTTCCTGGGCAGCGAGCGCCCAGGTCCGTTATCTTAGCCCTCATGGGGGCTATGAGCAGGGCAATCCTGTAACATTCCGGTTTCGCAAAGTAGGGATTGAATCATAAGTGGACAGGAGAGGCGTTCACCTAGACTTTCAGGGAGCTGTTGAGAGGTCCAAGTTGTTCTAGAGCAGTATCCCTGAGGTGGAGGACAGAGCAAGAGATAGCATCTGGGGGGGGGGGGGGGCAGAGGCCCCTCCCTTGCTGGTAATAGGCCCAAAGAGGGTAAGACTTCCTGCTTATAGGAGTTAGAAGTTTGGGTATTTCAGGCATGTGCTGCTTGGTTAGATCCCAGCCCTTATAGGGAGAGTGGTAGAGCTTCGCTTGTGAGGTTAAATATGGATGCATAATTGCCTTGGGAATAAGGGCCCTTTGCAGCATCAGTACCCCACTAGAGTTCTGCCACTTTCAGGGGATCCACCTCATTGCCTGGGGCCTTAAGGACTCCCTATGATGTTCACTATGTCCTCTCCTTCTTGGTCTTGGCAGAGGATTGGTTTTCTATCTACAAGGTCCATTCTTCTGCAGAGGTCACAGAGGGGTTGTTCACCTTCTTGCTCCCGTCCAAGGAATGGAGCACAGTAACCACAGCCCAGTGGGTCCTGACAGTCATACATGACAGCCATGCCTTAGAATTTGCTCACCCCATACACAAAACTTACCTGGCCTCCCTGTGCACCTCCAGCAGCAAGCAGGCCTTACTCTAATTCTTGCTAGAATGGATGTGATAGTTCCCATGAACCAAGGAGCGCAGCAACAAGACAGGTATTCCATCTATTTCCTATTTGTGAAGAAAGAGCATCTAGCAACCCATACTTGACCTGAAAAAGGTGAATGTGGCTAGATTGGTGCCTCGTTTCAGGATGGAAACCATGTGTGGTTAGAAATGGAGTTTCCTAGCACCCTCGATTTCTCAGAGGCTTATCTACATATACCCGTCTGCAAGGAACATCAGAAGTTCTTGTTTGCTCTCACAACTGCATCTTACATTTTCATTAAGGAATGGGACTGGTTGCCACTGTTCTCCGGAGAGGGCAGTCTTATCTAGACGACTGGATTATTGGGTGAGGGGGATTTGCCACCAGTTGGTCCAAATGGTGATACAGAAGTTGTAATTCCTGGGCCAGGTTGTGAATCTGCAGAGCATCTAGATTCTTGCCCAGTCATTGGAATATCTGCAATAGCGGTTCGATACCAGTGGGCAAGGTATTTTCACATCAGAGGAGTTGCAAGTACAAGACCACAGGTGGTAGCAGAGCCAGGTACCCAGTGTTTGGGATTATTTACTCGTTTTGGGTTGTATAACATCTACCCTCGATCTGGTTCTTTGGGCATTTGGACATCTGTGTGCACTTCACAGGGGCACAGCAAGTCATCTCTCCTGGTGGATTTCTCAGGTCAGTTTGTTACTGGGCATGAGTTAGAGATCTCAAATTGGAGAGTGGTGACCACTGATGCCAGTTTGACAAGGATGGGGGGGGGGGGGGGGGGGGGGGGGGGCCATGATCATTGGCAGAGGCATCAATCTTTTGGAAAGCAAAGCAGTCCAGAAAATGTTGCTTCCCCCCAAGCTACAGAACTGGGCAGTTAAGATCCTAGCCACCATGACCGTGGTAGCTTACATCAACTGGGGGGGGTAGAGCAGGAGTCCAGTGAAGTCCTGGGAGGCACAGCATCTATTGGCCCTGCCACTGTTGCATGAAAGTGGATTTAGTTTTGCAATTGCTATTGTCCACCTTTTGAACCTTTAAGGAAGGTCATGTTGAGGACGGTCTTTCTGGTAACAATTTGCTTGGCAAGGCATGTTTCACTCTTTGGTAGAAACACTTTCCTTCAGATATCTGAACAGGGAGTATCTTTGCATGCAGTTCCTTTGTCCTTGCCAAGGGCGATATCTGTTTCACATGGAGTTCCCGACCTTTGGGAATTTGGAATAGTCTTCTCCACACGCTAAAGATCTAAACTTATTGGATGTGTGTCAAGTCCTCTATGCTACTTGAAGGTCTTATTGGTTTGTACATTTTGGTGGATCAAGGAAGGAGAAGGCGGCTTCTAAAGCAACTACTTTATTGTATCTGCTTATATATGTAAAGGCTGCCCAGTTTCAGGGACTCGTTCCATTAGAGCCCAGGCACTATCTTGGGCTGAATGTTGCTCATGACTACATTTTTGTAAGGCATTACAGGCTGGATGTTCAGGTTCT
The DNA here is from genome assembly GCF_901001135.1 of Rhinatrema bivittatum. Classification (NCBI taxonomy): domain Eukaryota; kingdom Metazoa; phylum Chordata; class Amphibia; order Gymnophiona; family Rhinatrematidae; genus Rhinatrema; species Rhinatrema bivittatum. The sequence continues at coordinate 3,413,254 of NC_042628.1, read as the reverse complement.
GGGCCCAGCTAGTTTGAGAGTGCACACAGTGAGCGGGTCTTTCAGATTCACCCCAGTGTAGGGAACCTGGGTCATCCCATGCATCTGGACTCATCAGGGGTATAAGGAAAGGAAAACTGGTTCTTACCTGCTAATTTGTATTCCAAGAGTCCCACCCTATTTAAAAAACTGCTCAAGTCTGAGTAAGTCAGCCGGGTCCTTGTTTTTGGAAGTTAGAATCTCCTCACTGCACTGATGAGCTTACCTGTCCCCTGCTCGGCTGGGAGTGGGGTAGTTCTGCTCCGTGCATACTGAGGGACTGCAGGTGGCACTGACTTAAGTACCACAAGTTCAGGGAAGCTTTGCTTCAGGGGACAAAAGCCTGTGCATCTGGATTGATCCGTGGGACTCCAAGAATGAAAATTAGCAGCTAAGAACCAATTTTCCTTTTTTCATTGTACATTCCTTTGGAAAGTTTGGGTTTTTTCCCTTTGAATTGATTAATAAATTATAAACAGATACCCACTGCCTTTGGGAAAGTGCCGTGCGCTACGTTATCCCCTTTGATCCTACAAAACCCAGCCTCAGTTCCCTGAAGACAGCATCGTGCTGTCCAAGGAGGTCGTGAGTTAGCTACAACCCTACGCACCTTATCAGGCACACTGGATGGACCTTTCCTCTACCAGTTAAAACCTCTGCCCAACGCAGGAAAAGAGTATCCACTAAATACTGAAATGGAGCAGAGCAGACGTGAAAGAGGGTTAGCAAAAGCAGCTCTTTGTATTGCAGTACAGCACAGACATGTTTGGAATAAATGCAGGATTTCTCCAAGAAACTCATTCCACAGGAAATCAGTTTGGTAATCATTTTAATTTCTGTCACAGGAAACGTAATATTTAGGAGGGTGCAGCGGCAGCAACAGCAGCTGCCTGGCTCCTCTGCACAGAGACTCTGGTGTGGGTCTTGGCAAGATGATCAGTGTATTCCTGCACAAAGGGAGAGAGAAACGCGTTACTTGGTCTGCAAAGGTTCAATTGTCTTCACATTTCAAGATGCAGAAGCTCATATCAGTGACAACAGCAGGAGCTATCACCTTTAATTCAGCTCTGGCAGGGAGTGAGAAGGACAAACCAATGGGAAATGAAGTTTATGTTGCAAGGCAGAATTTGCATTTCTCTTGGAATCTGAACTGGATCGGGCTGCTGGACAGAGATCCACGCTTAATAGCATCAAGGGGCTGAAATCTAGTCCCAAAGCAAATCCTGCAGGAAATTCAACTCTTTACAGTCTATAAAACTGCTACAACTTCCAACAAGACATAGTAACAGGGTCCCAGAAACAGCTCAGCTACTGATCCGGGTACGTACACGGAAGAGTCATTCAGTGGGAACTAAACATCAAAACATTAGTTAGCCCTGGGACGTCTACAGCCAGAGTTCAGTTCCAAATGTATTCTCAGCACAAATCAATTCCAGGCTCTCATGTGGTGCAGATCAGTGCAAGCAGGAGCCCCATAGGTCAGAGCAATGGGCTGCAAAGCAGGGCTCCTGTGCCTCAGGTAGCCCCTTAGATTGTGAGCTGCTTGGGGACAGGAACTTGCACCTGAACTGTAATCCACCTTCAGCTTTCCCTGGAAACAGAATGAATGCAATCATGTCTACTCTCACCTGGTAAGGAGACTTTGTGAAGACCGTTTCCTTCCAGAGATCAGGGGTCAGATAGCTGTAGGTCTTAGAGATTGCATCAAAAGTGGCTTTTGCTGTACAAAGGGAGATGAAAGTTAAAAAGTATACTCATTTCCACTAAAACTCACCTCACGGCCTGCAAACTTACACTGTGGAGCTTCAAAGAGGAACAGGAGGACCACTTTACAAGGTCAATCTGCCGTGCAAATGAAACTCATTTCTTTCTCTCTCCAATAACGACAGCTACACTACCAAACCAAGTGCAGCTGGGCAGAGCTGAGAGAATTTACATCTAAAAACCAAATATTCACTAGAACCACCACATATAAACCCATGCTCTGAAAAACCGCCAAATCCCACACTATTGTACGATCCACGCCGGATATTTATGGGTTTACATTACCCAAGTTAACTGAAAAGTAACTTACCAAAGTTACCCAGTGTGGCTGTGCAGCCCCTGGCTGAGGTGTAGCAGTCATCGATCCCAGCCATCATCAATAGTTTTTTGGGTACGGGGGCAGAGACTATGCCGGTACCACGGGGTGCAGGAATCAACCGCACCAGGACGGAGCCACAACGACCAGTGACCTAGAAGAAGATATCTAAGTGAGTTTCATGCTTAAGATCAATTCCAAAAAAACAGGCCACCTTTTGAAAAGGACAAAATCTACCTCATACCTTATATCAGTATCCACTTAAATGTCAAAAGCAGAACTGGGAAAACATGAAAGCCACTGGGCGGACACTCCATATATCCTTGGGATGGCAGGTGACAAATAGCTCAAAATGAACTAATATCAATATCCCTTTTCCCAAACAATTCAATGTTCAAAGTTTTAAGGATTTTAAGTTGTATCTGCAAAAGCATCATAAAACCTACTTTGCAAGGAACAGTGTGGGGCTTGCCAATCTTGTTACCCCAGTAGCCTCGCCTGACAGGCACAATGGAAAGCTTAGCCAGGATGATTGCCCCTCGGATAGCTGTAGCAACTTCTTTGGAGCACTTAACACCAAGACCAACATGTCCGTTGTAATCACCAATAGCCACAAAAGCCTGAGAACAAAAATCAGTAAGTGGTCTTTATAGCCTGCACCTCTGCAAAAGCAGACAAATCTACACTGCCATGGCTGCAACAGATTTCTTTGTTGGCTGCACTGACAGTTGTGCCTAAAATACTCAACTTTAGGGGACTCCATCCAAAGTGACTGCATATGAGGAATGCTGCACTACGGTATCAGCTCTGCTAAATGAGGAGCTGTGCGTACATGAAAGCAGCTATATAAATACAAAGGAAACAGTCGCAATATGCAAAATACAACATTGAAAAGGGGATGTTTACAGATCTGATCTATACTCAGCTCACACCGAATAAATGTTTTGACAGTTTCACATTTCTTAAATCGCACACAATCTTTACCTTGAATCTGGTTCGCTGACCTGCCCTGGTCTGTTTCTGGACTGGCATGATCTTCAGAACCTCATCTTTCAGCGAGGAACCCAGGAAGAAGTCAATGATTTCAGACTCCTGCAGCAAATGCCAAATGTTCACACTTCAATACTGCTCTCAATGGGCACTATAAGAGTTAGAAATACTAGTGCTGCATTTCCTCTTCAGCTTACACTAGTTAGTGCTTCCGCTGTCCCCACAGAAATCCTGCCACACAACCTGCTCACTCCCGTTACACAGAACCGGGAAACTCCTTATATTCTTCTATAAACCCACTCTCCAGACACCTAACCACTGAAAACAAGCAGTGCCCCCCCCAAATCCACAGGCTGTCATTCCAAGTCAACTTTAAGGCCTTTGATATAAAGAGGCTCTACATAAGCTTTCATGATTCAGCTTCAGCTTCTCACTGCCAGAAGCGCTCTGGAGATCCTCTCACATTCCCATTTACTGGGCCCATGGGAACTATTAAATACGGCCCATAATCTAATACAAGCATACTGCAACAAGCCACCACACTGAATTTCCTTTCAGGAATCTGTTTACCTTGATTGGGAGGGAAAAGAGATAAATCTCCTCCAGAGATTTGATCTTCGTGTCCTTTACAAGGCGACCAAGTTTCGTGACTGGGATCCACTACCAAAACAAATTCAAGAATGCTTCAGTATTTAGTACAAACTCTATGTCCTGACCTGCAGATATGTGGTGAAGATATACAAGGATGATTGTAGTAGAGATGAACTGGCAAACTAGGCATGAAACCATTGCCAAAGATGATTGCCCTTCCCACTGGTTTTTTGCCCAGTGCATAGCTACTCCCAAGTCTAGACGTAGCTCCAGGGCAAGCTTTTTCTTTTAAGGAGAATTTCCCTCTGCTGGAACTACACAGGTGGTGGGTGTAGGCTACATCCTGTAAGCAGTGCAGAGGATGCACAGCCCCAGCCCTCAGAACACCCAGGCATGCCATCTGTGGGAAGAAAGTCTACAAAGGGATAAAAGGCAAGAGACACTACTGGCAAAGAGGAAAATGGGATCTTCCCTGCTAATTTTCATTCCTGGAATACCTCAGATCAGTCCAGACAAGTGGGTTTTGCATCCCAGCCAGCAGATGGAGGCAGAGAACTAGAACATTTTTCGGACACTGCTACTTAAACTGAGAGTGCCACCTGTAGTCCCCTCAGTATTGATCTCAACACAAGCCAATGTAGAACCACAAATCAACTAAACTAACCTCCCCTCCTAGGGTGAACATAGAATCCTCAGGAGAAGCCCCCTCTCAGCTGGAGGCCTTACATCCAGGGACACAGAAAAACCCCCTTTTGGTCCAAAGGTTCCAAATATAACCCCCTTTCAGTCCCATAGGTTCCAACTATATAGAAAGTTAAGCTCTAGAGATAACTCCAACAATACAGGATTTTATAATCAAGGGGGTGGATCTCTGGACTGATCTGTGGTATTTCAGGAACAAACGTTAGCAGATAAGAACCAGTTTTCCTTTCCTGTTCATACCCAGATCAGTCCAGACCAAGTGGGATATAGCAAAGCACCCTACGCTGGGTGGCAACACACCTGCTAGCAGAACACTCACCAAAACGTGCCGCCTCTGGCACCCACACATCTAATTGATAATGCCTGCTGAAAGTGTGACGGGAAGACCATGTGGCCACTCTACAAATCTCCAAGCTGAACAGCCCTAACCTCTTTAGTCTTTCCTCATAGGGCAGCCATTCCATGCCCCTTATCATTTTGGTAGCCCTTCTCTGTACTTTCTCCAGTGCAACTATATCTTTGAGATGTGGCGACCAGAAGTGTGCACAGTATTCAAGGTGCGGTCTCACCATGGAGCGATACAGAGGCATTATGACATTTTCCGTTTTATTCACCATTCCCTTCCTAATAATTCCTAACATTGTTTGCTTTTTTGACTGCCGCACCACACTGCACCGACGATTTCAATGTGTTATCCACTATGACACCTACATCTTTTTCCTGGGTGGTAGCTCCTAATATGGAACTTAACATTGTGTAAGTACAGGAGTTATTTTTCCCTATATGCATCACCTTGCACTTGTCCACATTAAATTTCATGCGCTATTTGAATACCCAATCTTCGGGCTTGCAAGATCCTAATGCAAATTCACAATCCACTTGTGAACTTCTCTGAATAATTTTTATCTGCAAATTTGATTACCTCACTCATATTTCTTTCCAGATCATTTATAAATATATTGAAAAGTAAGGGTCCCAATACAGATCCCTGAGGCACTCCACTGCCCACTGAGAAAATTGCCCATTTAATCCTACTCTGTTTCCTGTCTTTTAGCCAGTTTGTAATCCACGAAAGGACATCACCACCTATCCCATGACTTTTTACTTTTCCTAGAAGCCTCTCATGAGGAACTTTGTCAAACGCCTTCTGAAAATCCAAGTATACTACATCTACCGGTTCACCTTTATCCACATGTTTATTAACTCCTTCAAAAAAGTGAAGCAGATTTGTGAGGCAAGACTTGCCCTGGGTAAAGCCATGCTGACTTTGTTCCATTAAACCAGGTCTTTCTATATGTTCTGGGATTTTGATCATTACACTAGGTTCCACTATTGTTCCAGGCACCTTCGTGAGTTTACAAAGCTGCTGCTAAACTGAGATGAAGAGCCTGAAACTGACAATGGTGCCCTAGCACCAAGAAGCAACGAAGCATCTGATGCTTCGCACGTATGAGGGGGGATGTGTAGATAGGCCTCCGTTAAATCTGAGGCCAGAAATTCCCCTTGAACCACCATCACTGTTCGCAATGGTATCACGGAAACTGCCGCGCCGCAGTGACTTTCTACAGGTCGAGGATGGGCCGAAAAGTCCCCTCCTCCTTGGGAACCACAAAGTAAATCAAGTCACTCTTGCCCCTTCGTTGCTGGAATAATTGTGCCTAACCTCCAAAAGCGAAGCAACACATCCAGAACTGATTTTTCGCTTGCTGCGGGATATGCAATGAGACCATGAAGGCTTCCCTGATGGGGCAAGAAAGTTCTAAAGCGCAGCCGTCTCGTATTACCCCTAGAACCCACTAACCCCATAAAACTGCCAGGTGACCCCCGACCGCTTCCGTGAGAGAGTGGACCAATCTGGCTTTACTGGAAGGATTACCTCCGGTACCCTGAGAACTATCTCTGGGAGGTCTTCGGGAACCCCAAAAGGAGCACTGCCTTCCAGACTTCTGCAGTGGCATCAAAGATCTCTTTGAGATTAAAAGTCTCATATCCCAGAAGCCGGCACAAGCCAGGAAAGTCTTCTTGCACTCTTTTCCTCTGGTAGTGTTATGGTTAAGTGGTGTTTGGGTGGATCCTTGGGTACTGTGGCAGGTGACCACGCCCATGGAGAGGAGCCCCGTGGGGAGCCACAGTACTGGGCTAGTCTCAGGACGCACAGAGAATTAGAAGCCAAATGTCCGATCTGCATTCTTTATTGGACAGAGAAATATCTTTAGGCAAGATCAGACATTTGGCTTCTAATGCTGTACTGTTGCCCCTGAAGTCCAGATGAACCTGCAGGTTTGCACTTCTTCCATCTACTGAAGACAAATTCAGAGGGACTGCAGGTTGCACTCAAGTATCAGTGCCTGAAAAATTTTTCTCTGCCTCCATCTGCTAGTAGGGATACAAAACCCACTTGTCTGGACTGATCTGGGGTATGAAGAACAGATTATGTACACAATCATGCTAGCTCATTGATGTTTTTTTTAAATTGCACTTAAATCTGCAATTCCATTTTCTAATCATATTAAATAATTGCCCTTGCCCTTATGCTTTTAGTGCAACTGCCCCACCATAAAGGCCACTGCTACAGATACTAAGATACCATGCACAGGATTGCTTTGCATGTTATTGTACTTGTATAGCATAGCACCCTCCCTCCTCCCTGGATCAGTAAAGTATTATTGGCAAAGACGAGTTCTGCGCCTAAGACAGATTAATGTGATGTGGTCTCTTCCCTAGTTTACTTAACTATGCAGCGACAGAGCATGCTAGAATGCAGTTAAAAATACCACTGAAAGGGTGCTGTATGTCTACCCCAGAGCAAAATAATTACTAACATTAGGAAAATGAAACCCGATTTACCTCCTTTTCATCAGCTTTTCCACCACGGGCCCCACGGCCTCGGCCGCGACCCCTGCCCCTGCCTCTACCACGACCCCGGCCACCACTGCCGAAGCCTCCACGGAAGCCTCCTCTATTACCACCGGCGTCGTCCGCCATTTGCTAAAAAGAAAAGATGGGAATTATTAAGTCATACTACACTTGAAACCGTTATGACTTTCATAGCAAATAAAAATCAGATTAAGAGAAGAATAGAGGACAAGGTTTCAACCCTTCTCAGAGAAAGAGTTCACATCGTCAAAGACCTATGACCCCACCACCCTGTGCTCCACACGCCCAACATAGTCCCCACTGTGGGTTGCCTGCATTCTCAGCCTCAAATACTTTATTTTTCAACATTTTCCCCAGAATCAGAAGTTCAGAAACCGCTGCTAATTTTCTCAGGCAAGGAAGCAGGCACTGCACCGGGCCCAATGGAGAAGGGTAACGTGGTCAGGATACCCCACCCCAGGGCATCTGCAGACAATCCCTCTAAGCGGACTTTACTACCCCCCCCCCCCCCCCACCACCACCGGGGCATCTTCAGAGAAACCCTCCGAGTGGACTTTACTACCCCCCCCCCTTTAAGGATCCAGCATTAATGGCCTCACCTTAAACGTTTCCCTTACCCCGCCAGCGGCAGTTTCCGCACCCCCACGTGTCGGCACTAGAAACCCGGGGCAGAAACTTCTTACACTCACGCGCCCGTGAACCCCGAACACGTTTAAAGGCCCCGGTCCCGATTAGCGATAAGGCAGGGCCTGTTCCACGGCCTCTCTCAGATATTAAACCAGCAACACCCCCTCCCCGAACACAAAAATATGGACAGAACAGCCTTGGGCAGACTACGCGGGACGCAGCCCGCCCTAACTCAGCCCCACAGACGGACCGATGGCAGCGATAAGTAACCGCTAACAGACTCCCATCGCCATCCCACTTACGTGATTTGATAAAACAAGAAAGAAAAACAGGCCGCGGCGTGCTATTTATATCGCCCCAAATCTCGCGAGATCACGTGAGTGCCCTGGAACGTGAATTACTCGCTTTTACCCTGCTCTCAGGGACGAGCGCTTGCGATACATGCAACATTCGGGGTTCCCACGCACAGGCGTGAGACGTCAGAACGGGCAGACGCAGAGCAGCTGTTATCCAGAGCGCGGGGCTTGGGCCCACAGCTACTTCAGATGCTTTAAGCAGATGCTGTGCCCCGGAACCAGCATGAGAGAGACGTGAGGGCTATAAAGCAGGGCCGGGCGGAAGCTGCGTGTCTTTGCGTGCACGGGTAGGTGCTGGGAGAGGAGGGCGGGGTGGAGGTGGTGCATGGTCTCCGGCCTAGACTGAAAGTCCCCCGCGGCCTGTGTGGTGCCGCCGGGGAGATCTCTGGGCCCAGACGGAAGCGGAGCGTTAAGCTTATTCCTCGCCGCGTTGTGCGGGGGATGAAACCCGCGCTCGTACAGCCTTCCCGGGCGGGTTCCGTGATCCATGCCCCGCAACCTGCAGAGATGTCCTGCAAAACTAATAACTTCTCTTGTCGTCTTTCCACAGCGTTGCTGGCAGGTGTCGGGGGTGAGGGGAGGAAGCAGTTTCTTCTTACTCCACGCAACGGAAGAAAACGTTGGATAGTTGAAGTCTGCAGATTTCTCGTGGGCCTGAGTGAGGCACATTTCTAGCCATGAAACGTGGTTTAATACCGGATTGGCAATGTCGGCTGCTTGAAAGGTTAAACGTGCATAATGCGCTCTGCATCAGCCGAACTTCCACCTCTATAGGTGAACTATAAACTTGTTTGTGTTCTAGTGCCCTATTAACCAAGGTGGTGTTTTAATAGAAGTGCATTAATGGGGCCTGTAGTAAATGCATAGGAGTAGAGATGCATGTGTTCCTTCACCTTAACAAGGTTTGGAGCCAATACAATAAAGTGCACACAAATTTAGGTATGATTTGGACATGCTAGACTAGCACCCAATGCAATCAAGAGATTAGTGTATCTAAAAAGTGTATCCAAATGCATAGTTGAAAGTGCTCATCACATGCAAATTCCATGTAGATCAGGTTATTAGCTGTGCCCAATGTGCACTTTTTAACATGGAAAAATTAACTCCAACCTGGAACTGGCATTAAGTCAATATGTGAATCAAGGGCTCATAAATTAAAAAAAAATACTGTCCTGTGGTTCCTCCTATTTACTATCATTGCAATATTTAAAGCTACTGTTTGCAGTGTTTAAGAATAAAGATTTGATGTAAAAAAAAATTCTGGACACATTATACATGCTCCAGGCTAACTTTGCCCCTTGCTATTGTGTGTTTATTTATAAAAATTTATTAATCACCTCCCAGTTTTTACTATAAAAATTTCCAAAGCAAGTACATTAAACATTGTAAATTGTCTATTGGGATAAATCAACTTGAAGTGGTATAAAATAGACACTTTTGAGTACCCATTACAATTGTGGGTGCTCAGCTATGTCTTCTGATGTATTTGAGTGCCAGGGATGTATAGTTATTCCCTAGCGATTCCTTTTTAATGCAGCAGCTCATTGAAATAGTGCATGGAGCACTCAGGAGTGGTGGCTGCGTGCATTAGGAAAATAGGCCCTCACTAAGTGCCCATTTTAACACAATTTATTGCATCAGCCTGTATATTTAGGAATGGCTACTTTATTCACTTCATATACAGTGTCATATCTATCAGATCAGTGTCTTGCATGTCTGACATTAAACTTAAATTACATATGATGCCTATAGTACCTGAGTATAATGTGCTTTGAAGTGCTGAAAAGTGGAACAAAATACATTCTGCTCTGAAACTGATTATAAAGACTTGGTTTCAAGGCTTCTAATTTGTTTAAAATGGGAGGGAACCAAATGCTTAAAGAAATTAGGAAACAAATGTAGCTTTAAATGTGGCAATTTATATTCTATTTCTGCTTTTTCTTGCATGTGGTTTTTAGAAGGCACCTTATACTGTGGCTGTAGAATATTGTTACTTTGCTTACTTTTTTGCTACTAGGACATGTTGGATCCTTTTTACACTTGTATTGTTATGCATATGTATGTGTCTTTAATGCAAAAATTTAAATAGTTATTAAAGTGGCAATTTGTGAGCCTTTAATTTTAACAAATCTGTGTGAGACTTGTGTGTAGTACAGTTACATTTCCTCTACTGCTTGTATATGATATTAAAAATACAGCAGTTGCCTTCATCCCTGAAGTGTTCTGTGCATATACCCCAGATCAGTCCAGACAAGTGGGGTTTTGCATCCATGGAGGCAGAGAATAAAAACTTTCAGGCCAATACAGTAAAGTTCACGGGAGAGCACACAGGACACTCAATACAGAAACAATATTTAAATTAGGGCCCACGGTAAAGGCACTAGGGACACTAGTGCATCCCTAGCGCCTCTTTTTGGACAGGAGTGGCGGCTGTCAGCGGATTTGACAGCTGATGCTCAATTTTGCAAGTATCGGTTCTTGAGCCCACTGACAGCCACAGGTTCGGAAACTGGACGCTGGCAAAATTGAGCATCTGGTTTTCAACCCACGAGCTGATTAAAAATTTTTTTTTAACTTTTGGGACCTCTGACAAATTACCATGATATTAAGTCAGGGTGCACAGAAAAGCAGTTTTTACTGCTTTTCTGTGCACTTCCCCGGTGCTGGCAGAAACTAACGCCTACCTTTGGGTAGGCAGTAGGTGCTAATTTCTTAAAGTAAAATGTGCGGCTTGGCTGCATATTTTACTTTCTGAATTGCGTGGGAATGACTATTAGGGCCATCAACATGCATTTGCATGTTGTGGGTGCTATTAGTCTCGGGGGGGAAGGTGCATTTGACACGCTATTACCCCTTACTGAATAAGGGGTAAAGCTAGCGTGTCAAACGTGAATCCAAATGTGGGTTAAAGTGTGCACTGTACTGTATCGGCCTGATTGCAAAATTTAAAGTCTATTGTGCTGCTGGTGTTTAATCGCTGCAGCCAAATTTTGATATTCAGTCTTGGACCAAGAAGAGCCAACCTTATATAAAATTGTCATCTGCATAACCTCACAAGTTTGCAAGAATTTTACAAGTAGGGGTCAGATAATGTTGGAGTAAGGAATGACAAAGCAAAGGCTTGAGCTAATCGAATTTGTGAAAAATGATTAGATAACAGGTAAACCAAGCAAGCACTGCACCAGTAACACCATGCTTTTCAAACAAAAGCCAATGCAATATCAAGCATAACCAGTCTGGTGTAGCAAAATAACAGGAGTCAAGTGGCACCTTATAAAGTAAGAGCCTTCAAGGACAGTCCACTTTTGTCAGATGCATGGCGGTTGTGGTGACCTTGTTCAGCTACAGCTAATGAAAAGGACAACCCTCCACAGCTCATGCTTTAATAAATTGGTTAGTCTATAAGGTACCACTAGACTCCTGTCATTTCAGTTGTAAATGTAATCATTCCAACACCTTAAAAACAATATTTTAACATTTTGTGAACAATAAAAACAGTCGTTCAAACTTTGTCCTCTGAATAAATGCATATATATACACTATAACATTCCTGTATTGCCTCAGCATTTTAAACATATAACATTGCCCTTTGATTCATTCAGGTTGAAACTGTTACGATGTAAATGTTTAGCTTAACTAAGTATATTGGCTTAGTAGGGCATTTGCCACTTAGTCGGAATATAAGAATTTTTAATAAATATATCTTGGCTCGGGTTTTCATTTTAACACAGCAAACGATGTGCTCTGTTTAAACATCACCAAGCTTCCAAACGCAAAAGAAGCACTGCAGCCTTCCTATGATGATCAACCGTGTTAAATGCTCAAGAGCAATAGATAGCATAAGGGGAAAGGGAGGTCCCAAACCGAAAAGTACCCCAGCACTGAAGCCCAAATAAAAACTATACGGCCCGTCTGGTCTGCCCATTCAGGCCACCTATTCAACTTTTCAATTACTACCTTTCCCTGTGAGGCCCCCTGTACATGTCCTATCCTCGTCTCCTCCACCCTCTCTTTACAGAAACATTTCCTGCGCACCCTCATTGCAGAACCTCGCCTCCTGTGCATGGAAACCTTGGAGGGATTTGAAAGCCTCCGGCATCTTTTGCTACAATCCTTGGTTACAAGGCAGACAGCCAGGCTCTCGGCTTTCTCAAGCGCGTGGCCTGAGGGCTGAGCTTCCCTTCTGCGCATTCTCTTGTCTGCACCCGGCGTGGGACTCCTCCATGCGTCATCACCCTACGACCCATCCGCCGCCAATGGCGTTAGCCACCGAGAAGGCAGCTAGAGCCCATCCGCCCATTAACACAACGTGAACAAACTAGCCCAAATGGGCATGGAAAAGCCCGGTCTAGCAGCGCCGCCAGTAGCCAGGTAACTACATTCCCAGGAGGCGCTGCGCGTGATGACGTAGCGTGAGTGCGCCGGAAGTGAAGGGCAGGTTGGGACGCATGGTGGCTGCGGAGACGTTGTTCATTGGAAGATGGATCAGAGCAGCGCAGTGCGGTTCAAGTCCAAGTAAGACCTTACTTCCTTCCCCCACAAATGTGCGCTGCAGCGGAGTCCGCTCCGGGGGCTGTGGGGATACTGCCGAAGTAACGCACTGTCTCGTGTGCGTGCTGTGGCCCTAAATACCGATTGTGGTCCATGGGATGGCACTCTGTGCTGTATACCTGAATAACGATTTTATTGACAAAAATATAATAACTGCCATACTGGATCAGACCAGGGCTCAATCATGCCCAGTATCCTGTTTCCAATACTTGTACTCGGCGGGATCCCAAATAGTAGATTCCATGCTTCTCACGCCCAAGGATAAGCAGCGGCCGGGGAGGTGCTTGGATAACGCATCATCTCTTGTCAGTTCTGTGTCCCTTAATATGTACCTGGATCAGTCCAGACTGCTGGGTTTTGCCACCTTTCCAGCAGATGGAGACAGAGAAAAACTAGAAGAGCACCCCTCTTAAACTGGTGTGCTACCTGCGTCTTAGGGTTTGTTGGTTCCGAGAGCATAAATATTTTTTTTATGGTGCTACTATTTCTTTGACTGTGATAAAGTGTGCAGCCATCTAACATAAACATTTTAGCCTCTTTCTATTTTTGGATTAGTAGTACAGATCTATCCAAACTCTCTTATATTCTGAGCATATTTGAATAGCTGATGGCTGCCTGGCCTCTCAGTTCTCATTCAGTATATCTGTGATTGTCAAGCAGTTTTAGATATTGTGAATGTTTAATTTTGTTTACAATATTCTAAACAGAGTTAATTGCTTCTGTTTCTCTAAAGCTGACTGAGCAATGTCTTAGTGCCATATATAAGAAGCACTAGGCCGAATAGCTATGGCTTCTATTGTTATAATGCAGGAGAAAAATAATTTAATTCTGGTTATACTTTAATTTCCTTTCAGCTATGCAGTTTCCAGAAAAATTGAACCTTTCTATAAAGGAGGAAAAATTCAGGTAGCTTTTTCTCATTTGTAGTCCCACATTATTGTTACTTTCTGTTATGTATTTTTGAGTTTTTCTCCAACACACTGTTGAATTAGCTACTCCAGCCCCTAGAAAGTGCCCAGAGATGTGGTTGATTGCTAATCACAAGAAATACATCAGCTGAGTTTAGTGCCTGACAAGTCCATAGAAATCTGTGAGGTGGGCATAAAGAATTCTGTTAATATCTTACATCCAAGTGGGGTTCTGACACATTTTAGAATTCTAATTCTTTTTCATGTATGCTGCCACTTCTGGTGTGTGTATAGTTTGACTTCCAGTTTTCCTGTCTGGTATGTGAGAAGTTCCAAAGGAGAAAAAGAAGGAACAATGTTTTTGCATAAGCTAATAAATCATGCAGGAGGTGCCTTTTGTGGTATAAGAGTGAGACAGACATTCGATCAGCTTAAATGTGAATAAAGCTAACACTTTTGTTAAGTAGGAGGTACCTCTCATATATGAACATATGGTAGAGTATGTTCCATTGTTTCATTCACAGCTGTGATTGTAATAATGAATAAAAAAGAAGAAAAATTCTCTAGTAGAATGGTTCAAAGTCTGATCCATCGAGAACTGCAACAAGGATAGTGGGGAAGTAATATAAGATGTGTCAGCTAGCCATGCACTTTGGCTCAGCTCCCCAGTCCCCATCAGGTTATGCTTGTGGTTAGCTGAATGCCTTCTTGTCATGGCAATTCTGGTTTATGATTGGCTGAATATTCTCCTGTCATGATATTGTTAGTTTATGATTAGCTGAATGCTTTCTTTTTTTTGGTATTCTCAGTTTATAATTAACTGAATGCTCTCTTGTCATAGTGCTGTTTGCTTATAATTGGCTAAATGCCTACTTTGTTAAATTGTTCTTCTTATGTCTCAGTAAACAGTTATATAAGAAAAAATTGGCTGAATGCCCTCCCTTCATGGTATTATTGGTTATGATGGGCTGAATGCCCCACCCCAGTCACAGTATTGTCAGTTTATGATGGCCTGAGTACCTTCCAGTCTTGGTATTGTTGCTTTGTGATGGCCTGAATGTCCTGTTCCACCACCCCACCCCCGGTATTGTTGCTTTATGATTGGCCAAATGTCCCTGTTGTCGTTCCGCAGGCATGTTGATTATATTGCAGAAAGTTGAAATGACTTTTCAGCACATGCTCGAAGCCATCTTCCCAGAATACACATACACTTATCATGCACTGTGGTAATTCTCTGTCCACTGCCTTCCTAACCTTAAATCAGATGGGAATAGGGGAGGAAGATCCCTATACGTACCCGGAATCAGTCCAAACTCCTGGGTTTATTCATCGGTGCTAGCAGATGGAGACAGAGAACGGAAAGCTGACACTGCTTCATATACACTGATGCCAGCTGTAGTCCCTCAGTATTTCTCTGTCTCCAGCAGATGGTGATTGGTGCACAAACCTGCAGTTTGGTTCAGTATTTTTTTCCTTTTTTTTGTTCTGAGCCTTTCTCCCAAGGGTCGGGGTTCCTTGTGAGGGATCCCTACCCTGTTTGGTTGAGGTGGATGGGCTGGGGGTTGGCGACCCTTTTGTACGCCCGATCCAGGGATTATCGTGAGGTGTAAATCTGGTGGTCCAGATCCCTCCCCTTCACTTAAGTGACTGGAATCAATACGCACGGCCTCGACTTTAAAGATGTTCAAAAACATCCTGAAAATGCACCTTTTCAAGCTGGATTTTAAAAACTAATAGTGGGTCTCCTATTGTTTCTAGATGTACGTTACCTGTTTTTAATCATACATATTAGTTGACATACCTGTTTTATGAATGTAAGCTGCTGTGAACTTCAAAACAACATGCGGATTAAAAAACTGTTAAATTGGAGAGCGTTAGCTACCAGCCAGTGTTGGTGTTTGATGCACGTGCTTTATTCATAGATGAGCAGAGATGGGAGGAACATGTTCTGTACTTGTGGGATACGGCTGAATGTTTTGGATGTTGAAACCGGAACAGTGATCCACAGCATTGAGCAGGTAGGACAGCCCAGTGGGTCCGTGAATGGAAGCAGCAGGATTAGCAAAAAACAGATGTAGATCACTGTGACTCTGATGTTTTCTAGGATGACCAGGAAGAGATAACATCATTTATCCTCAGTCCTGATGATGAGGTAAGAGAAATCTCCCGTTTCCTTACTCCCTAACTAGATTACACTATGCTTCGTGCACGGGGTTTCTCAGCCGTGTCAGTAGTTCACGGCTTGTTTCCAAGTTTCTTTGTTACTGGTTGTAGATCCTGGTCACTGGGAGCAGGGCCCTGCTGCTCAAGCAGTGGGATTGGAGGGAGAACAAATGCTGCCGGACCTGGAAGGCGATCCACACGGCCCCTGTGGCCAGTATGACCTTTGATCCCACCTCCACTTTGTTAGCTACAGGTACAGTTCAATTTCCATACCTTACGCTGGCCTTTGAAATTATGATTCTACCACTGAAAGAAAAAGAAGAATGGAGGGGTTGTAACCCTTCTTCCATCTCCCTGCCCACCCCCACAGCCAAGTTCCGCTTTTGTTTTTGCTGTGTTTGTTCTTGTAAGATAAGAGCTGTGGGCCTGAGTGGTTGGGGACAGGTGAGAAGCTACAAGGAACAAAAGGCTCCGGGTTAGCTGTCTCTGTATGGGTGGAAGCAGCAGACGCGGATGGCGAGTTGGGGGAGGGATGAGGAGCGGGAGTGATTGGAGGAGCTTGGGGTGCCTGCACAGCAGGGGGAGAGGGCGCTTGGCAGGCCTGGGCAGCTGCATGGGCGAGAGTGGTGGGAAGAAGCGATGCGAGCGGGTTCAGGGCACTGCTGCTGCTGCTGCTGCTGCTGCTTGGTATTCACTTGGTTTCTTTCCTTTACCTTTTTCTCAGGTGGCTGTGACAGTACCATTAAGATTTGGGATGTGATCAAGCAGTACTGTACCCACAATCTGAAGGGCTCGTCTGGCGTCGTCCAGTAAGGAAAATTAATGTTTACTGTTGGCAAATTAACAGCTGGAACTGCAGACAGGAGCTAACCTTTTGCCTGGGGACTGGGTCTGTGGGAAAAGGTCTTAGTGAAGGGGGTGGCCAGAGATTTATTGAGCTGGGAGAGACAGAGGAGGAAGTGTCTTGGCCTTCTGGGTGGAGGTCACTGGCTCTGATGCTGCGTCTGATCCAGTCTTCTCTTCCCATGGCAGATAAAGATCGTTCTGTGTGTGTGCAGCTTACTTTTATGCTGGTTTTCTATTGCATTTATAGAGTCTGGCTTGTTTCGAGGAAGGTGGTATAAGATAATATAACACAAATCATTTCTTTCACCAGTTATAGACATGAAATAGGCTGTATTTGCTCTCCAGACTTTTACATTTTAGAATTTCCGAAGTGATCTTTTTTTTTTTTTTCCCCACTGAAACACTGTCAAGGTTTTTTTCCCGTAAGGAGGATGCGAGCTTTCTGGTTGGGCCCTTTGCTAGCGTGACTGTGTAATGTAAACGGTTATCAGTTGCTTCCAGGGGTTTTGTGACTCTCTAGCTTTACTCTTCAAGCTGAATTGAAACCATGGCACCAGAAGCCAAGAGAGAAATCTCCTTTTATCCTGCCCAGCCGTTGTAATGAGCTGCAGATATCCTGAGACTCTCCAATATCATTGTGGGGTGGCTTGGACTCCTCCTCCAAGGGGTTGTGCACGCTTCCTCTGCAGCTGGCCTAAGAGGCAGAAGCTAGACCTGGGAATCAAACCGAGCTTTCGTGCAACTCCAGCGCCGAGTCAGAGGGACCGGACCAAACATTCTTTCCTTGCTTTGCAGTATTGTGGAATTCCATCCTGACATCTCCCAATTACAGCTCTTCTCTTCATCCATGGACTACAAAATCCGTATCTGGGATCTGAAATCCAGCCGCTGTCTGGTGGCGCTGGAGTCCCATTACAGTGCCGTCACATCCCTGTCCTTCACGGCAGATGGTGCTACGCTGCTCAGGTACGTCCCATCCTTAGCTAGTGGGCGGGCAAAGGTGTGCAATGCCTAGGTGTGTCCAGTCTGCTCCCAGCACACCTCACCCTGTCCCTTTCCAGATATAGTGCATAGTCTCTCGCAGGAAGGATAACTGGAGGCAGTCAGCATGCTCCAGCTGACCTGAAGAACCAGCACAGAGGTTACAGGCGTCCTAACACGCTCTGTGCATGTCACGGGCATGACACTGCAGAGCTGCACGCTCTGTGCATGTCACGGGCATGACACTGCAGAGCTGCACGCTCTGTGCATGTTCTGCCCTGAGTGATTTTACATGGAGGTAGATTAATGACCTGGAGAAGTTAGCAGCAGTTTCGTGTGAATGAAACCCAGATTTATTTATTTAAATTCTTTGTATTCCGTCATTCCAAAGGTTTACAGGTGAAACATTCATAAATTAAAATAACATTTAAACCTCACATCCCCCGACGAACTCTCAGATCGCAGAACAAAGGCCTCCCAGAAATGTGGAACTTGAGAGGCTCTCATCTAACTAGAGATAGTGAGATCTCAGTCGCCAGCCCAGAACTATGGAATTCCATGCTAACAGATAAAAAGAAATTCAAAAGCGCTTCCAAAATGCCTTCTGCTTGACTGAAACTCCCAGGTCCCCATGACTGGGAAGAGATGATTAATTCCTGAACAATATCATCCCCCACCCTCGCTAAGCCTTTAACCCTGCTCTGTTCTGTTCTACCGTTGCGTTACTTCCCTTTCTATTAATGGCTTTCCACCTTGTACCGCTCATTCCTAGCAGATCAGGTTAATGTTGTTGTGCATTACAGGTAGAGCTTTGTAATGTTTTCTTGACTGTACAGGTGGTCAGCGTAGAGCCCCAGATAATATTCTAGCAGCGGATTTGTCAGTAATAAAATGCTTTCTTTCTATCTGATGTAAAAAAAAAAAGGCTCAATACAAAATAAATCCATTCTTATGTCCATGAGTTCATCCCAGCCAGAGGAAGTGAAGGACAAGCTGGAGGTGCAGTGGGTTCTATGGCATTTGTAACAGGACGGAGGTTGGGCAGAGCAGGCAGCTCTTAGGGTCCTTCTCTGCCGTCAGAGTCTGAGTGACTATGAATCTCCTGTGTAACTGAGAGGGCCCGAGGCTTAGGGCTCGGTGAATGATTTAAGGAACCCTTTGATGTCTTCTTGTCTCCTCACCACAGTTCAGGTCGGGATAAAGTCTGCACAGTCTGGGATCTGAAGACCCAGAAACCCAAGAGAACCATTCCAGTGTATGAGGTGAGAGGGGGAGCCTGACGTGTGCAGGAACAGCGACTCAGACCGCGTGCGGTGAAACTGAAGTTTGCATTTATTCTCCAGAGCGTGGAAGCGGCTGTGGTGTTACCGGAATCCGGCGAGTCCCAACCCCCAGGTGTCCAGAACCAGGGTCTGCACTTCATCACGGCCGGCAGCAAAGGTGGGTCTGTGCTACCGTACGCGCTCTGGGACGGCAGCGACGCTGCACTAGAATATTTCATCCATTGCAGTCAGCAGATGAAACCTTAGCACCCCATGCTCCCCACCTCGTCCTTCACTTCTGTTATTTATTATTTTCTTCCTCAGTAACCGAGGAGGGGTTAATCCTGTCTGCACCACCTGATTTAGCAGGAATGTGATTTCAGGGGACTTACTCTGAGTAAAAGCCATTTGACCTAATTGATCTTATGTAAGAACAAAATCTAATACCAGAGCTATTATTTTTGTGATCTAATTAGCACTGTGTTTTAATTAGAACTAATTGCTGGTACTGTCTGCTGAAGATGCAGCAAGTTTCCTTTTTCTTTTGGGATTTATTTATAAAATTCCTACCCTTTTCAATTACCAAAATCTGTTTTGGGCAGTTTCCATAATAACATACAAAACAGCAACCCCCTTACACTTGTTCAATAGTTTGAGGATGTGCTGGTGCCTGACTGATGGCTGAACGTTGATTGTTCTATATCGCATCTGAGGGACTTACAGTGCATCGCAGTTGTCACTCTAGCTTTTCTGTATTTCAATCTCTTTTTATTAATTTTCAAATTAAACATCAACTAATTGATGCAAGGGGGAAAAAAAGCAAATGTTCAAAAAAAACATCTCCGCAGAGATAAATTCCTGTTCCTACCCGGATCATTCCAGACGGGTGGGTTGTGCATCCCTACCAGCAGATGGAGGCAGAGGACAAAACTTTGAGACGCTGCTACATAACCGAGAGTGCTACCTGCAGTCCCTCAGTATTTCTCTGACTCCAGCAGATGATAGAGGTGCAGACCTGCAGTCCCTCAGTATTTCTCTGACTCCAGCAGATGGTAGAGGTGCAGACCTGCAGTCCCTCAGTATTTCTCATGGCTTGGCTTTTGAGAGGAAGAGGTTAAGGGTGACAGGATACTTGGAACTGGTTGTTGCTACTTTGCTCCACTTCTCTGGCTTGTTCAGGTGTGGAGAGTGTTTGAATCTTGGTGTTTGGAGAAAGGTCTACAGCCATTGTGGGTCGACATTCTGCAGATCTTGGCCTTTTTAAAGCAGGACCTAGCAAAGGGACGGGCTTATAATTCACTTCAAGTCTAGGTGGCAGCCTTGGGTTGTCTTAGAGGTAAGGTACAGGGGCAGCCGTTGGCCTCTCATCTGGACATCCTGCATTTTCTCAAAGGGGAGAAGCATTTACAGCCTCTGGGTTATAGGATCTGTCCAACATGGAGCTTTAATTTGGTTCTGCAGGTGCTATGTAAACCCCATTTTGAGACTTTGTGGTGGGCGACTTTGAAAGATCTCACCCTGAAGGCTGTTTTCCTGGTGCTGATTTGTGCAGCCAGAGATGGATTTTGAAGCTTCAGGCGTTGTCCTGTAGTGATCCTTTCCTGCAGATTACAGATGATGGGGAGTCGCATACGCTGTCTTCATTTTTGCCAAAGGTTGAGGGGGGATATGATAGAGGTGTTTAAAATCATGAGAGGTCTAGAACGGGTAGATGTGAATCGGTTATTTACTCTTTCGGATAGTAGAAGGACTAGGGGGCACTCCATGAAGTTAGCATGGGGCACATTTAAAACTAATCAGAGAAAGTTCTTTTTCACTCAACGCACAATTAAACTCTGGAATTTGTTGCCAGAGGATGTGGTTAGTGCAGTTAGTGTAGCTGTGTTTAAAAAAGGATTGGATAAGTTCTTGGAGGAGAAGTCCATTACCTGCGATTAATTAAGTAGACTTAGAAAATAGCCACTGGGTCATACTGGTATTACTGGCATCAGTAGCATGGGATCTTCTTGGTATTTGGGTACTTGCCAGGTTCTTATGGCCTGGATTGGCCACTGTTGGAGACAGGATGCTGGGCTTGATGGACCCTTGATCTGACCCAGTATGGCAGGTTCTTATGTTCATTTCAATCAGACGGTGGAGCCTGCACCTTTTCCAGATTTCTCGTTAGTAGCGGCTCATGAGAGGGAGCTTCACTTATTGGATGTGCATCAGACTCTCTTGCCACTAACAGTTTTCAGCGTTTGGATTATCTGTTTGTATTGTTCACAGGCACAAAGAAGGGTAATAAAGCGTTTTACCTGTCTCTGTACAGGTCGGGTGGTGCCAGAGGGGGTGCAAGCAGCCTCCTGGGCAGAGTGACCACTGGTGTTGCCGCAGGAGATCTGTAGGGCAGCCGTGTGGTCCTCTTTTCACACCTTTACCAGACATTACCGTTTGGATGCTCGGGCCCGGAGGAGGCTGCGCGTGGGGAGAGTGCGCTGAGAGCAGGCCTTTCGGGGTCCCGCCCAGTGTAGGAGCTTGGGTACATCCCGCTGGTCTGGACTGATCTGGGGTACTGCAGGAATGAAAATGAGCAGGGAAGAACCAATGTTCTCTAATTAGTCCACAACTGAGGGAAGAGGGTTGAGATAAATCAGTTCTAACTATGAAATGCCAAGTCAATTAACATCCTAGTTCCCTGTACGTACCAGGATCAGTCCAGGACACCTGGGTTGTGACTCCGCACCAGTAGATGGAGACAGACTAAAACTTGTGGGCGGAGCCATATATGCCCCTGTGCCAGTCACAGCCCCTCAGTCTTACTCTGTCTCCAGTAGATGGTGCAGGTCCGGTCACAGCTCCTCCCTGCCCTGATTCTGGTACTCCGTCAGGGTTGGTTTTCTTTTTGGTTTAGGCCAGTTTAGGCTTTAGTGTCTTTTAATTGGAATTTTGCCAAATTGTCGCTGACGTCCGTCTGCCCTACCTCCCGGGGGGGTTGAGAGGTCCTGAGGGGACTACCCCCCCCTGGTTGAGGCCGCTGCTAGGGTCGAGGACCCGGCTTTCTTAGTAGCAGCGTCAGGGGTGACACCGGGGAGCCTGGTTCACTCCCCCTGTTGGATTAGGGCTCCAGGACTGTGGACAGCGACAGGTTTGTAAAAAAAAAAAAAAAAAGAGGTTTGTTTTTTTTGTGCCGGCTCTCTCTCTCTCTCTCTCTCGTAGCGTCGCCGCTCTCCGGTGGGGGCGCCGCTGGTGGGGGGGGGGGGGGCCGGCCATTCGCTGCATTTTATTGGAGGTGTCTCTTCCCTACGACGGTCCTTGGTCCCCGTTTCGCGCCTTTTTCTTTCGCCGGCTTGACTTGTGGCTCGGTTGCCGGGCCGGCAGTTCGGCGCGCGCGCTGCTTCCCAGACGGTGAGGGATCGTCCGTGGCGCCTCGGGGGGGGGCTCGTTCGTAACCTGCGCGATCGCCGCCGCGCGGGGGAGGGGGCGCGAAAGAAAGGCCTCAAGAGCTCTTCCCGCTCCGTGCGGCAGTGGCGGCCATTTTGGCCGCGGCTGGCGCCTGAGAAGCGGGGGGGGCCCCCTTCGGCGGCCGCGAAATGGCGCGGGACACGGCGGGCGCCTGAGCGGCGGGTGGCCCCTCCTTCGGCGGTCGGCTCGGCGGGTCATTCGCCTGGTGCTGTGGAACTGGGACGGCTAGACCGGCATTTGTTGCTGCTGCAGTTGGCAGCGGTCCCGATCGCGACACGCAGGGACCCTGAGGCGGTAAGAGTAGCCATTTTGCCGCTGCAGTCGGCAGCGGTCCCAATCGCGGCTCGGGCAGCCATCTTGCCGCCACGGTCTACAGCGGTCCAAATCGCGGCGGCAGCATCCCGATCGCGGCAGGGGCAGTCGTTTTGTCGCCCCGGTAGGCAGCGGTCCCGATAGCGGCGAGAACCTTCGGGGGGGGGGGGGGGGCAGAAATCGTCGCCTCCACTTCTCCTCAACGGTTCCCTCTGCGTCCCTCAGTTCCCGCGGGTCCCTCGGGAAAGGGGGCAGGAGTCGTTGGGCATGCGCGGGGCCTTTGGGGCCCATAGGGCGCGCAAACGTTCAGCGGTTTAACGGCTGGGGGTCTCGTAGCGCCGTTTTCTAGGCCTCAGGAACGGCAATCGGTGGGCCCCGGCCGGAGGGCCGCGAGTTAAAAGGTTTTGAGGACCATTCCACCTCGGGACGATTGGGAGTCCTCGGTCTCGTCCTCGGCTCAGGAGGGCTCGGAAAACTCGTCCCCGCACCCGAGGGGGGCAGAGAGTGACAGGCACCCTTCGCCCAGAGCCAGGCATTAGCACCGGATGTCCGAAGGGGCAGTTACCAGTTCCCAGGGTTGTCCAGCTGTTCTCCTCCCCGTCATTCTGGAAAAGTTAGGGATCTCGCGCCTCCGGGGGAGGCTAGAGGAGGCTCCGTGGATTCAGGGTGGGTCAGGTCTGCGTGGCCCTCTACCACCTTCCTGGTCCCGCTCTTGTCTATGGACCTGCGGCATTGGGACAGGGACATCCTGGACTTGGGGCTGAAGGTTCCCCCGGCAATGGTCAAGTTTCACCCTCTGCACGAGGAGGCCTTGGAGGTGTTGCGGGTCCCTAAGGTGGACTCTTCCACGTCAGCAGTCCCGAAGCGCACTCCCATTCCGATGCGGGATACCGCGGTCTTATGGGATCTCTAGGATTGACATTTGGAGGTGCAATTGAAGAAGGCCTTCGGGGCTTCCGCCCGGGGCTTGGGCCGCAGTCTGGAGTGATTTTGCACTTCGGGCTGGCTTGGGATGAGCCCATCAGCTTCTGGCCACTGAGGGGAGCCCTGGCGATCACAGGGGCCAAGGCTTCGCAGCGAAATGTGGTCGGTCCATCTCTTGCCGCAGCCTCAACACGCCGTTCCTAACGTCAGGGCGCTGTTGTTGTCATTTTTCAAGGACTGGGCCGGCATAACGTCAGACCAGTCGGTCCTCAACGTGATAGGACACGGCTACGCGTTAGATTGTGCTCGTACTTCAGCGGACAAGTTCCTTATCTCGCCCTGCAAGGCCCCGAGAAGACTGCTGCTCTGCTCGGCACCATCCGACACTTAGACGGCTTGGGAGGTTTTTTTTCCCCAGTCCCGGTCAGCCAACACGGCAAGGGCCGTTACTCCATCTACTTCATCGTCCCGAAGAAAGACGGCACGTCCACACTGATTCTGGATCTCAAAGGGGTAAGTCGATGCCTTCGCATTCCTCACTTCAAAATGGATTCGTTCAGTCATCGCTGCGGTAAGGCCCGGCGAGTTCCTGGCCTCCAAGTTCCTGGCCTCCCTGGATCTCACGGAGGCATATCTTCACATCGGCATTCATCCGTCATTCCAACGCGTCCTCAGGTTCTGCATACTAGGGCGGCAGTACCAGTTCCGAGCGCTCCCCTTCGGGCTCGCGACGGCCCCACGTACATGCACAAAGCTGATGGTAGTGGTGGCGGCGTAGCTGCGCCGAGAAGGTCTCTTGGTCCATCCTTACCTGGACGATTGGTTGATTCGGGCGACGTCCGAGGCTTGGGTCGGATGGCGGTAGCCAGGGTCCTCCACCTTCTGCAGTCCCTAGGATGGGTGATAAACTGCAGCAAGAGTCATCTGACCCCCGCGCAGACCTTGGAATATCTGGGAGCTCTTTTCGACACAAAGCTGGGCAAGGTGTTCCTGTCGCACGAACGGGTGTGCAAACTGCAAGCTCAAGTACGACGCCTATTGTCTCTCCGCCAACCGCGGGTCTGCGATCACTTTATGGTCCTAGGGCCTATGGCTTCAATGCTGGCGCTAATTCCCTGGGCATTCGCTCATCTGCGACCATTACCGTCCTACTTTCTATCCCGCTGGAAGCCTATCCTGCTGGAAGCCGGTCTCGGAGGAATTCCATCTACCGCTTCCGATCACGGAACACGCGAGGTCCAGCCTGCTCTGGTGGCTGGATCCCAAGCATCTGTCGTCTGGGGTCTCTTTCGGGTGCCCAACTGGACAGTGGTGACCACGGATGCCAGCCTTTCCGGTTGGGGAGCGGTCTGCGTGGGGAGCGCAGTCCAAGACCTATGGTCCGTGTCGCCAGCCCAGGGGTCTGGCCATCGCCTAGAGACCGAAGCGGTCCGTCTGGCCCTGCCTGCAAGCCTTCCTGCCGTTGCTGCGGGGGAAGGCAGTTCGAGTGTTGTCGGACACTGCGACCACTGTGGCATACATCAACCGCCAGGGCGGGACAAGGAGCCCCCAGGTGGCGGAGGAAGCTCAGTGCTTGATGGCCTGGTCAGAGCTACATCTCAGCAACATAGCAGCGTCTCACATTGCGGGAGTTGACAAAGTGCAGGCGGATTTTTCTCGGCCATCATCGCCTGGATTCCGGTGAGTGGGAGTTGTGGCCGAAGCATTTCTGCTCATTTGCAAAACGTGGGGGGGTGCCCCACATGGATCTCATGGCCACGTGGCACGACGCGAAGGCCCCGCAATTTTACAGTCGACTTCGAGGACGGGGGGCAGAAGGCGTCGATGCGTTGGTGCTTCCCTGGCCGACGGATGTGCTGCTCTACGTGTTTCCCCCGTGGCCGATGTTCGGCAAGATTCTACGGCGCATAGAATTGCACCCAGCCAAGGTGATCTTGGTGGCACCGGAGTGGCCGCGCCGGCCGTGGTTCGCAGACCTCGCCCAGCTGGCGGTATCGGCGCCCTTTCGGCTCCAAGGAATGGCGGGCCTGCTCATCAGGGCCCCGTCTGTTTGGAGGATACGGATCACTTCTATCTCGCGGCATGGCTTTTGCGAGGAGTCGGCTGAAGTGGAAAGGTTACTCAGATGCGGTGGTAGCCATGCTACTGCGTTCCAGGAAGCAGTCAACGTCTCTGGCGTATGTCCGTGTATGTGTGGTCTTTGAGGAATGGTGCGTGCAGCGTGGGGTGGACCCCACTTCGGCTTCCGTCTCCAACATTCTGGCGTTCCTCCAGGCAGGTTTGGCCAAGGGTCTGGCGTGCAGTTCGCTACGGGTCCAAGTGGCGGCGCTTGGTTGTTTGCGAGGTAAGGTCCGTGGTACGTCCCTGGCACTTCATCCGGACATTTCTCGTTTCCTTCGGGGTGCTAAGCACCTTCGTCCTCCATTGCGTCTCCATTGTCCGGCTTGGAACCTCAATTGGGTTCTCTCCGCTCTCTGCATGGCGCCGTTTGAGCCCTTGAAACGCGCAACTCTTAAGGATCTCACTTTAAACACGGCGTTCTTGGTGGCGATTGCCTCGGCACGGCGTGTTTCCGAGTTACAGGCCCTGTTCTGTAGAGAACTTTTCTTGCGTATTTCGGATTCCGGAGTTTCTTTGCGGACGGTTCCCTCCTTTCTTCCGAAAGTTGTGTCGTCTTTTCACGTGAATCAATCGTTGGAGTTGCCAGCTTTTGTGGGAAGGGAGTCCTCCGTTCCAGAAGAAAGGGAATTACGGAAGCTTGACATGCGGAGATCCCTCCTTCGCTATCTGGAGGTTACTAATTCTTTTCGGGTCACAGATCATCTGTTTGTCCTGTTCTCTGGTCCAAAGACAGGGGCAGCAGTGTCACGCACAACAATCGCCCGTTGGCTCAAGGAGGCCATTGGTTCGGCTTACTTGATGCGGGGAAAACCACTTCCCGTGGGCCTGAAGGCTCACTCGACTCGTTCTCGACTCGTTCTCAAGCGGCGTCCTGGGCGGAAGCTTCGCAGGTGTCGCCTCAGGAAATTTGCAGGGCGGCTACCTGGCAGACGTTGCATACCTTTATCAGGCATTACCGGTTGGATGTCCGGGCTACCGGTTCCGGGGGTTTTGGAGAGAGGGTACTCCGAGCGGGACTCTCTGCTTCCCACCCTCGGTAGGTTTGCTCTGGTACATCCCAGGTGTCCTGGACTGATCCTGGTACGTACAGGGAAAGGAAAATTAGTTTCTTACCTGATAATTTTCGTTCCTGTAGTACCAAGGATCAGTCCAGGATCCCGCCCGCAGTGCTGCGCTGAAGTAATGGAGAGTCCGTGCTGCGCTGAAGTAATGGAGAGTCCGCTCTTTGTTCTGAATTATTCTGTTCCGCTTGTTTAGCTCTCTCGGTTGGAGAGTCCGTTTCCAGGAGGAGTGTTTTTCTTTCCCCGGTTTTTAAGCGGTTTATAGCGAGTTTAGTTCTCTGGTTGTGTTCTACTTTGACATTCCGTATGACTGAGGGGCTGTGACTGGCACAGGGGCATATATGGCTCCGCCCACAAGTTTTAGTCTGTCTCCATCTACTGGTGCGGAGTCACAACCCAGGTGTCCTGGACTGATCCTTGGTACTACAGGAACGAAAATTATCAGGTAAGAAACTAATTTTCCTCTCTATCATTCTCTAGATGAATGGACTGAGGCTGAAGAGAAAGTTCTAGATTGAAGAAGTAAAAAAGTTGTTTAGGGTCCAAGAACCAAAACCCTATCATTCCCAGATTTCAGTAAACATGTACAGAGAAACCTTAACTGAAAGGAAAATCCTAAAACAATTACACTATCTCTTGTAACATCTGGGAATATCGTCCGTCTGTGACCCAGGACAGCTTTTATTCTGAATACGTAAACATTGCTTTAATGTCCAATCTTTGTCAGACTCCGAGGCATAGTCATCCAGATGTGCAGTCCTGGAGTCATCCAAAAAGCTGGACAATTTAAATTTCACGCCAGCTTTCTAAAGCAACAGATAGTTCCCTCTGCATCCTCCTGGTACATCAGAGGACGTAGTCATTTACTGGGGGATCGTTCATCCTCGGTGCTAAGTTGATTCTGATGGTGTCTGCTGTGCATTAGGGATCCTGCGCATCTGGGAAGCTGGGACATCTGTCTGCGTGTATGCTCAGACTCTGCCTTCCCCCTCTGCAAAGACCACGGAGGAGGATACCAGTGAGCACAGCCTGACACATTGCCTGCTGGTGCCCACGCGACACGAGCTTGCCGCCGTGACAGTGGAGCATAATGTTCTCTTGTACGATCTGCAGACGCTGCAGCTGAGAAAGCAGGTGAGTAGCACGGCTGCCCTGGGCCCCATGTCTGGGGCTGAGGAGCGGCCTATGTTGTAATTAATTCCACGCATTCATCCATCTGCTGTAAGGTAAAGAGGAACACTGTGCAGGCAGAGAGGAGCGAGACAGGGATGTAGTCTGAGCCCCTGATTTAAAACTAAAGGACTTGGAAAATCGACCCCAAAGTCGTGTCCTCCTGTAATGTACAAAATGCAAAATGACGCAGATCCCAAAAGTAATAGAGAAAATCAAAGATTTGCCATAAAAGAAAAAGCAGGAAAACTCTGCATAATCCTGGGGGAAAGAGGAGAAACAGCAGAGCAGCAAAATATGGGAGATCCTGCCACCAAGCCAGAGACAGTAGGGACCGGTACCAGAACCCAGGAATTGTTCTTGCTTTTTCTAGACTTCGTAATTCTTTCTGTGACTAGCTTGTGCTGCTGCTCGCACTGTAGCTAATTCTGAAAGGGAAAGTATCTGGGTCAGGTTCCCTTTGAAAACTGCCTGCAAGGTAAACGCACCTGAACTGTCCCCATGCACATCTGCACCGGGTGATTCTCAGGTGACCCTGTTCACATTTGTACTGGGTATTTCTCTGGGAGCCACCATGCACATCTGCACCGGGTGTTTCTCAGGTGACCCTGTTCACATTTGTACTGGGTATTTCTCTGGGAGCCCCCATGCACATCTGCACCGGGTGATTCTCAGGTGACCCTGTTCACATTTGTACTGGGTATTTCTCTGGGAGCCCCCATGCACATCTGCACCGGGTGATTCTCAGGTGACCCTGTTCACATTTGTACTGGGTATTTCTCTGGGTGCCCCCATGCACATCTGCACCGGGTGATTCTCAGGTGACCCTGTTCACATTTGTACTGGGTATTTCTCTGGGAGCCACCATGCACATCTGCACCGGGTGATTCTCAGGTGACCCTGTTCACATTTGTACTGGGTATTTCTCTGGGAGCCCCCATGCACATCTGCACTGGATGATTCTCAGGTGACCCTGTTCACATTTGTACTGGGTATTTCTCTGGGAGCCACCATGCACATCTGCACCGGGTGATTCTCAGGTGACCCTGTTCACATTTGTACTGGGTATTTCTCTGGGAGCCCCCATGCACATCTGCACCGGGTGATTCTCAGGTGACCCTGTTCACATTTGTACTGGGTATTTCTCTGGGTGCCCCCATGCACATCTGCACCGGGTGATTCTCAGGTGACCCTGTTCACATTTGTACTGGGTATTTCTCTGGGTGCCCCCATGCACATCTGCACCGGGTGATTCTCAGGTGACCCTGTTCACATTTGTACTGGGTATTTCTCTGGGAGCCCCCATGCACATCTGCACCGGGTGATTCTCAGGTGACCCTGTTCACATTTGTACTGGGTATTTCTCTGGGTGCCCCCATGCACATCTGCACCGGGTGATTCTCAGGTGACCCTGTTCACATTTGTACTGGGTATTTCTCTGGGTGCCCCCATGCACATCTGCACCGGGTGATTCTCAGGTGACCCTGTTCACATTTGTACTGGGTATTTCTCTGGGAGCCCCCATGCACATCTGCACCGGGTGATTCTCAGGTGACCCTGTTCACATTTGTACTGGGTATTTCTCTGGGTGCCCCCATGCACATCTGCACCGGGTGATTCTCAGGTGACCCTGTTCACATTTGTACTGGGTATTTCTCTGGGAGCCACCATGCACATCTGCACCGGGTGATTCTCAGGTGACCCTGTTCACATTTGTACTGGGTATTTCTCTGGGAGCCCCCATGCACATCTGCACCGGGTGATTCTCAGGTGACCCTGTTCACATTTGTACTGGGTATTTCTCTGGGAGCCACCATGCACATCTGCACCGGGTGTTTCTACGGGCGACTCCGTGAGGGATCAAGACAGTGCACATACATGTGGAAAATTAATCTGTGTGCACTGTTTACTTCTCCAACCTCAGATAAAAGCCCATAGGCTGAGAACACTACGCATACCTTCTAGGTCAGACAGTTTTCACTCGAGCTACCAGCGAAATCGTTCTGAACTTTCTCTTCCCATTTATCACTGGGCAAATTGTCAGGCCAATAAAGCTTCTTGAATCTGATTTGGGTTTCTGTTTTATACCCCCAGTTTGCAGGGTACAGTGAGGAGGTTCTGGATGTGAAGTTCCTGGGTACTGCAGACTCTCATATTGTGGTTGCTACAAATAGTCCTCAGCTCAAAGTCTTTGAACTAGCAACATCCAATTGCCAGATTCTGCATGGCCATACAGGTAAGAGAGAGAGACAGCTCTCGGGTGCTGTGCCTGCCATTAACCCTTTCTGTAAGAGAGAGAGACATCTCGCACTGCGCTGCCTGCTATTAACCCTTCCTGTAAAAGAGAGAGAGAGAGAGAAAGACAGTTCTCTGTGCTCTGCCTGCCATTAACCCTTCCTGTAAGAGAGAGACAGCTCTCACTGCGCTGCCTGCCATTAACCCTTCCTGTAAGAGAGAGACAGCTCTCACTGCGCTGCCTGCCATTAACCCTTCCTGTAAGAGAGAGACAGCTCTCACTGCGCTGCCTGCCATTCCCTGTAAGAAAGAGGAAAGGGTCACGTTTGGAGCGCTGCTTGTCTGCCATTTGGGAACATTTCAAGTGTTCCTGTCTCTGCCAAGCCCCAGACACTTTTCATGGTCGCTGAGTTGCAGGCTAGGCAGTGAAGTTGCCACGCGCACCTCAGTCGCCCGATTCCCGTCACCTGTAAAATTCTGTTTCCCGTCTCCTTTTGGCCACGAGATGTCGGCAGTGTTCGGACTTGGTTGGTATTGTGAGGCCGAGCTGCTGTGTCTCTTATGAGCAGAACCAACAGAAATCGGCAAAACCCTCTCTATGGGGCTTGTCCGCCTCTGGGTACCTGCGGGGCCTGAAGACGCAGCACTGTGTGCAGTTATTTGTAGCTGTGCATGCCCTCGCTCCCCTGAAGCCGCCTGCACTTAATGGTCTGCATAGTTTTACCCACTCTGGTGCAGGGGGGCTGCAGATCTTTTTATGGGAGTAAAACACCACTTCAGCCATGGGAAATTTCTGAAAACTCCCCCCTCGATGCCGCTTTGTATCATAAACATATTTATCTTGCTGTGGCCTGGTGCAGTTTATGTTGTATTGTGATGCAAATGAAGAGAAGGGGTAACCCGCACGGAGCAGCAGCCACTACCCTTAAAGAAAAACATTTTAAAACTGAAACCTTGCTGGGTCTGACTGGGCGGAGGCTGGGGGTATTTTTCTGCTGACATTTAGCGGGTGGCTATGTTTCTGTGTGTTGTGTTGAATCTTCAGTGCTCCAGAAAAGCACAGCAGGCAGATAAATCTGATCCGTTTCCTGTGGAGCAGGAGCCTCCAGCTTGGGAGCTCACCAGTAAGGGGACCTGCGTGTTTTCTCTCTCGCCTGCAGAAACAGTGCTTGCGGTGGACGTGTTTCGGAAAGGGCTGAAGTTTGCAAGCTGTGCGAAGGTGAGCACAGGATCCTCCCGGGAGTGGCCTCGGAGGGGGGGAGGGGCCTGCCGTGTTGTGGTTATATCTGAGCCCCCGCGACTGCCAGCTCACACGTGGTTTCGGAGCACGGTGCAGCCGATCTCATGGTTCAATAAGAAATGCTCCTGAACGCTGGCTCAACGATTCTGCGCGGCCTGACCACGTCAAACCATGTAGCACGCCCCCATGTCTGTGTCGCATGGCAGCAGTGTTACCTCATGTTGGTCAGTGCAGCAGGAGAGCCATTACTGCCTGTTGGTCACTGTGGCATGGCCGTGCCCTTAACGTGCTTCGGTCCGTGTAACGTGATCAGGTGGTTGTTACTGCGCCATCACCATTGGATTTCTGTTTGCTGTTGCAGGACAGAAGCGTCAGAATTTGGCAGATGGACACCTCGGGTCGGGTAACCTGTGTGGCACTGGGGTCAGGTCATGCACACGGCGTGGGCACTGTAGCATGCTCCAGGTAAAAGACCTGCCTGTCTCAGTATTGTAATTATTCATATGGGGGTGTAGCATTACCTATGGACTTTGACTTCTGCTCAGGGCAGCGAAGCCTGTTTGAAGTCCACACTGGGCTGTACAGACCTGTTGAGGCCTGTTTATACTTTGGCAGGAAGAGCCACAAGTTACTTGTTAAGTACCTGAGAATAACTGCAGATGTTTCCAGCCCCTTCTCCGCTCAGAACAGATGTTTCCAGAAATGCCGGCGGGGGGGCGGGGTGAAAGCCTGGGCCTGATGGTTACCCGGGGAGACTTCTCTGGCTCTGAGATTACAGAGAGCACTTTATAGCTGTGACGGTTCCTGTGGAACCAGAGCGGGCAGATTCATAGTAAGTTTTAGGTCCTGCAATTAGCAGTCGGTGACTTCTGGGCAGAGGTCAGTTCAGCTTTTCTCCTTTGCGCTGCACAGGTTGAAAGAAACCTTTATAGCTAGCGGCAGCCAGGACTGTACAGTGAAGATCTGGAAGCTGCCAGAGTCCCTGTCTACCAAGATGAGAGGTGGCAAGAACCTGGCTCCTGAGCTGCTCCATGCCCAGGTGACTGAGAAGGGCCACGACAAGGTAAGATCCTGCAAGTGCCCCTGGCAGATCTCTCCAGAATTTCTGTTTTTTAGAAGAATTTTGCATATACAAGTAATGTGAGCGAGCATTAGCAAGGCTCTCGGGCTGCACCCAGCAGGCTGACTCCTCTGAGGTGCTGCAGCTCTGCTGATGCCTTCTGTCTGCCTCCGAGTCCCTGCTAAAGCTCTTCTCTCCGAGAGGAGGCCTTGAACAACCTGAATCTGAAATAAAACAGACACTGAGCCTGGAAGCTGAAACATGGCTGAAGTGACTCTCTCTGACCTTCCCTAGGACATAAACAGTATTACGGTCTCCCCTAACGACAGACTGGTGGCTACAGGGTCGCAGGACAGGACAGCGAAGCTGTGGGCTGTGGAGGACTGTTCGCTGCTGGGGGTCTTCCGTGGGCACATACGTGGCATCTGGTGCGTGCAGTTCTCCCCCATGGATCAGGTGTTGGCGTCGTCATCGGCGGATGGGACGCTGAAGCTCTGGGGGCTGCAGGACTTCAGCTGTCTGAAGGTAAAGGGGCCGGCAACAGTCGCAGCTCCAGGGCAGGGAATCTAATGCAGCTCACACCTGGTGACCAAAGCGAGTCCTCGTGGTCTGTGGTCACTGCAGTGGCTGGGGAAAAACCTCAGGTAGCCATGAAGGCGTTTGGTTGGACAAACCAGCAAACTTCAGGATCCCAAAATGAAAAAAAGCAGAGCTAGGGTGACACTAAGGGGTCTACAGACAGCACCCGATCTCACTAGCATCCTCTGCAGAGCCCACGCCCATTAAAGAGCAGAGCCGGGGTGACACTAAGGGGTCTACAGACAGCACCCGATCTCACTAGCATCCTCTGCAGAGCCCACGCCCATTAAAGAGCAGAGCCGGGGTGACACTAAGGGGCCCATAAAAGAAAAATTATCATCAGCAGCAGAGTGTGCACATTAAGTTTGTTTATTTGTTCTTGATTTACCACAAAATCAGGATTAGTGTGAATGCTAAATTTTGGCCAAACCACTAACACTTTAGCTGTGGCGAAAACCTATGCTAAATTGGCCATGTGTGTGCATATGTATGCAAAGTATTGAAAAAGGATGATGATAAGCTCATTAGCCATTGTCGCGCTATCGACTGAGGTTTGCTCTGGGATATTTAGCCCTTGCTGTGAGGTGGGGTTAAATCTTAGCACAGATAACTTGTGCATTATCTGGCTAAATGCCAACTTTTAAAATGTAGTCAGATAATTGGGGGGCATTCCATGGGCGGAGTTAAGTGATCTGGTTAAATCTGATATTAGGATAGGATTAGTCGGGTAACCTATCCAGCTAACTGTGGTTCTAAGGGGAACCTGATAAAGGCAACATTCAGTGATGCCGTCAAGCTGTTGAATATCCTGACAAAGTTGGGTACTAGCTGGCTAACCCTGCAAGCCGGCTGGTAGCTGCACATCACTCCCCCTTGTACTTATTATTCTGCTATAAAATTATGTATAACGTACTGTATCACACAGATATTTTTCATTTCCTAGCGTGTAGCCAGATGGACTCAGGACCCCAGTGGGTTATGTGCTCCCCTGCCAGCAGATGGGGATGGAGTCAGGTTTCAAAGCTGGCGTCACCCTAGATTCACCCCTGCAGTGACCTCCGCCCTCCAGTATCTCTCAGTCTCCTAGCAGATGTGGACATGCTTTCCCTATCGGGATCGCCGTACTCTTTAGAAGAAGAAATTTTACCTTTAAATTGGAGAGAGACTGAGCCCCGCTCTCCTGCGGTGATACCTAAAGGACCATCCCCAGTTGAGAATTTCTGAGGTGATTTATGTCCCTGTTCAGGTGCCACAAATGTAAAGCTTACTCTATGCTTATGGCCAGGGACACAAGAACACTTAGACTCAGCAAAAGTATAATGTATTTTTATTAATCAATATAAGTGTTCTCGGGAGATGCTGGGTACTGGGTGCCCTTCATCTTACAAACTGACCAGCATCTCCTCGTATACAGGAAGTGACCCTTGTTTTATAGATAACATTCAAATACAGGAAAAGGATAGAAGGTTCTAGAGACTTGCATGACTGCCCAAAGGATCATTTACATGAGTTGTGATGTCAACTGCATGATTAAATCATCCCTAACTATCCTGATTGGCTTCCCAGGATGTGTAGCCCATTTCCCATGGCTCTCTTTGTTCTGTGAAACTCTTACTGGTAGAGGCAATCAACACGTCTGTAACTGTGTGGATTACAAACTCCTGAGAATGGTGCCTGAACATAAGAAGATAAGAACATGCCATACTGGGTCAGACCAAGGGTCCATCAAGCCCAGCATCCTGTTTCCAACAGTGGCCAATCCAGGCCATAAGAACCTGGCAAGTACCCAAAAACTAAGTCTAACTGAAGCTCCCCCGTGGTGACTCTATGAATAGACATCACCTGTCTGGTGCCTCCACGGATATCCAGGGACATTCTGTAAGTCACTCAGAGTCCATTCAGCCCAGGCAGGCCAAAGACACGCAGAGGGTTCTGGGGATTTCCTTCTCCATGTTGGTTTTCTGTTCAGGTATACTTCTCAGATCCCTCAGAGGGGAGCCTTGGTCCGGTAGCCGGTTCCTGGCGTGGACTTTGCTGCTGAAGCAGCTGAAAGGCAGCGGGTGCAGGAAGCAGAGTGCGGCGGTGACGGCCAAACCCCCCCCCCCCCCGCAGCCAGAGACCGTCTCTGCACTCAGCCGGTAAGCGATGAGCCCGGGTAAGTAAAGAGAGAAGAGGATTCCTTCCGATTCAGAGAGATTGGAGGGGCTTTGGTAAGTCTTCCTCCGGTCTCCTTGCTCGGTGCGCTGTTCTGACGGTGTTCCCGATCCCGTTGGGGTAAGGGGAAGTGGATTTCCGAGCGGATTGAGGGGTTCCCCGATGGATTTGGCTCTGTTTCAGGCTCTGGGCACACCGCGTGAGACTGTGGTGTCGCCATCTTGCCGCGCAGTTTTGTGCGTTTCCATTGCCCACCATAGAGCGTTGGTACACGCAGTGCATGCCAGCTGTGAGCACGCACTGAACATGGAATGTGCGCCAATACGTTCGTGCATATGTGCGCTTTGATGATGTGCGCATTCATGCGTGCGCTCCTGAAGGTAACAGGCGCGCAAGGCACCTCACTGCGAACTGCGGAGGCGCTCAAAATCTGTGCGCACACGATTTCAAGAGCTAGCCGGCTGACCATGCAGTTACCGTTCCTAATGGTTCTGGAGGAAAGAAATATAAGCGCCACTCCCTTTGTGCTGCCTGCCATATTAGGGCTACTCAGTCTGACTTTGATTCTTACCTATGTCAGCACTGTGAGGAAGCCCAGAGAGAATTGGCCTCCCAGAACTTTGCTAAGCCCGGCTCCTCCCATTCAGACGATAGGTCAGCCATGAATTTAACGGTAGCATCCCGGATCTGAGTTATCCCGGGGCTGGGTCTGCCATGGGAGAAGGAAATTCAGCAGCACCTATCCCAGTACCTCCTGGGCTAGGCATGGACCTGGCAGCCTTTTCTTGGGTGGAAGTTTTTCAAAGCCTTTGCACAGGTGCAGTCTGTCTCGCCTGTCCCTGTCTGGGCCGAACCCCAGCTGGTAAGGCTTCCCTCTCCCAACTCTTTCAGAATGCCTCGAGACATGCTTCGTCTCACCAAGGGTATCCCTGGCAGGGACCCAGACACCACGGACGAAGAAGGGGATCCAGATTCCTTGGAAGATGGGGAAATCCCTCCAAGCTTGGAGCCATATCAGACCATGTTACGGTTTTTCCATAGAGATGAATTGCCAGCCCTAGTTTCCCAGTCCCTGAAGACTCTGGGAGTTCCTGACGTGGACCTTGTGATGGAACCAAAGAAGAATCCCATCCTTGTGCCTCTACTGAAAGCCTCTTCTATTTTCCGATGATGGAAGACATCCAGGAGTTGATTGACCTGGAATGGGACACCCCTGAAGCCAGTTTTAAAGGTGGTCAAGCATTGGAAGCACTATACCCACTGAATACAGTGGTGAGAGAATGCCTATGTTTCCCTAAAGGGGATGCCCTGGCCTGCGCCGTTTCAAAGCGAACAACTATCCCAGTGGAGGAAGGAGTGGCCTTAAAGGATGTGAATGATAGGCGGATGGAGTTCATCCTTAAACAAGCCTTTGACGCGACAGCAGTGACAATATAGATTGCTTCCTGTTGTGTGCTGGTGGTTCGCTCGTGCCTGTTTCTCTTGAGAGAGGCAGATAACTCAGGGGCACATTCCAGAGAGGCTATGGAGCCCGCCACTGCCTTTTTAGCTGACTCAAGCTCTGACCTTTTCAGTACCTCAGCCAGAAGAGTGGCCTCAGTAGTAGTTGCCAGAAGACAGCTATGGCTGCAAAATTGGTCAGCAGGCGCAACCTCTAAGGCAGACCTCACAAAGATGCCATTTAAGGGATCTCTCCTATTCGGAAGCGAATTGGAAAAGCTGGCCAGTAAGTGGGGTGAATCTCCAGTGCTTCGCCTACCGGGACATAAGAGAAGAGGTTACAGCATCCCTCGCCTATGAGGGGGTCTATCCAGGGACTCCCAATGCTTTTGGCCCTACAGGAACTCGACATTTCAGATGTCTCTATCCTTGGGATGGTCTCATTCCTTTTGGCGTTGACAACCCAAGAGAGGGGCTGGTTCAAGTTTGGCCCGAACTCCCCAATGAACAAAGAAATAGGGGATTGACTATCCCTCTTCTACCAGCGGTGGGTCGAGATCATGTCAGACAAATGGGTACTGGATATCATATGAGAAGGATACTCGGAGTTTCGTAGCACTCCTCAGGGCATATTCATGATATCTCTGTGTCACTCCCAGCACAAGAAGCTGGTAGTGGAAACTACCTTGATAAGGCGCTATCTTCAGGTCCTTGGTTTGATGGTGTCAACCCTTTATGTAGTACAGGGCATCCCTTTATGTAGTACTGTGGGCAAGGACACACATGCATCCACTCCAACACTCCCTGCTGTTGGAATCCACTGTCCCAAGACTATTCAGTTTGCCTCCATCTACCGATGGAAGTATATTCTTGGCTCCAGTGGTGGCTACAGGAAGCTCACTTGGACAAGGGTGTAAGCCTGTCCCCACCGAACTGGCTAGTTCTCATGACAGACGTGAGCCTGTGAGGTTAGGAGCTCACTGTCAGGAACTGATGGCCCAGGGAAGGAGGCGCACTGGAACATAAATCAACTGGAAGCCCTAGCAGGTTGGTTTGTCTACAGTTCAGCCCTGTGCTCTAGGGTCAAGCGTTCCGCATGATGTCTGACAACGCAAAAACAGTAGCCTACATCAACCACCAGGGAGGAACCAAGAGCCAGCAAGTGTCTCTGGAGATAGATCTCCTATGGAATGGGCAGAATTGAATCTACGGATGATCTCGGCCTCCTACATCGCAGAAAAAGACAATGTCAAAGCAGACTTTCTAAGCAGGGAGAGTCTGGATCCAGGAGAATGGGTGTTATCGGCCAGAGCCTTTCACCTGCTGGTAGATCGCGAGGGCCTCCCGTCATTTGACCTGCTGGCCACATCTTACAATATGAAAGTTTCCCAATTCTTCAGTCGCAGAAGAGATCAGCAATCCCTGGGGATCGACATCCTTGTTCAGACCTGGCCCGAAGAGTACTCACTATAATCCTTCCCTCCGTGGCCCCTGCTGGGCAGGGTCATTCGCAAGATCAAGCACCACAGGGGATTAGTCCTTCTAGTGGCTCCGTTTTGGCCCAGACGCCCTTGGTATGCAGACATGCAGAGACTTCTGGTGTAGACCCCCTATGCCTCCCACCACACAGGGACCTGCTCCAGCAAGGTCTGGTCCTTCACGAGGATCCGACTTGATTTTGTCTTACGGTTTGGCCCTTGAGGGCTTGCGTCATGAAGCGGGGATATTCGGCGGCAGTAATTACCAACTCTCTCAGTGCGCGGAGGTTCTTGACGTCCTTTGCGTATGTGAGGGTCTGGAGAGTATTTGAGACCTAATGTGAGGAACATGGTGTCGCCCCTTGAAGTGCCAAAATCCCTATGGTTCTGGAATTTTTCAGGATGGCTTGAATAAATGTTGTCCCTTAACTCCTTGAAAGTCCAGGTGGTGGCGCTCTCCTGTTTCAGAGGTGAGGTGAACAGAACCCGCCTGTCAGCGCATCCGGACGTGGCCCGTTTTCTTAAAGGGGTTAAGGACCTCCAGCCTCCTCCTACGGTGACCAGTTCCCTTGTGGAATCTTAATCTAGTATTGGAGTTTTTGGCAGGGCCCTCCTTTGGGCCGCTGCACAGTCTGTCCTTACGCCTGTTAACCCTGTAAATGGTGTTCCTGGTGGTGATATGCTCAGCTCGTCCTTTCTCTGAACTACAGGCAGTGTCATGTCGGGAACCGTTCCTCCGGATGATTCTGGGAGTGTTACGCGTTCATACCGTTCCATCCTTCTTGCCCAAGGTAGTCTTGGTTTCATGTGAATCAGTTCACTTCGTTGCCATCCCTAAATGGGCACAAGGAAACAGAAGCCTACCTCCTCTGCCGCCATTTAAACATCAGTAGGCTTTTGGTGCGGTATCTGGAACTTTCAGAGCCGGCATGCAAGACGGGACCGCTTGTTTGTCCTTCATGGTGGAAGGAGACGGGGCGAACCAGCTTCACGGGATTAAGGAGGTGGTCACAGGAGCCTATGTGGAGGCAGGAAAGCCATTACCTTCTCAGGTTAAAGCTCATTCCACTAGGGCTCAGGCAGTCTCATGGGTGGAAGTTAGACTGCTGTCTCCTGTCGATATCTGCCGAGTGGTGACGAGGTCCTCCTTCACACCTTCTCCAGGTTCCATCACCTGGACGTTCAGGCCCGAGAGGACGCAGCCTTTGCAAGGGCAGTGTTAACCAAACTGCAGGCAGCCTCCTGCCCCGATCGGGAGTAGCTTTTGTACATCTCATTGGTCCTGAGTCCATCTGGCTAGGAAATGGAGAAATTACTTACCTGATAATTTCGTTTTCCGTAGTGTAGACAGATGGACTCAGCATCCCGCCCATGACTGCCCAAGAACGGTGCCAAGGAATCGCCCATGAGGTGAGTATCGATTCCATGAGATTTCGGGTAAACCATCATCCAGTCCCCAGATCAAGGCATCTGTAATCTTACTGGGGTTCAGTGTTTAGGATTGGTTGAGTACAGTTACAGTTATCTGTTTTTAATCATATTTTAAATCAAGCTTTTTCAATAGTAGGTCCACGGTGGCTTTTGAAGAGAATACTGAAGGGGCTGAGGTCACTGCAGGGGGGTATCTAGGGTGATGTCAACTTTGAAACCTGACTCCATCTCCACCTGCTGGCAGGGGAGCAAATAACCCATTGGTCCTGAGTCCATCTGTCTACACTAAGGAAAATGAAATGATCAGATAAGTAATTTCTCCATTGTAAACTGCTTTGATGTATAACTGACAGCGACTTCTAGTGACTCGCCTATAGGAGTGGGGACAGTCTCGGGAGGTGATGGGGATAGAGGTGGTCTCAGGAAGGAGTTGGGAGGGTAACTGAGAATGGAGACTGTTCAGGAGGTGATGGGAGCAGACACTTTCTCAGGAAGTGACGGGAGCAGACACTCCGTGTGAGGAACATGTTGCTTCATGCTCAGAGCCACACAGATGTTTCTTCACCTTGTTTCCTCTTTGTCTTGTAGACGTTTGAAGGTCACGATGCTTCGGTGTTGAAGGTTGTGTTTGTGAGCCGAGGGACACAGCTTCTCACGAGGTGTGCAGCATTGTGTTATCCCATTGTGTGACTCCAGTAATACGGCACAGCTCCCTACCTTCTGGGCAGTGTCAAACCAGTTCTCCTGGATTTATTTTCTGACAGAGTGTACTGCACCTCCAGCTATAAAGGATTCGTGTCCCTCATGGGGAACTCCTTAATTGTGACACAATTATTCCCTGCCTGATGTGGGCACAGCCAGCTGCCTTGCCTTGCCCTGTTCTTGTATTAAGGGCAGGATATCCTCCTAGCATTCCCCCTTTCGGCTTGTGTGCACGTGAGACTGACCAGCGGGTTTTGCACCCACCTGCTCAGTTAATATTGGATTAATGCAAGAATTATCCACGGACGATGGTGTCCATGAGTTTTTCAGATCGCACAGATCCTGATGACAGATGAGAGCCGAAAGGCCCAGCTAATCTGCCCAGTTCTCTTCCTGGTGCTCTGCTGTGGGTCTCGGCTGCTCTCTGGGTTTCTCCTCACTTCTTTGCAGCAAGCAGTCCTCCGAGTGTATCCCAGGCGTTTTGAATTCTGTTACTGTTTTTCTATCTCCACTGCCGCCTCTTGGGGGCTGCTCATGCACAACACTATCCTTTCTGTGAACAAATATTTTCTGGATTTTTTGTCCTAGAACATCCTTTCCACTGAGAATGTTAACTTCGTGTGCCTTATTTGCTCGTTAGTGGTCTATGAATGTCTCTGTCTGGTGTGCATATTAGGTTCTTGGCTGCCCTGGACTCTCTGCAGCTGGTCTGTATCTCCCAGAGCTGACCATTCAGAGTCGTCATCACCTTCAAGGTCTGCAAAGCTCTCACCTGTCTGATAAAAGTTTCGCAGCTTCCTTGCTGGCGGGAGGGGCTGTGTTCACTGTTGTCAGTTTTTGTGGGACTCAGTCTTAGTCAGGCCTGGGAAGGTGCTGCAGATACCGCACACGCTTCCTGCTTCCTGCCTCCTCTCCCCTGGTGCTTTTCCTCTGTGACTCATCACCCGGTAGAGCAGGAAGCACAGGCAGGCTTATGGGAAGGTCTCACTCTCAGCTTTTCTGCTTTTTCTTCCAAACAGTGGCTCCGATGGTCTCTTAAAACTCTGGACCATCAAAACCAACGAGTGCGTTAAAACCTTGGATGTTCACGAGGATAAGATCTGGGGTCTGCACAGCAACCGACAGGATAATGCGATGGTGACAGGCTCCAGTGATTCCAGCATCGTATTATGGAAGGTAAAGTCTACACCCCCATCTATCACAGAACCCATCAAGAGGGGGGCCCTTGCTCTCTCCTCACCTATCACGGGCCCCGCTGCTCCCTGCTCCCCTCCCTTCTCTCACAGCACATGTCTGAACATTTTTTATTGTGGAAAACTGCTTACATGCAAATGTACATATAATGCAGGTAAAGTCCAGACTGGTGAACCATAATCAGAAATAATCCAATTGAAAAACAGCTAGCGGCAAACAAATACTAATATTCCACATTTTCCCACTTTTTCCCCTCCCCTCCTGCTAGGGGGGGCCTTAGACGTCTCCGTACTGAAAAGAAGGGGATAAGCCTGCGTATTATTCCCGATTGCCGGGCGCGCTCTCTATTGAAACGTATTTCCATTATCGTCACACCCTAGGGAATTATCCTCTTCACTTAGTCGGGAACGGCGACTGTCCAAGCCATTTATCCAGGGGGGGACCAGATTCTGTAATATTTTGAGTTTATCCCTGCGAATGGCCGTTAATTTTTCCATGTCCGCCACGCTTTGTGGTTTAATTGTTAGCTGGCATCTGGCGGGGATTTTATCGCCTTTCCAGCCTCCTGGCCGATAGAACAAACGTTGCTGGTCCCGAGGCGGGTCCGGGTGTGGGAGTCCTGACAGCCCTGCATCGGTTCACGGGGACACCTCCTCCCAAAAGAGTTTAATTGTGGGACAGTGTAAGAACGCACCCTCTTTACCTGGCACCTCCTTATTGAAAATCTGCTAAACCCCAGTAATCGTTTTGTTCATCTTCTCTGCCTCGGCACAGAATCCTTTTCGAATCTCTCTGGCCGTCCTGGCACCGGTCCTTCTTGGTTCTGTGTTTTTCTGCGAGGAGCGTGGCCCCGGTCCGGTGTGGGTGTGAGTAACGCCTGCTCCTGTTCTTCCTTTCTTCCAGGACATCACTGAAGCTGAGCTGGCAGAGGCCCTGGCGCAGCAGGAGCAGCAGATTGAGACGTGAGTGGCTGAGGCCTGACAGTTTGCCACTTTGGGGTTTGCCTTTTGAAAATGCCTAATTTTAGGCCCTGGTTGACAACTTCCCCGCCCTCCCCCATGTAGGAGGAAGCGGGAGGGGAGCGGTGGTGGGGATTTCATTTTGAAACTTCCATGCACACTTTGCATCTGCTTTAAAGCTCCCAGTGCAGCGTTTGCTGGTACCAAGGAAAGTCAAGCAGGCCCCCCCTAGAGGAAGCTGAATCCCCCTCCTTCCCCAGGGCTGCAGTAGTTCCTCGCCTCTCGGCTGAAGAGATTGCGCCCTGGGACAGGGTCACCTCCGTCCAGCTCTTAATGATGATTGTTTCAGTTCTCTCCTCCGTGCCTGTGATCTCGGAGACCTTGCACACGCGGTGCTTCCCCTCCCTTTGGTTCTGCTGATTGCTTTGGCAAGGCCCTCTCTTCTCCTGATTTACGCTTTCAGAGCTGGCCCCGATGACGCTGCCTCTGGGAGCGAGGACGTGAAACGCGGCTGGAGGACTGCGGGAAGGGGGTGGCACTAGGAGGTTGCTGTGTAACGCTGCCGCGTGCTTGTCGATGTTTTCCCACACGACACAGAGCTGTGCGGCCTGGCTTTCCTGTGGCAATGCTGGCGTCCTGCCACTGCTGGTGCTGGAAACGGGGAGCTTTCTGCTGCTTTTAAATACAGAACCACTTTTCCTTGCATTGCGCTCCAGCTCTGAAGCCGGGCTTGGTGCAGATTGCCCCATGAGCTCATTCTCGTGCACCTTTTCTGCACAGTGGCTGCAGTACGGGCGCAGGCGCACATGCTCATCTCTGGCCATTTCTTTCTTTCTTTCTGCAGGCAGCAGGAGCTCTCAAATTTACTGCATGCGAAGAAGTACGTCCGAGCTCTGGGCCTGGCCCTGTCCCTCGACCAGCCTCACACGACACTGATGGTGATAAAGGGTAAGCCACGTGCTCCAGGAGCCCTAGGAAACTGAAGGAGGTCCACCCCGTGTAGCACTGCCAGAATAGGCAGCACTTGCTGATGCTTTGTGCAGGAGCTTTCAGGAGCTTGCTGACCTTAGCAGGGTGTTCAGATTTCATTGGATTGCACTCCCAGGACGGTTTAATGGGATTGTAGGCAGGGGGAACACGGCCTGAGCTTCAAACCCCATTTTCTCTCAGCGGTAACTCAGAATTTGAGAGC
Source organism: Rhinatrema bivittatum (assembly GCF_901001135.1). NCBI lineage: Eukaryota > Metazoa > Chordata > Amphibia > Gymnophiona > Rhinatrematidae > Rhinatrema > Rhinatrema bivittatum. The sequence goes on along the minus strand of NC_042628.1, from coordinate 3,369,606 downwards.
ACGTTTCCTGGTCAAAGGTAATTTTTGAATATCCTGCATAATAGTAAAGGTTTTCTCCGCGTACAAGCAGGACTCATTCAGCCACACGAGCGATGTCAGAGGGTTCTCTGAGATCAGAGAGACCCAGAAGTCTTTCTAAGCATGTGCGGGCATTCCCACACAGTCGCTGCCACGTGAGTCTCCCCGGTCATTTTTATTCCACTGAAGCAAAAAGACATTTTCTTCTCTGACTTTTTTTTTTTTCTGTGAGTCCTGTAAAATATATCTGTATATATTGGATTAGTCTTTCCTTCTATCTTGATCCTTCATCATGTCAAGAACGAAGCCCTTCAAACTCTGTGCTAAATGCAAACATAAAATGTTCCTCCTCCACTAGCATGAGCGCTCTCTCTCTCTCTGCCTCCTGCACGCCTCGTGTGGCGAGTAAGTGCCCAGCGTGTGGGAGGAGGTCCCCTCAGCACTCTCTCTGAGTCTGCCAGGTACCATAAGCATGAGTCTCACACACCGAACGCAGAAAAAGAGGAAAAGATCTCCATCTGCACCGAGAAATTGCAAGCACTGGCTCTTGGTTCTGATGCCTCGGCGCTGAAACAGCAGCACCCGAGTAATATTTCCACCTCCTGCACCTGAGTACCACCCGTTCATGCAGAAGTTATGGCTGGAGTTTGTCCATAATTATATAAAAATATCCTCCTCCTTCACTCATGGAACCCATTTTGCAGAAATTGTTGGCCCAACTTGATTCCCAGTCCTCCATATCAAATGGTTCTGCTGGCTCAGCAATAACAAATCTCCCAGCTGCTTCTCCCGCGTCCTATGACTCTGACTCCCACCGTTCTCTGCTGACCCAGAGGTCAAGATCTACCCTGCCTTCCTCGAAAAAATGGCAGGGGCTCTTCCACTCAAATTAGATGAAGAAGTGGAGCCAAAAGCAGACTTGGTGGGTGATTTAAAAGACGCACAAGCCCCTAAGCAAGCCGTCGCTGTCCAAGTGCATCGTCGTCAGTCTAAACTGTGGCAGACCAGGCCGCTCCGAGCCGCCAGGCACCAGAGCATAAGAAGGTCTGGCAGGAAGATCAGAGTCACTGGGTACTACTGTAGAAAAGACCATACAGGCTGCCAATTCCAGACGCTCCAACATCTGTATAATATTCTCCAAAACATGAGAGAGACCTCCGCTGCTCTTTTTTCTCTGATGCACAGAACACGTTTATGCCTCATCTCAATGAAGCGGACAAATGTACAAAGCACTTAATAAGGTCTGCTTACCATGCTTTGATACGGCTCCAGGATCATCCCCCACAGCTCTGGGACCCAGGAGACTTGCTTGGCTAAAAGAGTTGGGTTTGTGTGAAGATGCCCCGTATTCAGGCGTAAAATTCAGCAAGCACTGGGTCTCATAAAGGATCACTATTCGATCTTTAATGGCGGTGACTACAGAGCAGGCTTCTCAATACCATTACCCTCGTAGGAGGTGCCAACCCTCTGCTTATCACAGGCAGCAAACTGCACCTGACCCCAGAGATAATCCAAGCGAGATCTGCTCCCAGTCCTCAAAAACATTCAGGACTTCACTTTTGGCCACGGACGTTACCGTCCCTTTGCTTCCCTGGAAGTGTCGGCGTCACATTTGTCCAGTGAAGGGAAGGCCGAGCGCTCTGATTACCTCGGACCGATGGATGTCCCCTGAACGTTCAGGCTTTACCTCCCCTGACTTCACCACAGCCTCGTCCTCTTGCCTCAGGCCTGCGTCAGACCCTGAACGAGAAGCGATGGAATTAGTGGGGATCATGGAAAGTGGCAGAGGGTTTTACCCCAGGTGTATTTTCTTACCCCCAAAAGGTCGGGAGGTCTCCGTCCTGTTGTGGACTTGAGAAACCTAAGCAGATACCTCAAAAGAGATTAAATTCAGGATGAATGCGCTGGGCCCCATCCTTCCTCATCTGGCAGTCAGTGACTGGATGTGAAAGACGCACACAGGTTTCTGTTCAGTGACCGCAGGAAGTACCTAGGCCTCTCGCTAGCAGACATGGCGCTTGCTCCCCTTTGTCCTAGTGCCTGCCCTCTTTGGAGAACTGGCCGGGATCGAGCAGATCCTCAAAGGAAGTGAAGCTAGCGACATCCTAAATGCTCAGCCCCCTCCGTTCCCTGGCGTTCGTGATCAGCTCCACATGAAGCCCTCGGAGCCTTAGCTTCAGCTGGGGGGGGGGGGGTTATTATCTCAGCCACTCAAGCGTGAGTGCCGGGCCGGCGCTGCTCTCTGATCTCTGACCTGTAACTGCGACCTTGCAGCAGGCAGCAATAGTGCACGGGCTTGAGATGCCCGTGTGTCATTTATTTACTGCGGGCGGGCGTCCCTTGTGGTTTTGCTTGCAGGTCTGGGTCGGTTTCTGCGGAGAGTCTTCAGCCTTCCTCTGACCAGGGGAGAGCGGAAAACCTGGCTCACTGCTCCCATTGTCGGCCCCCATGGCTGCAGCCGGGCTCCTTTCCCAGGGAAGCGGCCGGGGTTTGCCACCGAGTTGTTCTCTGTAGCTACAGTTTACCTGTTTTTCGTTTCTTTTCACCCTCAGCCATACTGCGAGAAACTCATGGGGGAGGAAAGTTAGAGAAGATCTTGCTGAAGCTGCGCCAGGATCAGAAAGGTTGGTTGCTCAGAGAATCGGGGGAGAGCCTGGGACCCGTGGGCTGTAAATCCCAGCCGAACTCTGATACCCTTACCCCCGCTTTACTACAAATAATCCCACTTTCTGGTCTCCTGGTGAAAGATGCATTGGAATGAAAATAACTTGATTTATTGTTCAAATCGAGCCACGAGAGCAGGTTTTCTGCCTCCGTCTGAGCCCACGTCTGTGTTTCCTCCGCAGAGTCTCTGCTGAAATATTGCGCCACCTGGAACACAAATTCTCGGCACTGCCACGAGGCTCAGGCCGTGATCGGGATCCTCCTGAGGCGTGAGCTGCCCGAGACGCTGCTGCAGTTCAGCGGGATCAGGGCCGCCGTGGAAGTGCTCATCCCGTACACTGGTGAGTCGCCGAGCGTTTCTCCCAGCTCTTGCACGCTACGCCGGCGATGCTTGTGTGAGAGCACCCTAGATGGGATGATGATTGCGATGGCTCGTCACGTGTTCGTTACCCTCTGCTTTGAGCAAATGGAAAAGCAGGCCACAAGTTTTCAAAATAAATTAACAAAAATAACCCGTGTGTTTCACTCCTCTTTCTGGCACAGCTTCCTAGAGCTTCTCCCTTCTGATAGGAAATCAGAACTGGCAGTCCCGTCTACTTAATTTGTACAGCTGCTACTTGACGTAAGCAGAAGAGACAGTCCCTGCCCCAGGGAGCTTACAGTCTGCTCTTTATTCCAGTGAATATGGGGAAAATCAAGGAAGCTAAGATCTGGAATGAGCAGGTGTAAGATGTGCAAGCTGCCTCCGCTCACACAGGAGAGTTTTAGGCAGGACTTTGCCCAGGGCAGGAGAAGGAGCAGTGATGTGGAAAGGCTGGAGCTGGTGGAGAAGTGGAAGGGGTGTGAGGAGCCTGAACATGGAAGCGGGTGGTTACACGGCCAGATTGTGGTGGAGGGAGAGGTTTGCTGGGAGGAGCAGGTTGTGGTAGTCCTAGTGGGAGGTGATGAGAGAGAGGAGACGGTTCTGATAGGGCTTTCCACAAGAAAGGGACCGATTTTGGCTAGAGGAGTAACCCTTTTTGGTAGTCTTGTGCTTGTGTGTAGAGAAGGGGAGAGAGGGGAGCTGAGGGCCTGAGAATACGTGGACAGGTCACGCAGCAGAGCGCTTTCCTGTTAGACCAGCAGCTCTCTCGGCCTGAAATTCACTGCCCATACAATGGCTGTGAGCTGCTTTCTGATGCTCCTCGCATCCTTCAAGCGACTGTGTGCGAGGTCTGAGCTGCTGGTACGTGTGCCCATGCTAAGAGCAATGTTTCTTCTCCTTGCAGAGCGCCACATGCAGAGGATGGGACGGCTGCTGCAGGCCTCCATGTTACTGGATTTTATGTGGCAGAATATGAGGCTGAGCGATGCCGCGGCCCCTCGGGACGAGGAGATGCAGTCCACGCCAGCCCCAGCCTCAACTCCTGAGTGAATCCTTTCTCGCAGGATGCCAGGAAGAGAGAGTCACGGTGACACTGCTTACGAGGGAGCGCTGAAAGCCACCGAGCAACCCGGGCAGAGGAAGAGTGGGGTGGGAGAAATGAGGTTTATTCCTCTCCAGGCTTGCACAGAAATGGACCCCAGGGCAGCCTGTGGGCTTTACTGTTTGATCTATTCTACCAGAGCTCAGCCCTTGCAGGCTGCTTGGGTTCCCTCTCCTGGAAGGCAGAGGATGCCGGGTTTTTGTATCCCACTGTTCCAGGTTCCATGGTAAATGTGAATTATTTTGTATTAAATTTAAAAAGGTAACAGCTGGAAGAGTTGAGGAAACAACTCCCTGACTCCTAGTTCTGCCACCTCTGGATTTCCGTCATTCCAGCAGGGACTCTGATCACTAAAAAGAGGCATTTCTGGAACAGATGTGCCTGTGAGATCACAGACTCGCACACACCTGCCTTTTGCCAAAATATTCACCCTGGAAAAGATTTGACAGTGCCATAGGCAAAAGCAAGGATTTTGCCACTGTTTGCCACTCGTTTGTCCATTGCAGCAGAAAGCAGAATAATGTGTCTGAGATGTAATTACAAATATTTGGACTTTATTTCTTTTCAGAACAATAAATATTCCCAGATTTCAGTGGTTGAAATACATGTTAAGATACATTGAGCTACAGTAAATATTCAGGGAAGGGGAGATTTTTGCAGTAAATCCAGTTAACAAACTTCATTCAACATACAAAGCACCACAAGTATATAAATAAGTGTATTATAAATTATGTATTAATTAGCATCCATCGAGTATAGTGGTCTCATTAAAGAAGTTTGCAAGACCTGGATGCATTTGCATAGCTCGACTTTATAAACTGGGTTATGTTATATTGATAGAGCGCTTTCCTCAAACAGAAGTTTGTTCTGAAGTGGATCACAACAATACAATAGTCAAAATAAAGCACAAAACTGCAATACAATACAGCACTAAAATACAAAAATAAATCAACACATAAATACATCAGTAAATACTTCATACATAGGATCATCATAATATAATACAGCAATAAGATATCACAACAACAACATGTAAAATACTCCCCCAGCATCTAAATGCAAAATTCAAACCGTTGCCTTGACCACCCCACTCTCACATTGGAGGAGTAAGCGATCCTGTTACCAAAAAGCTCCCCAAAGTAGGCAATTTAATCCTATCTGCCAAACAGCCAACATCAGGTTGGCCTCAGCCCCTCTGGTTCACAGGGAAAGGTTCAGAGCCCAACTGTCCTTCGGGCACAGGACGTCGGTCAAACGTGCAGTTGTTTCGTAGTAAGAAAGAAGTAACATGCGAGTGTTGCATGAGCAGGAGACCAGGTGATAAAATGTCCGAATGTTCTCTTAGCTCTGCATCCTCTCCATGCAGGGAGGCAGGACAGGCACGGGCTGGGGAAGTGAGGAGACAGCTGGAGGCTCTGCAGGAGAGACGGGGTGAGCTGCGTTTCTGTTAGCAGTGCCCTTTCTCTCTTTCATGTGGGTATCAGAAGAAATGGATTCCCTTGTAACTTTCCTGCTGACGCTCAGCACCTGGCTTGTGCACTTGCAGGCTCAGAAGGGTGGTCTGGCCCCCCACCCACCCCCCTTGCAATGGCTCTGACTGAGCTGAGGCAACGGGGCAGAAGCTCTGAGTAGTGAATGAAGACTCAGAATTCCAGTTCTTACACTTGGGGAAAAAACTACAGCAAATTTAGGAAGTCCCTCAAAACCTTTTCACAAAGGCCTTGCAGGATTAATAATTTTCTGATCTTAAAGATATTTTAAGTTTTATTTCATTTTATACTTGTATTTAAGGTTTTTTACTATCATTTCTATTATTGTATAAGAACCTGCCATACTGGGTCAGACCAAGGGTCCATCAAGCCCAGCATCCTGTTTCCAACAATGGCCAATCCAGGCCATAAGAACCTGGCAAGTACCCAAAAACTAAGTCTATTCCATGTAACCATTACTAATGGCAGTGGCTATTCTCTAAGTGAACTTAATAGCGGGTAATGGACTGATTTTATTTTCTTATTGTTTTAAGATTTTCATTTTAGTTTAGTTTTAAGATTCTGATTTTTTTTTAATTTATTCACTCTTAGCTTTAATGTATGGTGTTATGTACATCGCAGTCTATACATATCTAAGAAATGCAATTTAGCAAAAGTAATAAATAATCCGTGCTGAATTTCCTCCAGACCTGTCTAAGAGGGAGTCCAGCACCTTTCCACCTTTGATATTCAGTGGCATCATCCTCTGCAATCTCAGCTCTGATAGAGGCAAACCCTCCCCATTCTGCTGCCTCGGCCTGAGAAGGGGGTGTGGGGTGGCTGATTGTGCACCGTTCAGCGCTGGTGGCCCTGTGCGACTGGGCAGGAATGCAGAGCACCCGCAGGCCAGGAGGCCACGTTGCACTCAGAAATGGCTTTGAATGTCATCCTGTAAGGAATGTGTGGTCCTGCACCAGTGAGGACGCGTTGGGATGGGAGCTGAAGCGAACAAGGACCAAAGATGTCCCAGTGCAGCCTCTTTGCTAACTAGCGAGGCAGTAACAGCCCTTCCAGGGGGACCCTGAAAGCAAGAGCTGATGAAATCACAGCAGAGTCCAGGGCTCCTCCCTTCCAGGCTGTGACCGGGTTCTTACGCCCTCCCCCCCATGAACTCAAACTGCATGGCCTGGGAATGGCAGCCGTGATCAAACTCTGCCCAAAAGGCAACGTGAAACGTTCCTAAAAAATAAATCTGAGCCTTAAACTTTGCCTTGAAATTGTGGCTGCAGCTAGAATAAGGAATTGGGGTAGTCGGGCCCCAGTGCCATCGGTTTGTAGCAGGGCCCGTTCAGCTTCTCGTTTGAAAGTTACGGGAGGATGAGTGGATGAGGAAGGCCACGGTCGGTTTCTCAGCCGAGGTTGGCACCGAGTGAGAAGCAGGCCTGGCTTTGCTGTGGCCTCTGCACCGCCCGCTTTGTTACAGTGCTGCACGTTTGAAGGATTTCGTGGGCTTTTGGCCTTGGAGGCACCTTGGGGGTATTGGAACTGGAGTCCAAATCTGAGGCGTTCAGGGCTGGATCGGAATCGCTCATCGAACAGTTTTCATCAAAGCCAGAATCCTTTCTCTGTTGGCCCAGCCGAGGGATCGGCTTTAGCTGTCGCTGGGCTGCACAAGCAGGGCCGGTGGGACTCGGATTTGGTTCTGTTCTTTTCGCTTCAGGCAGATTCCTCAGCAGGGGAGAAGCGGCCCGGCCTCTATTCACGTTCTCATTGCTTTCACCAGCAGCACTCAGTGACCTGACCTCTGGCCCTGCCATGGTTGATAGATTGGTCAAGGATCTTGATCTCATTCTGTCCAAAGGCCTCTTGTTCCTGCTACTCCTGTGTGCTTTGCTGCTTCGCAATGGATCGCCTTCAGATGCCCTCCGCAGGGGCAGCGTGCTCGCGTCGGGGCAGCAGGCGCTTTTCTGCAGGTCGGGGGTTGAGCCGTACACGTCCTTATTTATGATGACCTGGAATTTCTGGTGAGGGTTTCTGTAGGGTTGGAGGTACATGGAGGGAACGTAACCGGCTTTGCCATTGTACCTGCAGCCAGGGAAAATAAAAACAAGAATAAGGAAACTTGCAGAGCTCGTGAGGGAATGTGGAGCAGATATTATAAAGGACTAGTGCCGGAGGTGCTTTTACGCAGATGTGAGCCCTGTTTTCCAGCTGCAGCGTGAGGAGGAGGCAGAGCTCCAGCAGCGTGACGCAGGCGGTGCACAACCGCCACCAGGGCGCGCAGCTCCTGCTTCAGCATTTTCTCAGCTGTTCTGATTTCACAGCCTCGGTCCATTGCATTTAAGAGGCAGGTACACGTGGCAACGGCCGTTGGGAAGGCACTTATCCACGTAAAGGGGCTTGAAAACTGCCTACCAAAATCTCCTCTTACCCGCGTGTTCAAGGAGACACTGCCAGGGTGGGGTTAGGCCCAGGGAGGCAACTATGTTGGAAAGGGAGCGCAGATAAAGCAGGGGCAAAGTCAGCATGGTGCTTTCCCTATGAGCCGGGAGGCAAGATCCACAGGCAGAGGTACCTGCAAAGCTGCTCCTTGGAGCATCAGCTGCTTTCTAAGGGGCTGGGACGGCTCCTGAGCCTCTAGCAGTGGGAGAGAAGAGAGCGGCAGACTCACCAGACCAGCCACCAGCCATTCTCCGATTTCTCCAGGACTTCAACCACCACGCCGGCAGCCACTGACACCTCGTCGGAGCTCTGCGCCTCGTAGCCTTTGGCAGCAAAATAAAACACCCCTGCAAGAGTAAAGCAAGCAGTCTGATCACCTTTCTGTGCACTCGGAAGATTACTAGCCCCACATCGAGAGAACGTAAAAGAGCGTGGGAAATACAATCCAGAACCTGAGGGAGGAGTGGGCTGGGAGCCAGCGAAACCAGGATTCAAATCCCACCCACACCAGTCACAGTATCTCCCATTACCTCAGGTACAACACTTATGTCATAAGCTCTCTGGGGAAAGGACTTATTGTACTTGAATTCAAATAATGCTGTAAGCTGCTTTGAAGATCACATAGGGGCCGATGTGATAAGACCTGTGGCAAAACAGGCGCTAGTTATGAGCGTGGGTTCTGATCACCGCGCACGACTAAAGCTGGCGCCTCCGTGAGATGTAAAAAAATTAATAAATTATGCAAATTATTTGCATGCAGAAATCCGGGCATTCATAAAGCAATGCGTGTACATAAGCACCGTATAAGGCCCTATGTAATAAGTGGCTGCATCCATGCTGAAAAGCTGTGCTGATAATCCATGCATAGAAGTGAGCGACCGACTGGGTCTCCCTATTCACTGAAAGTATGAATGTATTTTTAATATTTCAAAAAACTCTAGTCCGGAAAAATTGGCAAATATTTTCATGGGTGATAATTCACACCACATGGCAGCAAAATCTGGACGCTCGGGCACCGTAATATGCACATAAAAGGGAGCGAGTGAATGGGTCTCCCTGTTAAGTGAAAATATGACCCTGGAAAGTATTTTTCATATTTTGAATAACCTTGTGCTGCAGGAAATGTGGCCAATATTTTCGTGAGTGATAATTCACACCGCATATCATTTGCCAAACCGTCTGCTGCTGTCATCCTATGGCAAATCCGCAGGATATACCACAGCATCAGGAACAGCCGGACACAATCAGAAATCTCCATCCAAAAAATCACACCAGAGCCGCACGGACACACAACCCCACCGCACCAGGGCAAGCGATGGAATAAAATGGGCCCTGAGTCGGGCTGCAACTTAACTCGTGTCCTGACCATGGCGGTAGAAAAATCCCGCAGGCTCCCTGCATTGCCCATCACCTCCTGTGCACACATTAACGTGCATTCGCAGAGAAAAACCCGTGGGTCAGTAAGCGCATGCGCACCTGCTTTTCTTCCCGCGCACAAAAACCCTATTGCATCCCCGTATAGGGCTTTGCGGGGGAAATCGCGTACAATCACGTATATCGGTGCACACTGCGCCTCTGTTCTGCTGATAAATATCCGGGTTCTCTCTGGATATGAGAAGAGCGTGTACAGCAGTGATTCCCTACCCTCTCCTGCTACAGAAGCGCTGTTGTAAACACTGAATATGCATGAGATAGATTTGCATACAGTGGAGACCCACTGGTCTCGTGCATATTCATTATGGCTTTCCTGAACCCCGACTGGCTAGCTGTGTCTGTGGGAGAGGGGTGGGATGCACTGCTTTACATTATAATATTGGTACCATTTTCTGGACTTTTTCAGAGCCACAATGAACAGGACAAAGAAAGCTCTCTGAAGGTGGTGCCCGACTCCTGTAGGACTTACCCGGACTTGCCCAGGTCCTGGCAGTGCTGGTCTCGCTGGCTGTGACCTGTTTCTGCAGATATGGAGCTGGGAACCAGGCGAGCTGCTTCTCTTCGTTCTCCACCAGCCACCAGCCTGTAAGGAAGAACAGCGACAGAGTTATTGGCAACTCCCAGCTGGCAGCATGGGCCGGTAGGAGCCCCAGGCAATCGTAACTGCTGAGGCCCAGTGCAGAGTAAAGGTTCTTCCCATAGGCACAGAATGTGAGAAAATGACACAGGGGTCCACTTCATGTTTCCCTCCTCTCGCTAACTCCCCTCTACCCAGAAAGCTTTCGTACCATTGCCAGATCTGTGCTGCTCTCCGCTTGTGCTCATATCTGGAGCAGCAGAGGCCATGAGGGTCTGAACACAATGGGAAGGCAAGGAGACCCCCGAGCTAAAATGTGTACCTGGGAATTAATGAGAAGAACAATGCGGTACCTGTCGTGTCCTTGATGAGGACCTCCAGGCGCTCGTCCTGCTTCACTCTGAAGGGCCTGTTCTTGGTGTCTTTTGTCTCGTAGGCTCCAATGCAGACGTACCTCTGGGACACGATGGGCTGGGTCACTGGGGTGTGGGACTCCGGGGTGAGAGATGCCCTCTTCCCCTCCCCAGCCTCAGAAGGCATGATCACAATACTGGAAGAAAGATGCGTGTATATCTGTTACACTGTGAGCTTCACAACAACACGGCAGGTGGCTGCTTACACACTGGGCTTTCGCATAAAATAGATCCAGACTTATTATTCGGGATCAGCAATATTCCAGCTACAGTTCTACTAAAACACGGAACAAATCTAGAAAACATCAGTCCCAGCGCCAGATGTTTCTCTGTCTCAGGGGGTCCCAATGCCAGAGCTTTCTCTGTCCGAGAGGGGTCAGTCTATTATTATAAATCTGATCTTGATGGTAAGCGAGCCATACATTAAGAAAGTTAACGATTTCACTCCCATTTCCACGTTACACTGGGCTTAGACATGGAAAGGTCTGTGACTCCTCAGCAGAAGACGCAGACTCTGATCTCTTGCATACGGACCTGTCTTGTGGGAAGGAAGGGTCGAGATCCCGCGTCTGGGGGGTGAAGAACTGGGTCACATCTTGAGCCTGTGAGATCTTGGGGTCGGTGCAGAGCAGCTCCTGGGAGTAGGTCTCCAGCAGCTGCAGTCGCTCCAGGAGGCGATTGCTGTGTTTGTTCTTTCGTCGGAATACAAGAGGAATATCTTCCAAGGAAGACAAGAGCCAGTCAGTGACTTATCCCAACTTTTCTGACTAGCCCTGGCAGCCCCCTGGCTACTGCTTGGTCAATATTCTGCTTCAGGGTTTACTTGGAAGGTTTTTATGAACCTAAGCTCTGGGTCCACGTACATAAGGCTGTGACTATGGACAAAATACGCCAGGTGCCCACATTGTATGAGCATTGACAGATTTTGTGATGTGAAATCCAGATCTCATGTTTTAACATTAGACCTGTGAGAATTCTGCCCTCTTAAGATGGACTGCACCTGCTGAGGGGCAGTAGTAAGGGTAGGGCATGGCTTCAATGGCACTGGTGAGTGAAGTAATAGAGTGGGAACCAGAAGGCCTGGTTTAAATTCTGCTTCTCTGACGGACCTTGAATTGTAAGCTGAAATGTAATTTTGATTGCCCTGGTTTAGAGTTCTATTTAACCACCTAAATAAGGTATAAACTTGTGTCTTCCAGTGGTGCAGGACGCCTTTAATGGAAGAGAGCTCTCCCAGATCCTTACTCTCCCATCCCAATCAATGAGGGCCAGATTCAAGGTCATGGCACTCATAGGCAGAGGACGGAGGCTGGGAGGTTTCAGCCCTGGAAATCAAAGAGTAGCTTGAGATGTTTTCAGAATTTGGTGCCCAAGGTGCCTGTTCCTAAAGCCAGTCCTGCATCGTTAGGGCGCCCCTGATGGACAGGAGTGGAAATGCTATTCAAGCCCTCACCTTTCAGCTTGGGGATAATCCGTTCCGACTTCCTCAGGAACCCAGCTTCCAGCGGGAATCTCCTCCGCAGGTCTCTCTGGAACAAGAAGCAGAGAAAGAGTGAGGGAAGGGACAAACCCCCAGAGCCAAGGACGTCTCCCTCGCCCCGCTATCTACTTACATCCAGTTTCTTAAACTCCTCGAAGGTCCTGTAGATGAGAATGTTGTTGTGATCCGACCACAGCACAGAGAGCATGTACGTCTGCAGAAGAAAGCGAGAAACTATAACACCCCCAGGACTGTGTCCCTATCCTGTAACCCCACATCCTGCAGATCATGAGACACGGATCTCCTAATACCCCCAGCACCGTGTCCTGTAACCCCACATCATGCAGATCATGAGACACGGATCCCCTAATACCCCCAGCACTGTGTCCTGTAACCCCACATCATGCAGATCATGAGACACGGATCCCCTAATACCCCCAGCACTGTGTCCTGTAACCCCACATAATGCAGATCATGAGACACGGATCCCCTAAATACCCCCAGCCCTGTGTCCTGTAACCCCACATCATGCAGATCATGAGACACGGATCCCCTAATACCCCCAGCACTGTGTCCTGTAACCCCACATCATGCAGATCATGAGACACGGATCCCCTAATACTCCCAGCACCGTGTCCTGTAACCCCACATCAATACATCACGGGATAAAGGTCCCCTGACACCCCCAGCACTGTGTCCTGTAACCCCACATCATGCAGATCATGAGACACGGATCCCCTAATACCCCCAGCACTGTGTCCTGTAACCCCACATAATGCAGATCATGAGACACGGATCTCCTAATACCCCCAGCACCGTGTCCTGTAACCCCACATCATGCAGATCATGAGACACGGATCCCCTAATACCCCCAGCACTGTGTCCTGTAACCCCACATAATGCAGATCATGAGACACGGATCCCCTAAATACCCCCAGCCCTGTGTCCTGTAACCCCACATCATGCAGATCATGAGACACGGATCCCCTAATACCCCCAGCACTGTGTCCTGTAACCCCACATCATGCAGATCATGAGACACGGATCCCCTAAATACCCCCAGCCCTGTGTCCTGTAACCCCACATCATGCAGATCATGAGACACGGATCCCCTAATACTCCCAGCACCATGTCCTGTAACCCCACATCAATACATCACGGGATAAAGGTCCCCTGACACCCCCAGCACTGTGTCCTGTAACCCCACATCAGTACATCACGGGATAAAGACCTCCTATATCGCTATAAGTCAAGACAAGATGCGTTGTGATCTCAGTCACTACAAACTTTAGGACCAATTCTTATTTTGGTGTAATATGAGATATCAGAATAGGAAAACAATCCTAAAGAACCAGCAGGGACTCGGGTATTTGCAGACTTTTCTCCTACAGCTTGCTTTTTCATCAATTTAAAAACTCTAATATTATAGACAGGGAAATCATTCGTCTTATGTCTTTAATGATGAATGTATTCATCACTGAATTGCATCTTGCTATCGGATTCTAAAGAATTAATCTGTATTTCTGAAAAAGCACAACAGTTTCCACCGTGAATGCAATGAAAAAAAAATGAAAGAGATCCTTCAATCGAAATAAAATCCCCCGTAAAGCTGCAGGAAACTTGGAAGACCCAAGTTTTGGAAGCGAAAGGGCAGCTGTCAGGGGGGAGAGCTGGTGCTCCAGGGCTGCTCCTACCTTCTGCCTGAAGTGCTGCATGACTCCCACGCCTCGCGCATCCACGGGGTACCTGCAGCCGCCGCTGCCACTGCCACTGCCACTGCCACTGCTGCCTCCGCTCATGGCTCCTGGCTCCGTCGCACCTGCCCAGCCCTGCCGGGCCCCGGCTATTTATCCACCAGCCGGCGGGGGAGGGGCGGCCCGGTGCCCCTGGGTGGAGTCCAAACGCTTCCTTGAATTCCCAGCAGCAGGAAATCGTGGCAGGAGGAAGCAGAAGCAGGAAGAGCTGCAAGGATTCCCCAAAGCTCCTTCTGGTTTGGTGGCAGCTGCTCGGACCCACGAGGACCACCACCCCCTGGCACTTTCTGAAACGGGGAGCTGGGACTCCCGGGCTCTCTGAGCAACTAAACAAGGGCTTCATGTGAGAAAATGAAGTGGCCAACTGTGCTGGGCATTTACTGCCCAGGCTGCTGGAAGTGGCTTCCATGTCCGGAGGCTGAAGGGGATTCATTTAAAGCCAACGCCTCCTGTAGCAGCGCTGCCTGCAGAGATATTTTGTTCTTTATTCCACCCGGGAGGCAGCGTGGTATCTGCCTGTCCGGCCTTCCCCTCCTGTGACCCCCTGACCCCCTGGCTTGCACATTCCATGACCCTGACCCTTGGAACCCAGGAACCACTGTGAGGTCATCCAGCATTTCTAAAGCTGCTCTGTCATTGGCTGATGCTGACGCCATCTCCTGTAGGGAAACTCCAGCCCTCGTGTTCACGGTCCACTCATTAGCCAGAAATTCACTTAACAAACCTGCTCATTCCTCTATGCAAATTTCTGCACCACAGAGGCAGCAGGAAACGGGCCCAGCTCTCTCTGCTCGTCGTAGGTTTCCTGCTGGCAGCTCACTCGGGCCCCGGTGCTGTTCACACCCACACCCGATCGTTCTCTGTCCTGGGCCGGGGCAGAACGTTTCTGTCTTCACTTGAACGTGCATTTTCTGTGCATAAAACCAGTGCAGCAAGGAGTTTTGTGCGGAGAAAATGTGCGTTTCTAAACGGGAGCGCTGCTTAGTGCCTTCATGTAGAAATCCCACGCGTTAAGCAGTACTCCCCGATGCAGACTGCGTTTGGCCAGCGCACTTTTTTTTGGTGCTGGAAATTTAACTCCTGGGTCAAGGCTGGATTTAAGTTTCCAACCCTACTAAAAAAACAAATGAAAAAAAAAAGGTAAGAAAAAAGAAAAGTCAGGAACATCCTGGGTAAGTGCTGGCAGCCACCACCACTTACCCTGTCACTTACCCTGTCAGCCATGCCTCCTCCCCTCCTTCCCAAGCTGAAATGTGCATTTTTTAACTCCCGATGCATTTGCATAACATTAGCTCACTGCATCGGGATTTAAACATATTTTAAGCTGAGCGTTAAAACTATGCGCTAAAATCAAGCACATGCACTGCCATGCACTCAGGCTAGCACACAGGGCTGCAGTTGGCCACGCATCCATAACCCCTTATGTAATAAGGAGATGAGCGTGTCCAAAACACTAATCCAAACCAGCACCTAGCACTAAATGCCATGTTGATGAGGTTATTAGCTGGTACCCCTTATGTAAAAAATAAATGTGCGCCCGGGGGTAATTTTCAAAAGGAGTTACATGCGTAAATGTACCTACTATTGTAGCAATTTTCAAAAGCCATTTACTCAAGTAAAGTGAATTTACTCCAGTAAACCTGGTTTTTACTCGAGTAAATGCTTTTTAAAATCAGGCCCCCAATGCGCAGAGTTTCACCCTCAAAAATTAACACCAGCCCTGGAGCTGGCATTAACCTTTGGGGAGCCCAAAAGTTTAACAGAAAATACTGCTTTTCTGAATATGGTGGCGATATTAAGTTGAAGGAACCACAGAAAGCAGCAACGTGAAAAACAAAAATGTCATGCCGGCAGTCAGGTAAGGAAAATGGACGATCAATTTACGAGCGTCCATTTTCCTAACCCGCACTGACAGCCACATCTCTTGGACACCTGATACCAAGGAGGCTACTAGAGCTGCACAGTTTCCTCTAGCGCCTCCTTTTCAACACAGTGGCTCATTTGCCTAGTGCATGGCGCACCCTGGAGAGGTGGATGGGCTCGCATTAGGAAAGTGGGCATTCAATCACGTGCGCCCGTCTTTCCCACGCAGATATTGCATCGGTCTGTTTAGCTACCTGCGTGTGCCTTCCAGCTCAGCTGTCAGCACAGCAATAGTCCTGCATCTGGTCACCAGCTGTCCCCACTGAGCATTAAGAATGCTTCCTCCACAGGACCGCCAGCCTCAGCCATGCTGGGGAGCAGAAACCACCAGCCCCAGCTCCTCCACATGGCAGTGACAGCCAAGGACCAGCACTTCCTTATTTTTAAGAAATGCTGTGCACTTTTTTTTATGATCAAGTTCTCCCTCTCTGGCCATTTTTTCTCCTAGCTGTGCCACAGCCCTACTTAAAGTTGGACTACTCAGTGTCAAGTGATTTGTTTCTTAGTTTTTATGCATCCTTGTCTTGTCTTATTCCTGGGTCTCCTTTTTTAATCCTAATATATTTTTCTTACATTTTCAACTTTTTGGGTATAGTGAAAGGTGTTGGAGAGATAAAAGATGGCACCAAGCAAGTAATTGCCATATCCCTCAGCTCCATCCTCCCCTGGAATATTGTTTTCCTCTTCTTAAATCATTTCTTCCTACGGTGAAAAGGAGGGTAAGAGGGATGTTTTGTTGTTGGGTTCTTCCAAAGCCAATACTGGACTAGGAGTGACTTCCTAACCCAGAATGACTTCTGACTGCCAAGTTAACGATCGCAGCACCCACTGTCCAGGAGCTGCATCAATTGCCATGACTGAAGGAGAGGACAACCAGAAGCCCCTGGGTCTAATTGGAGGACTATGGATCTGCAAGGTTCAACTTTTGGGAGTCAGATACAGTCAGAGGACATGATGAGTGCTGTCTGGGCCAACTTGGGCTCTCAGATGTGAGATGTTAAGAAACTCCCTTTGTCCTCAGCAAGCCTCGGTGGGCTTATGAGCGGCCATCACCACATTACATTTACAGTAGCAGTTTCTAAATGCTTGGATGACCTGGAAGCATCTACCCCTGATCTTCAGACCAAGTCCAGCCCCAAGACGTGGCCATAGTGAGACTCTGGGATTGCCCAAGGTTCACAACAGGCTCATGTTTTATAAGTTCCTAGGCTACTGATGACAAAGGATTTCTTGCCTATTCATGATAAATGAGGAATTCTGGAAAACCAGGCCAGCCATCCTATTGTGAGGTTTCTGCTAGTATAGAGCCTTCAGGAACTTGTCGAGTGCTTACAATTCTGGGAAAAGCTGCAGCCATGCTAGGACCTTGTACTATTTAGCACCAAAGAAGCGAGCTACGAGGGGAAGGTCTAGCACAGCTGGAAACATCTGTGGAAGAAGGGATTGCAGGAGCTAGGTTACGGATACATTTGTATAGGAACCAGAAGGGACCTGAACTTTGAAGGGGTTTTTTTCTGCAGCAATGTGTTCCTTCTGTGGCAAGGCTTGGTTATTTCTGATCTGTGCAAGGCGAGAGCGTAGGAGGAAACAGTTTCTGTCAGGGTGCCAGGAGGTGCTATCTCTTTCTTTGACAATTTTGTCAGCCATTTCTCTGTGGGTGTTTAGCTGAATATTCTGATAATAGATACATCTTCTAGCATCTTAAGATCTTATCTAAGTGCAAGAATTTCTCCTAATGTAATGGTGGGGAATAGCTAGGTTTCCATAACTATAAATAAATGCTCTATTTCACATAGTTTGCTATCGCTCTGTGTGGTTTAATTTTTTATTTGTTGGTGTCAGCTACTTCCAGCCAATGTTTATTCAGCACCTTCCAATGAAAGTGTTCAAGGTGTGCTACAGCTCATTACACATGAATAATACAATACATAGCCAATAAATTACATCAAATAGATTTAAAAAAACAATTTACAAACAATGTAAAACAACATCATATTTACAAGTAAGGCATACACATATGAGAATCACATCCAATAAAACCAAGGGCAAGCATGGATTAAAATCCACATAAACCATAAAATCAGAATCTTTAGGAACGAAACTGCCGATGAATAAATAAAAGTGCTCGGCTATAAAACCTGAATAATCACCAAATAGAACCTGCGAAGACTGGGAATCAGTTTGACTCAAAAGAGTCATAGAATTGGAGAGCTGAGTGCTCCCCAAAAGCCTGGCAGAAGAGCCAGGGATGCTTAAAAAGTGTGAAGCCTGCTGCACATGTGAACATAAGAACATAAGAACTTGCCATGCTGGGTCAGACCGAGGTCCATCGAGCCCAGCATCCTGTTTCCAATAGCGGCCAAACCAGGCCACAAGAACCTGGCAATTGCCTCTTTATCTCCTGACTAGGGGGAAATGTGCATCTGAATATTTTCTCACCTTATTTATATTGAAGAGATTTTATTTCTTTCAAGTATACTTTATTTTCCTAGTTCAAGGTATTCTTTAAATGTTTATTTAGATATTTTATATACCATCGTTCCATGTAATGATCACAACGGTTTACAGAGGTAACATTCATAGCTATTAATCGACACCTCTTGACGGTTTACATAGGTAATATTCATAGGCAAGGATTAACATCTCTCAAATGAAATGAATTGTTCCAATACATAGTAAATTGCTTATTAGAAATCTAAGACTTAAGGCAAGTAATACAGGAATATAATATATCAAATATCACATAAGGGTCTGTACATTGTTATAAGATTCTGTTCTCTCATTGGGTTTTATTTCTCATGCTTCAATTAATATCTCTCGTCTATCTTGTTATTGTAGCTCTTTACATTCTGACGTTTTTAAGTTAGGTATTATGCATGTTTTAGCTCATATTTAAATCTCTTTCTATCAGGTAGAGAATTCCAAAGCCTTGGGCGCACTATGGAAAACACAAGATCTCTTGCTTGAGTCAGATGTGTACTCTGTATAGTGGGAACAGGCAATAGTCCTGTATTTTGAGATCTTAGGGTTTGATGAGGTGTGTATGGTTGTAATGTCACTCCAATCATACCAGTGTTACTAGGGTGATTGATTTTGAGTATTAACATTAATCCTTTGTCATAGATTTGGGACCGTATAGGCAGTCAGTGCAGCAAAATAGTGACAGTCTAATGTGATCAAATTTCTTGGTTCCTAATAAAAGTCTAGCTGAGGCGTTTTGTAATAGTTGTAATGGTTTCAAGATATTTGCGGGAAGACTGAGTAATAGAGAATTACAATAGTCTATATTCAAGAAAATAAGAGAGTTTGCAATACTGTACGGAAATCTTCAAAGATTAATAAAGGTTCCAGCCAACATAAAATACGTAACTTGGCATAGCCTGTAGTAATTCATTTATTGATGTGCTTTTTCATGGTAAGGTTTTCGTCCAGCTGGACACCTACATTCCGTACTTGGTTTGAGGGAGTAATTTGAAAAGTACCTGTCTAGAATTGGTGGGTTAACTATAGAATTATTTCTCCTTAACCAAATGACTGCAGTCTTTCTAGGATTTACTGTTAGTTTAAGGTGAGATAGTTCTTGTTGCATTGCTTTCATATAGGTCGACAGTGTTGATACTGTAATTTCAAATGATTTGGATAACGGGGTGTAAACTTTTATGTCATCAGCATACAAGAAGAAAGAAACGCCTAAATCAGCCAGTAATTAAACAGTGGGAGCATATAAATGTTGAATAATGTTGCCAAGAGGGCTGAACCTTGAAGGACATCTGTATCAATATTGAAAGTATCAGATATGTGATTCCTATCTAATAGGAATGACCTACCTTTGATCCCAATGTTGCTCAGTTGATGGGGCAACAGGGTATGGTCCACAGTGTCAAAGGTGGCTGTTAAATCAATTTGCACAAGAAAATAAGATTCATCAGGATCAATTCCTTGTAAAACAGAGTCCATTAAGGACAGGAGTAAAGACTCAGTTGAGCGATGTTTCCTAAATCCAAATTGATTAGAGAAAAGAATATCTTGGTCTTCCAGATGATTCACAAGTTGAGATAACCCAGCTTTTTCCAGTACTTTTGAGCCTATAGTTGTCCCGATAGTCAATTCTACCGGTTTTATTTTTCAGAATAGGCTTTAATCCAGATGGTACGATTCCTTCTGAGAGAGAGAGATTAATTAAGGTTGTGATTGTTGATGTAATAACACTGTGTACTTGTTTCAAAGAACTGACTGGCATTGGAAAATGTGGGTGAATAGCAGGGTTAATTTTGGCAATAATTTGGCTAATTTCAAAATTTGTCAAACATAGTCCATTTAGTCAGGCCATGTGAATCTTCAGAGGCACTTGTGAGAGAACAGACGGGGGGATGAGTTTTCAACCTATGAAAAACGATGTGGCATACTCATTGCAGGCAGCATTTGAGAAGTTATAATTCCTCAGGCAGGAAGATGACGGGTTCTTAATTACATTTTCAACAACATCAAAGAGTAGTTTAGAATGAAATATTTTCACATGAATCTGTTTAGCATAGTAATCCTTTTTTGCTTCATTAGTTAATGTGCGTTATTTTGATGAGATAGATTTATATTTTCCTAGGGATTCAGAAGACTCAATTAATAGCAGGTAATGGACTTCTCCTCCAAGAACTTATCCGCCATGGTTTCTCTAATTTCCTGAGGGTCTATTTGGTGCATCTTAAATTATCACTGTACCATGGCTTCTTATGTTTGGAAGATTTCTTTATTAATGGCTTTTGTCTGGACTGGACTGAGGTTTTCAGCTATGTCACTGACAATCTGATCCCAGGAATCAAATCTTTCAGACTAGGGGGCACTCCATGACGTTAGCATGTGGCACATTTAAGACTAATCAGAGAAAGTTCTTTTTCACTCAATGCACAATTAAACTCTGGAATTTGTTGCCAGAGGATGTGGTTAGTGCAGTTAGTATAGCTGGGTTTAAAAAAGGATTGGATAAGTTTTTGGAGGAGAAGTCCATTACCTGCTATTAATTGAGCTGACTTAGAAAATAGCCACTGCTATTACTGGCAACGGTAACATGGAATAGACTTAGTTTTTGGGTATTTGCCAGGTTCTTGTGGCCTGGTTTGGCCACTGTTGGACACAGGATGCTAGGCTTGATGGACCCTTGGTCTGACCCAGTATGGCACGTTCTTATGATCATTATCCTTATTTAATTCAGAGAGCTTATTTCCTATTGATTCTGAGAGCACCTCCATATCAATCTTTTTCCTGAAGGTAAAAGTCTGATTTTTATCTATACTTTTATGAGGGGGGTTGAGGAAGGTTATTTCCACCTTTATTAATTGGTGGTCAGACCAGAGCAATATAGAATGAAAATTATTGATTAAACAGTTATTGGTATTGGCAAATATTAGGTCTAGAATATGTCCTGCTTTATGAGTAGCGTTAGAGACAAACTGAGACCACCCTAAAGCATCCATTGCCTCTCAAAATATATCACAGGCTGCAGTTCTTGGTGTTTTATCTACATGAAGGTTAAAGTCTCCCACAATTACGGTAGAGTCTGGTGATGGAAACACCTTAGTGAATGATTCAACCATTTGTAGTAAACCTGGGGGGGCAATAGACCAGTCCTATGTGCAACTGAGGAGATTTTAGAATTGCCACCTCACAGGGAGGGATAAGTTCTACTTTGAACGGGACTAGTTTAAGTTCTTTTCCACTACTTATTAGTAGTAAACCCCCCACCTTTTCATTTTGCTCTAGGGAAATGAAATACATCATAGTTAGGATGAGAAATTTGGTTTAAGAGAACATTATCTTTGTCGTTAAGTCAGGTTTCAGAGAAGCAAACAATTGCTGGATTTAAATCCTCTAGTCTAGCAGCTCATTGATCGGAGGGATTTCTTTTGTCAGAGACTGAGCATTTAACAGAAGTAGAGTAAACATTAAGCAAGACGGGATAGCAGAGGAGTTATTACTTATCGCACAGACCACATCTGTTGCTTGTATTCCTTCTCAGCTTCTTTCTGGGGATTCTTCTTAGATTTCCATACAACCTAAGGATAAGTTCAGTGAAGCACATCTGATCCATGATTGCAGCAAGGTCGCCTAAGGCCCTACCACGTTAGCACTTCAGGTCCACAGTAAGGAGTGAAAAAAGCTCTCCCTGCACCCTCCCTAGGAGTCGTCGGTGGGTGGGGGCAGTCCTTGCAGCCCCAGCTTCTCCCCTCTAGGGCCGGGGGCCTCACCTGCCCTGTCATCAGTTGTTGGAGGAAGTCGATAGATAGGCACTTTTCGTTTCGGCTACACCCCACATTTTGTAAAAATGTTTCAACTCTTCATGTGTTACCTATAATCAGAGTAACTCTTGCATGAGGCTCTGATGAAGATTCATTTTTAGTTGTCTGTGCTGTATTCATGCTTTACCTATATCAGAGTGACCCCTGCATGAGGCTCTTATGAAGATCCATTTTTCAGCTGTTCATGCTGTATTCAAGCTTTATCTATATCAGTGTGAGACCTGCATGGGGGTTGTGATGAAGACATGCTCTTTAGGTGTTTGAATCATGTTAAGCATGAAAACAGCACAATGTGACACCTCCATGGGACTGTGAGGAAGATCCATTCTTCAGCTGTCTGTGCTGTGTTCATACTTTATCTGTATCAGTGTGATACCTCCATGGGGACTGTGATGAAGAACATAAGAACATGCCGTACTGGGTCAGACCAAGGGTCCATCAAGCCCAGCATCCTGTTTCCAACAGTGGCCAATCCAAGTCACATGTACCTGGCAAGTACCCAAACACCAAGAAGATCCCATGCTACTGCTGCAATGTTGTTTATGAGTTGGAGACCAATGATTACAGCGACAGAGTGACTGTTAAGCTATACTGTCTGTGCTATATTAATGCTTAAAGTAAACCCAAGACTGGAAGTATAATAGTGTCAACCAAGAGAAAAAGAACCCACAATTTATATACTCAGAAAACAGCAGAACAGTATAGCTTAACAGTCACTCTGTCGCTGTAATCATTGGTCTCCAACTCATAAACAACATTTTTTTAAATTAAGTTGTTTGCCACTGCAAATAAAAAAATGGGCATTTGTCAATAACGCATAAGTATAGGAAGACTTATCTTATATGGGATCCATTGCATAGAAATTTAAAGACAAAACCCAGCCCAAGATACGCATTTCAAAAGCTTCAGCGCCCATATATAATTTGCTTGCAGTTCTGAAACAACTATGGCTAGCAATGCAGTAAGTGTATCAGTGTGAGCACATCAGACGCTGGCCTGATGGGAGAGAAGGAGAAACCAGGTCTGGTTACAAAATAACTCCCATTGTAGATTCTGTGTCGATGCTGCTTTGCCACATAAACTGTTGTACAGTGTGGTGTTAAATGTTATGTTCACTAAATGGAGATTTTATTTAAAAAGTTCTTGGGAATTCAATAAAAATGTATGAACACAGGATAATAAGGAATTCAAAATTAAAGAGTAGTGATGTTAACTGGCAATGCTTCTGTACCTGAATGTAACTGACCTTGAGCTACAATGAGACACATATTTTTTATTTACTGGATTTAACTTAAGCAAATTACTAATGATATCTGACCAGCACTGCTATTTTACGATGTTGGAGTGAGACAGCAATATTTTGATGACAAGCAGAACAGCAGCATCTGGATTTGCTGGGAGGAGCCTAGGTAAAGGTAAAGCAGGAGAACTCTGAGAAGCTTCGGTCTGTCACATGTTGGAAGTGCATAATTATGTTATTTCTTGTAAATGAATTGGCATTGTAGCTTCTTTTCTGTAAATGGGAACCTAGAAACATGATGGCAGATAAAGATCCTACGGCCCATCCCGTCTGCCCATCTGTCACCTCCTTAGAGATCCCCTGTGCATGTCCCAGGCTTTCTGGAATTCAGATCCTGTCCTTGTCTCCACCACTTCCACTGAGAGGCCGTTCCACACATCCGCCACCCCCTCTGTAACATAGAAATATTTCCTAAGATTACTCCTGAGTCTCCATCTCATGACCCCTCATTCTAGAACCTCCTTTCCATTGAAAGAGGCTCACCCTCCTGTGCATGGAAACCTCTGAGATATCTGAATGTCTCTATCCTATCTCCCCTATCCTCTAGGCTGTACATGTTTAGATCATTACGTCTATCCCCATAAGTTTCAGAAGGAAGACCAGTGACCATTTTAGTAGCCACGATCTGGACCAACTCAGTCCTCTTTATGTCCTTTTGATGGTGCGGTCTCCAGAATTCCAAGTGAGGTCTCACCAGGGACCTATACAAGGATATTGCCTCCCTTAAAAGGTTATTCCTGCATTTATTTGTTCTAGAGGGAGAGGAACTTGCCTTTAGCAGTCCCTGAGTGGGAACTGAACCCTGGCTTCCCTGCTTCCATTACTACTCCGGCAGCCACAGAGTGAGGAGGTAAACAAACAGCATGGTGGCAAGTGAGCACGTTTTACCCGGCGCCTGAGGGCTGCCGTGACTTCCAGAGGAGGCATTTTGGCAGGGCTCAGATGGATTTAAAAAAAATCTCAGAGGATTTGTTGGTTGCGTAGAACGTGTTTAATTAAGAGAGCATCAATTCTGTAAAAAAAGAAAAGCAGATGCCAGGAGACTTGTGGGTAAACTGTATAAAAACCTTTATTTATTTAAACAATTGATATTCGCTGATCCATCAATCTCAGCAGATTACAACATACAATAATAATCAACACGTAAAATAAACTGCTAGAGCAACACAAACATTTAATATTCCAAGCACACTATAAATATGAAAAGCACAGAGATAAATGAAAGGAAAACCCCTAATACCATTCTTTATGCCAGCAGGAAATAATCCAAGCAGCCATTAACCATGTGCTAATTAAGGGCCTGGTTCATCAAGGTCTTTTCCCAGGCACCCAGAACAGTGAATCAAACCGCACACAGGACGTAGCTAAACATTTACAGTTCACGGCATCCAACAGTCACCAGAATAGATCCAGGTCGGATCAAGTCGAGGGGCTGACGTGTGAGTCCACTCAAATAAAAACCTGAAGGGAGCTTCGCGTCCCAAAACTTGTCAAGAACTACATTGAGTTAGTCCAATAGAAAGGAATCGCCTTGGACAGATTTGTGTTTGTTCTTACTTGTTAACCTTTATTTCTGAGCACGGGAGCAGAAAGTAAATGCAGTAGAGACAAATCCAGGTAACTCTGCCCAAACATCTATCCAACCTGGAGGCTGCCGTTCATGGAAAGGCTGAAGATGATCCAAGCCCAGCCACCAGCATCATTCACTTATTGACTGACGCGGTCTCTGCGTAAGAAAATGCTGGAAAGCCCTCATCATCAGGGGAATTCTTCCAGCTGCTGCAGAGTAAATATGCCCTGCTCTTAGGACAGGCTTCTCATCCAGGGGTGAGTCAAGCTGTTTTCTGGAACTGTAAAAAGCCCGAGGTTCTCCAAGGGATTTCTCTGTGAGATGTGTTCCCCTGCAAAGATAAAAATCACCAGTGGACAGCAGAAGTCCAGCTTAAATAACGATAATATTTCTGCCAGAGGTCCCTAGAGTGCTTCTTTCTTATCTATCGCAAATATTTACCAAGAGTTGAAGGATGCAGAAGGGGAAAATGGGGCCAGGCAGATGCCCAGCTCTACCTGTGCACGGCTGGCAGCAGTGAGGGCCACTGGTGAGGCTCCTCCTAGACTGTCCCTGGCTGCCTGAGCACGGGGGGAGCGAGCAGGCCTGGCTCTGCTAGGGCTCTCTGCACCGCTCGCTTTGTTACAGTGCTGCACGTTTGAAGGATTTCATGGGCTTTTGGCCTTGGAGGGATCTTGGGTGGGGTTGGGTTAGAGTCCGAATCTGAAGAGCTAAGCGATAGATCAGAACCGCTCATCGAAGAAGCTTCATCAAAGCCAGAAATTCCAGAATCTGAGAGTGGCTCGAGGTCCCCTTCCTCATGTTTATGAATGTGACCGAGGCCGACAGAGGTCAAATTCCCATCCGTCCTCCTCAGGGGAGAATGCGAGCAGCCCATATCCATGTTCTCAGCTGTCACCGACAAACTCTGCAGCTCCAAAGGCAGCGGTGACCTGAGCTCATGCCTACTCAGGGATGTCAGCCTCATTCTCTCCAAGCTGGGTCCTCCGCTCCTCTGAGGTGGATCACCTTCCGATTTCCTCCGCTGGGACAGCATGTTCACCTCGAAGCTGCTGGTGGCCTTCTGCAGGTTGGGGGTTGACCCGTATCTCCCTCTGCTTACCATAACCTGGAATTTCTCATACGGGTTTCTGTATGGCCTGAGGTACATAGAGGGGATGTAGCCGGCTTTCCCATTGTAACTGAGCAAAAGAAAAAGACAAAAAGTATAAAGCAGAGGCATTCTCCCTAGAGCTGTGCTTAGCTCAGATGCAGTGTGAGGGACCAGGGTCTCCTGAGGCCATTGACAGCTCTGGGAGCTGGCATGGATGAATCGGATTCTGGGATATAGAGCACGACAGGAGGCCCATTGTGAATAGTAAAAGGGCATCAGGACGCAGGGTACAGAGGCATCTACTCACCAGACCAGCCACCACCCGGTGTCGGATTTCTCCAGGGCTTCAAGAATGACTCCGACAGTCACGGACACCTCGTCCGAATTCCTCGCCTCGTAACCTCTCACCACACAGTACAGCGCTCCTAGAGAGATGGGAAGCAGTAGCACAGGATCAGCATAAACTATAAAATCTAAAGGGATGTGCTGTCGTCTGCCACCATTTCCCATCCAAAATGAACTTAAATGTACACTGAGCGACAGACAAACGGAAAGAATTCATCCAAAACAAGAAACCCAAACAGAAAGCTATGACATAAGCTGCTGGGTTCCCATCACTGTTCCCTCTAAGCCGGGGGCAAGAAATCCGGATATTATTTCCATTACACTGGCTCGGAGTGCACACATTCAACTCAGCTTTATTTAAAAAAACAAAATGCCCAAAAGAACATTTTTGCCCAGGAAGCCTTTCAGAAATGAGAGGAAGCGCTGGTTGAGACCTACCATCTGCTGGGTCCTCAGCTCTGTCCTCCTCCTTCACGTTATCTTGCATCAGATAGGGAGCTGGAAACCAAGCCAGCTGCCCATCCCAGTTCTCCACCAGCCACCAGCCTGCAACATGGAATATTCCAGAAGGTTAGAGGAGAATCCCAGGTATGCGGGCGCTCATTAAAAGGTATTTAGTAACACCTCGGGCCTCGGCTTTTACATTCTGGTGCAGGGAGGAGCTGGGTTCACCTCTCCAGGGCAGGGAAAGTCCCTAGAAGTGAGAGGCGATTACAGCAAACAGGAAGGAGCTCCTCAATGTTTAAGCTCTGCAACTCACCTGTTATTAACTTCAAAGCATGAATTTTCTAAACTGTATTGTGAAGAAATAAAAAGGCAACCACACCACTATTTGAACAAAATCTCTTTTGCTCTTGAACAGTGGGGTTCACAGGAACATGGAAACAACGTAAATGACCATCCAGTCTGCCCAGCTGTGATTCCTCAGCATTCAGTAGATGAACCCAACACCAGCTCCTTTAATTCTTCCTGCCCCTGCTCTCCGCATGTCCAGAATCTGCTAAGGTACCTGCGCTGGTGGCTTACAAAACCCGTACCATGTCTTAGCATCAAATTTCCCAACAATCTACACAGCTACCGAAACCAGCAAACTCACCAGCCAAAAGGTCAGGCCTCCCCCATGCTTGCTGAATTTAACTATGGTCAGTCTATAAAGGTTCCCCCAGTAACATTTGTGAACGCCTGATGCAGTTTTCCACTGCTCTCAGGGTCATGAGGTGCAGGCTGGGCTGGTCTTAACTCTGCCCCATTGCACTGCATGCTTTGTTTGGAACTGGAGGGCAGATTCAGCAGGATCCTGATAACCTGGACGCATCCACTTATGTCCTAAGGAAAAGGAATGAATTGAATGGTAAAGCCTCTACCTGTTGCGTCCCTGATGAGGACCTCCAGGCGCTCGTCCTGCTTCACTCTGAAGGGCCTGTTCTTGGTGTCTTTTGTCTCGTAGGCTCCCATGCAGACGTACCTCTGGGACACGATGGGCTGGGTCACTGGGGTGTGGGACTCCGGGGTGAGAGATGCCCTCTTCCCCTCCCCAGCCTCAGAAGGCATGATCACAATACTGGAAGAAAGATGCGTGTATATCTGTTACACTGTGAGCTTCACAACAACACGGCAGGTGGCTGCTTACACACTGGGCTTTCGCATAAAATAGATCCAGACTTATTATTCGGGATCAGCAATATTCCAGCTACAGTTCTACTAAAACACGGAACAAATCTAGAAAACATCAGTCCCAGCGCCAGATGTTTCTCTGTCTCAGGGGGTCCCAATGCCAGAGCTTTCTCTGTCCGAGAGGGGTCAGTCTATTATTATAAATCTGATCTTGATGGTAAGCGAGCCATACATTAAGAACGTTAACGATTTCACTCCCATTTCCACGTTACACTGGACTTAGACATGGAAAGGTCTGTGACTCCTCAGCAGAAGACGCAGACTCTGATCTCTTGCATACGGACCTGTCTTGTGGGAAGGAAGGGTCGAGATCCCGCGTCTGGGGGGTGAAGAACTGGGTCACTTCTTGAGCCTGTGAGATCTTGGGGTCGGTGCAGAGCAGCTCCTGGGAGTAGGTCTCCAGCAGCTGCAGTCGCTCCAGCAGTTGGTGGGTGGACTTCCTGTGCCTGAGGAACACAGGAGCATCTGGGAATGAAAGCGGAGGATGAAGTCAGGTGCAATACGTCAGCGCCGGCAGCCGTCCAGCCCTTGAGATCCCAATGTTTCTTGCTAATAACTGGGGTAAGCAGAGTGAGTCCTTTCTCCATTTCAGGACCTGCATCTGGCCAGCCTGAATGTTATTGCACATTGTTGACATGGAAAAGAGATGGAAGCCGCTGCACTAACTCCCTGGGTCTTGCCTCCATTTCTTTTCCTGGTCTGATGCCAAGATCCCCTTTCATGACTTGCTATGGGTGGGGGGTTTTTTTTGCTTATATTTACTTTTGTAGAATACATTGATTGCATCTTTCTCACAGTCACATCCACTGCTTTTCAAGCTCTCCTTCTCTCAACCACTTCACAGAGGACCCTGAGAGGACCAGCACAGCGTCCGGGTGCTCACATTTCTAATGTTGGGACTGGATGAGCAGGACCAGCACAGCACAGCGTCAGGGTGCTCACATTTCTAATGTTGGGACTGGATGAGCAGGACCAGCACAGCACAGCGTCAGGGTGCTCACATTTCTAATGTTGGGACTGGATGAGCAGGACCAGCACAGCACAGCGTCCGGGTGCTCACATTTCTAATGTTGGGACTGGATGAGCAGGACCAGCACAGCACAGCGTCAGGGTGCTCACATTTCTAATGTTGGGACTGGATGAGCAGGACCAGCACAGCACAGCGTCAGGGTGCTCACATTTCTAATGTTGGGACTGGATGAGCAGGACCAGCACAGCACAGCACAGCGTCCGGGTGCTCACATTTCTAATGTTGGGACTGGATGAGCAGGACCAGCACAGCACAGCGTCCGGGTGCTCACATTTCTAATGTTGGGACTGGATGAGCAGGACCAGCACAGCACAGCGTCCGGGTGCTCACATTTCTAATGTTGGGACTGGATGAGCAGGACCAGCACAGCACAGCACAGCGTCCGGGTGCTCACATTTCTAATGTTGGGACTGGATGAGCAGGACCAGCACAGCACAGCGTCCGGGTGCTCACATTTCTAATGTTGGGACTGGATGAGCAGGACCAGCACAGCACAGCGACCGGGTGCTCACATTTCTAATGTTGGGACTGGATGAGCAGGACCAGCACAGCACAGCGTCAGGGCGCTCACATTTCTAATGTTGGGACTGGATGAGCAGGACCAGCACAGCACAGCGTCCGGGTGCTTACATTTCTAATGTTGGGACTGGATGAGCAGGACCAGCACAGCACAGCGTCCGGGTGCTCACATTTCTAATGTTGGGACTGGATGAGCAGGACCAGCACAGCGTCAGGGCGCTCACATTTCTAATGTTGGGACTGGATGAGCAGGACCAGCACAGCACAGCGTCCGGGTGCTCACATTTCTAATGTTGGGACTGGATGAGCAGGACCAGCACAGCACAGCGTCAGGGTGCTCACATTTCTAATGTTGGGACTGGATGAGCAGGACCAGCACAGCACAGCGTCAGGGTGCTCACATTTCTAATGTTGGGACTGGATGAGCAGGACCAGCACAGCACAGCGTCCGGGTGCTCACATTTCTAATGTTGGGACTGGATGAGCAGGACCAGCACAGCACAGCGTCAGGGTGCTCACATTTCTAATGTTGGGACTGGATGAGCAGGACCAGCACAGCACAGCGTCCGGGTGCTCACATTTCTAATGTTGGGACTGGATGAGCAGGACCAGCACAGCACAGCGTCCGGGTGCTCACATTTCTAATGTTGGGACTGGATGAGCAGGACCAGCACAGCACAGCGTCCGGGTGCTCACATTTCTAATGTTGGGACTGGATGAGCAGGACCAGCACAGCACAGCGTCAGGGTGCTCACATTTCTAATGTTGGGACTGGATGAGCAGGAGAAATTAAGTGTACGGGACAGGGAAGCCCAGCATGGCAGGTCCTCTTTCAGCTCCCACGCATTTCCTGTGGCAAATGTGTCAACTTTGCCCTGCTCTGTGACCCCTGCAAATCAGTCACCAACTTCCAAAAGTCAATACATTCCCCATCCGAGGTATTTAATCCTGCACAAAATTTGGAGCAACTAGGTCTATGCTAGGGAGGGGGAACCACGTACACAAATCTCCACCCACAGATATTCAGAAAGATCTATTCTATTCATCCAAAGCCAAAAATGGAGCAGCAGCCATTCAGCTCACTAAGGCAGAAACTACTGATAATAAACTACTGTGCAAGACTAGATCAGCTGGCACATGGATTCCAGTGCTATTCAATCTCTCACCTTTCAGCTTGGGGATAATCCGTTCCGACTTCCTCAGGAACCCAGCTTCCAGCGGGAATCTCCTCCGCAGGTCTCTCTGGAACAAGAAGCAGAGAAAGAGTGAGGGAAGGGACACACACCCAGAGCCGAGGACGTCTCCCTCGCCCCGCTATCTACTTACATCCAGTTTCTTAAACTCCTCGAAGGTCCTGTAGATGAGAATGTTGTTGTGATCCGACCACAGCACAGAGAGCATGTACGTCTGCAGAAGAAAGCGAGAAACTATAACACCCCCAGGACTGTGTCCCTATCCTGTAACCCCACATCCTGCAGATCATGAGACACGGATCCCCTAATACCCCCAGCCCTGTGTCCTGTAACCCCACATCATGCAGATCATGAGACACGGATCCCCTAAATACCCCCAGCCCTGTGTCCTGTAACCCCACATCATGCAGATCATGAGACACGGATCCCCTAATACCCCCAGCCCTGTGTCCTGTAACCCCACATCAATACATCACGGGATAAAGATCCCCTGACACCCCCAGCCCTGTAACCCCACATCAATACATCACGGGATAAAGATCCCCTGACACCCCCAGCACTGTGTCCTGTAACCCCACATCAATACATCACGGGATAAAGACCCCCTGACACCCCCAGCACTGTATCCTGTAACCCCACATCAATACATCACGGGATAAAGATCCCGACACCCCCAGCCCTGTAACCCCACATCAATACATCACGGGATAAAGATCCCCTGATACCCCCAGCACTGTATCCTGTAACCCCAGATCAATACATCACGGGATAAAGATCCCCTGACACCCCCAGCACTGTGTCCTGTAACCCCACATCAATACATCACGGGATAAAGATCCCCTGACACCCCCAGCACTGTATCCTGTAACCCCACATCAATACATCACGGGATAAAGATCCCCTGACACCCCCAGCACTGTAACCCCACATCAATACATCACAGGATAAAGATCCCCTGACACCCCCAGCACTGTGTCCTATAACCCCACATGATTTAGATCACAGAATAAAGATCACAGCAGATCATGTATAAAACAGAAAAACAAACGGTTTAGGAAAAGTGAATGAAGCCTATGAGGACCAGTGAACAGAATCGCGAGTCTGACTGAGGTTATAAACCCCTACATATAATCAGAGGTGCAGAGTGCTTTTATGAAACATTTCAATCAGCCATGCCACCGGGCATGTGCTGGCAAAGTGCCCCAACATGGAGCACATTTCAGGAACATCAGCACTCTCTTCATGCACTACCACGTGAAAGTGGGGAAAGATCTAGTAAGACTTTGGTTTGAAGGTTTCTGGAGTCCTGGTCCATGGTTCATGCAGTTTACCAGCATCTACTCAGTGGCCAAGGCATTTAAACTAATGCCAACTACTAATATAATCAGATGGTGAACTAAACTTTCATGTGATTGGATCCATTGGTTAATGTAAACAGATTATACTACTATACCAACACTCATCCGTATATTATGAATTATAGACGCTCTCACTCCAATATCAGCGCAATTACGCTGGTCATGGCATGACCATCATACTAGGCATCATCGTATTTGCTTGTGCTTTAAGACTCAGCCTTACTCTTAATCATAGGTTTCGATTCAAATCATTATTCTGAATCAAAACGCTGGACCGCCATTTTTGAAATATCTATGAATATCACCCTTGAAAAAGGACTAGCAGTCCGAAACACGGCCCCGTGTCGGGTGACCAGTTTGTCGGGACTACACAGTTAGAATTTGGAGATGATCGACCATCACGAATCAATCGGAGGATTGACACAGAATTAGCTAAGCTAAGTATTTTATGATTTGAAGTTTCAATAGCATATAAAAAAGACTTTAAAAAAAGGATTACTGCTGGGCTTTCCATCTAATGACCTATGATTAAGAGTAAGGCTGAGTCTTAAAGCACAAGCAAATACGATGATGCTTAGTATGATGGTCATGCCATGACCAGCGTAATTGCGTTGATATCGGAGCGAGAGCGTCTATAATTCATAATTTAAACTAATGCTTCATCTCTAACGTTACTGGCGAAACTTATTCCCTGCTGTCTCTTTACACTTATAACCATCTGTAAGAAGAAAGATTTCAGCAGAAAAAGGTATTTCTAAAGCCATCAAAAAGCAGGCTGAGCTGCAGCAGCCTCATCTGTGGCCCATTTCTGCCCAGCTCTGGGGTTTGTTTTGTGCAAATCTTACATTTAATCAATGCCAGACACTGAAATGATTTAATTGTCTGCTTCCAGGAGGGCTCTGGGGTGACGGAGCTGCAGGAGCACCAGTCATATGTTCCCTCTAAAATGTGTGCATGTGAGAGCACACATTGCTTGCTGGGCAGACTGGATGGACCTTTATCTGCTATCCTTACTATGTTAGTTTAGTGTAGTTTAATCGGTTTGCTAAACCTTCTAAAACAAAACAAAAATAATCTAAGCGGTTAACAATATGGAGTACAATGGCAAATCATGAGCAATAAAATACATTAAGCCATGAATACTAATATAAATCCGAAAATAGCATAAAACAATAAGGGAGAGAAAGAAAACCATGCTCTACACAGCACCATCCAGAAATAACTCCCCCGACTGCAGGAGGCTGAACCCGAGCCCTCCGTTTTGGAAAGGCAAAGCAGAAGAAAGCATTCAGCCAAGCAGCGTGGGACTGTGAGCCGAGCTGAGCGCTGCTCCCACCTTCTGCCTGCGCTCCTGCTGCTGCAGCACTGCCACGCCTCGCGCCTCCAGGGGGTGCCTCCTGCTGCTGCTCGCGCTCATGGCTCTGCGCACGTGCTGCTCGGGTAGGGGGATCACCATCAGCCGGCCTTCTCCTCTCTTTATGCACCAGAGGGAGGCGGAGCCTGCAGGCGCCCAGCCAATCACGCCCCAGCCCAAGCCTCTCGCCACTTTCTCCTCCCTTCTGGCTCAAACTTCAAGAGCATTTTAGGCAAATACTAAACAAATTGTAGGAGGAAGGTAAAGCACAAAAATAAAGAAAAATCATGAATTTTCCATTGCAACCACCCTCCTTTGTGCTGGGATTGGCATGCGCAAGTGTGTGTGTGTGCCTGTGTGTGTGTGAAGCTTGCAGTGCTCCTGCCTGTGCTGCACTTATTTCTGTGGTAGAGCCCTGAGTACGTAAGAACATAAGAAGGGCCAGGCTGGGTCAGACCAAGGTCCATCGAGCCCAGCATCCTGTACATAAGAACATAAGAAGTGCCAGGCTGGGTCAGACCAAGGTCCATCGAGCCCAGCATCCTGTACATAAGAACATAAGAAGGGCCAGGCTGGGTCAGACCAAGGACCATCGAGCCCAGCATCCTGTACATAAGAACATAAGCAGTGCCAGGCTGGGTCAGACCAAGGTCCATCGAGCCCTGCATCCTGTACATAAGAACATAAGAAGTGCCAGGCTGGGTCAGACCAAGGTCCATCGAGCCCAGCATCCCGTACATAAGAACATAAGAAGTGCCAGGCTGGGTCAGACCAAGGTCCATCGAGCCCTGCATCCCGTACATAAGAACATAAGCAGTGCCAGGCTGGGTCAGACCAGGGTCCATCGAGCCCGGTGTCCTGTACATAAGAACATAAGAAGTGCCAGGCTGGGTCAGACCGAGGTCCATCGAGCCCTGCATCCTGTACATAAGAACAGCCAGGCTGGGTCAGACCAAGGTCCATCGAGCCCAGCATCCTGTACATAAGAACATAAGAAGTTTATGGTTTATTGTTATTGTTCCATGTTCTATGTAAAAAAAACCCAGGTCTAACTTCCCAGACCAGGGCAACCTCTTTCGTTACTTGTAAACCGGACTGATTTGTATTGCATACAGGAATTCCGGTATATAAAAATTTAAAATAATATAAATAAATAAGAAGTGCCAGGCTGGGTCAGAGCAAGGTCCATCGAGCCCAGCATCCTGTCCATAAGAACATAAGAAGTGCCAGGCTGGGTCAGAGCAAGGTCCATCGAGCCCAGCGTCCTGTACATAAGAAGGGCCAGACCAAGGTCCATCGAGCCCAGCATCCTGTACATAAGAACATAAGTAGTGCCAGGCTGGGTCAGACCAAGGTCCATCGAGCCCTGCATCCTGTACATAAGAACATAAGAAGTGCCAGGCTGGGTCAGACCAAGGTCCATCGAGCCCAGCATCCTGTACATAAGAACATAAGAAGTGCCAGGCTGGGTCAGACCAAGGTCCATCGAGCCCTGCATCCTGTACATAAGAACATAAGAAGTGCCAGGCTGGGTCAGACCAAGGTCCATCGAGCCCTGCATCCTGTACATAAGAACATAAGAAGGGCCAGGCTGGGTCAGACCAAGGTCCATCGAGCCCTGCATCCTGTACATAAGAACATAAGAAGGGCCAGGCTGGGTCAGACCAAGGTCCATCGAGCCCAGCATCCTGTACATAAGAACATAAGAAGGGCCAGGCTGGGTCAGACCAAGGTCCATCGAGCCCAGCATCCTGTTTCCAAAAGTGGCTAATCTAAGTCACAAATACCTAGCAGGATCCCAAAAGGTTGATAGATTCCATGCATGGATAAGCTATGGATTTCCCCAAGTTCACTTAATAATGGTTTATAGACTTTTCCTCCAAACCTTATCTAAACCTTTTTTTTATATCCAGCTACACTAATAGCTTTCACTACATCCTCTGGCTACTGTTTCCCAGAGTATCCAATCTGGGTCAACAGCAAGTACTTGCCAGATGCTAATAGTAAATTCCATTTCTTGGTGTTCACTCTCAGAAGGAAGAGATGGTAACACCCAAGTCTTCCTATTAAAATTGTTTAAATCATTCATTAATCCGAGACCATTTTTTCAAGCCAAAAATTCCACAGTTTAATTATGCACTGACTGTAAAAATACTTTCTTAAATTTGTTCTATGCCTGGTACTTGCTGGTTTCATGGATCAATACAGAGGCATAGCACAGGCGGCAGCAGTGCAAACTTCACACACACACACAAACATGCACGCTTGCCTGCATACACAGGATAGAGATTTCAGAAAATTCTCCATTGCTCTGCAAACAATTCCTAACATTCTATTTGCTTTTTTGGCCATCGCTCTAATTATTAGTTATAACTAGGATAATGATTATATTATTCACTAAGCTATTGCTTGTATTGTTATGATAGTTACATTTTGCCCTGTTCCCTACTTGTTATATTTTGATACTTTGTGTGTAATCTTACTTTATTTACATTGTTGTGATCCACAATGGTAGAATTCCTGGAGGTAATGATATCCAGATTCAAATGCCCTGAGTGTTAGTGTCAGTCCCTACTGCTGCGGGGCACACGACTTCCTCCTGCAGGCACGAGGCAGATCACAAGAAAAAAGTTGTGGTTTGCGAGAAATCAAAAGTGAATCTTAGTTCCTCATTCCCTCCGCTTTTTGCAGTAGATAACAGGAGAAAAGCTTCCGTAACTCAGGCCCTTAATCCCCTGTGGTGCAATTGATCCTGCTTTTTCTAACGGAAGATTACGAGAAATTGTTACAAATGATTTACTTAAGCTGCACCCAGGCTGTCACTGTTCAACTGGTGTCAGGTACCTGCTCCCTCGCTCTCATCGCCAACTGACTCTACGCTTTCCGTGGGTCATGCCCTCTCTCTGACCATGTTCAAGTCCAGTCTAAAAACTAGGGCCAGCCCTTCTATTAGGCAAACTAGGCAGCCCCTAGAGTGCCAAAATGTCAGGGGGGGCAGCAAAATCCCAGAAACGTTCGTGTGCCACCTGCCCACCTTTAAGGAAAGCACTGGCACAGAAGTGATGGGAAACGTTTTTAAACTTAAGGGCTGCCACTTCTTGAATGTCGATCTCGTGCATCGTGAGATCAGCAGTCAGGAGGTCAGACTCGCTGGCTCATGAGTTTTAAAAATATTTGCAGTGGCCCACTGGGCTGCTGGCAGAGCTCCTCTTGTCAGTGACCAAGGACTGTGGGAGGATGCCCTGGGCTGCTGGCAGAACACATCTGCCATGGCTGAAAACAGCTGGAGGAGGGAAAAGGGTAGGTGTGGGGGTGGAGAGAGAGGGTACTGAGCAGTGGGGGATGGTGAAAGGGGAGGGAAGAAAGAGAAGGTACTAGGTGGGGGGGGGGTGTGTGGAGATTGTGATGAGTGGGTGGGGGTGAAGAGAGAGGGTGTTGTGCAGGTGGTGGGATGGAGGATTCTAATATCTGCAACAGGTTGGATGTAAATGGATCGCCCTGGAGCCGGTTCTGTTCAATATTTTTATAAGAACATAAGAACATAAGAAAATGCCATACTGGGTCAGACCAAGGGTCCATCAAGCCCAGCATCCTGTTTCCAACAGTGGCCAATCCAGGCCATAAGAACCTGGCAAGTACCCAAAAACTAAGTCTATTCCATGTAACCATTGCTAATGGCAGTGGCTATTCTCTAAGTGAACCTAATAGCAGGTAATGGACTTCTCCTCCAAGAACTTATCCAATCCTTTTTTAAACACAGCTATACTACCTGCACGAACCACATTCTCTGGCAACAAATTCCAGAGTTTAATTGTGCGTTGAGTAAAAAAGAACTTTCTCCGATTAGTTTTAAATGTGCCCCATGCTAACTTCATGGAGTGTCCCCTAGTCCTTCTACTATCTGAAAGAGTAAATAACCGATTCACATCTACCCGTTCTAGACCTCTCATGATTTTAAAACACCTCTATCATATCCCCCCTCAGTCGTCTCTTCTCCAAGCTGAAAAGTCCTAATCTCTTTAGTCTTTCCTCATAGGGGAGTTGTTCCATTCCCCTTATCATTTTGGTAGCCCTTCTCTGTACCTTCTCCATCGCAATTATATCTTTTTGAGATGCGGCGACCAGAATTGTACACAGTATTCAAGGTGCGGTCTCACCATGGAGCGATACAGAGGCATTATGACATTTTCCGTTTTATTCATCATTCCTTTTCTAATAATTCCCAACATTCTGTTTGCTTTTTTGACTGCCGCAGCACACTGAACCGACGATTTCAATGTGTTATCCACTATGACACCTAGATCTCTTTCTTGGGTTGTAGCACCTAATAAGTGATAGAGCGGAAGGGTTGGTAGGAAACGTACAGGATTCTAATATCTGCGACAGGTTGGATGTAAATGGATCGCCCTGGAGCCGGTTCTGTTCAATATTTTTATAAGTGATAGAGCGGAAGGGTTGGTAGGAAACGTACAGGATTCTAATATCTGCAACAGGTTGGATGTAAATGGATCGCCCTGGAGCCGGTTCTGTTCAATATTTTTATAAGTGATAGAGCGGAAGGGTTGGTAGGAAACGTACAGGATTCTAATATCTGCGACAGGTTGGATGTAAATGGATCGCCCTGGAGCCGGTTCTGTTCAATATTTTTATAAGTGATAGAGCGGAAGGGTTGGTAGGAAACGTACAGGATTCTAATATCTGCGACAGGTTGGATGTAAATGGATCGCCCTGGAGCCGGTTCTGTTCAATATTTTTATAAGTGATAGAGCGGAAGGGTTGGTAGGAAACGTACAGGATTCTAATATCTGCGACAGGTTGGATGTCCCTGACGTAAAGTTCTAAGAGAGCTTGGCAGTGACCGAAACTGAAGGGCGAGTTACTGATGTGCGCCAAGCAGGAGAGAAATCTTGGGGTGATCATGTCTGATGATCTCAAGGGAGCAAAACACTGCAAGGGATGCAGGGGTGCAGAGCAAGGTGACCGGTGAGACCTCACCTGGAGAACCAGCTCTAGGCTAGACAGGCCTTGTGATCAGGGGCATGGCAAGCCCTGGGCATGAGTCAAACAACAGTGAATCAATAAAGGATTTTTATCTCTCTCTCTCTATATATATATATATATATAAACAATGACTATATGCCTCTGCTGGGCTTATTCAAATAAAAATTAATTCTGACATCAAAGCATTCAAACAACCACTCCTGCACACGGTTAAAAGCAATTACAATCCATGTCATCGTGCAATCCAGAAATGCTGCAAGAAGAAACCAAGATATATCAAACCCACATTCACCAATATTATCAGATGTCACTAATATGGTTTCTCACTGGACACAAAAGCCAAACCATCTGAAAAGTAAGAGTCTTCTCCTGAATCACAACAATGAGCTTCAACACGCCCCATGGGCAAACACGTTTATTGGCTAGGGCCCCAGGTCTCAGGGAGTCAAACCCAGCTCCTCCTCTTTAGGTGGTCTGCAGGGACCAAGAAGAGAGCAGTGACTGCTCCAGCTTCACCCCTGGCAAAGGGACCAGATTACATTCTGCTATGTCCACTTCAGTCTCATCTCCTCTCAACCTGCCCTCTTACTTCAACAGGCAAAACGAGGGGAGAGGCTTGAGTGGACAAACACAGCCTGCCATCCCAGGGAGAGGAGGAAGCAGGCTTCCTGGGTCACAAGGCAGGGAGCTGGGGGTGAGAGAGGAGGGGACACAGCCTGCCATCCCAGGGAGAGGAGGAAGCAGGGTTCCTGGGTCACAAGGCAGGGAGCTGGGGGTGAGAGAGGAGGGGACACAGCCTGCCATCCCAGGGAGAGGAGGAAGCAGGGTTCCTGGGTCACAAGGCAGGGAGCTGGGAGTGAGAGAGGAGGGGACACAGCCTGCCATCCCAGGGAGAGGAGGAAGCAGGGTTCCTGGGTCACAAGGCAGGGAGCTGGGGGTGAGAGAGGAGGGGACACAGCCTGCCATCCCAGGGAGAGGAGGAAGCAGGCTTCCTGCATCACAAGGCAGGGAGCTGGGGGGGGGGGGAGAGAGGAGGGGACACAGCCTGCCATCCCAGGGAGAGGAGGAAGCAGGCTTCCTGCATCACAAGGCAGGGAGCTGGGGTGAGACAGGAGGGGACACAGCCTGCCATCCCAGGGAGAGGAGGAAGCAGGCTTCCTGCACCACAAGGCAGGGAGCTGGGAGTGAGAGAGGAGGGGACACAGCCTGCCATCCCAGGGAGAGGAGGAAGCAGGGTTCCTGGGTCACAAGGCAGGGAGCTGGGGGTGAGAGAGGAGGGGGACACAGCCTGCCATCCCAGGGAGAGGAGGAAGCAGGCTTCCTGGGTCACAAGGCAGGGAGCTGGGGGGGAGAGAGGAGGGGACACAGCCTGCCATCCCAGGGAGAGGAGGAAGCAGGCTTCCTGCACCACAAGGCAGGGAGCTGGGGGTAAGAGAGGAGGGGACACAGCCTGCCATCCCAGGGAGAGGAGGAAGCAGGCTTCCTGGGTCACAAGGCAGGGAGCTGGGAGGGGGAGAGGAGGGGACACAGCCTGCCATCCCAGGGAGAGGAGGAAGCAGGCTTCCTGCATCACAAGGCAGGGAGCTGGGAGTGAGAGAGGAGGGGACACAGCCTGCCATCCCAGGGAGAGGAGGAAGCAGGCTTCCTGGGTCACAAGGCAGGGAGCTGGGGGGGGAGAGAGGAGGGGACACAGCCTGCCATCCCAGGGAGAGGAGGAAGCAGGCTTCCTGCACCACAAGGCAGGGAGCTGGGAGTGAGAGAGGAGGGGACACAGCCTGCCATCCCAGGGAGAGGAGGAAGCAGGCTTCCTGGGTCACAAGGCAGGGAGCTGGGGGGGAGAGAGGAGGGGACACAGCCTGCCATCCCAGGGAGAGGAGGAAGCAGGCTTCCTGGGTCACAAGGCAGGGAGCTGGGGGGGAGAGAGGAGGGGACACAGCCTGCCATCCCAGGGAGAGGAGGAAGCAGGCTTCCTGGGTCACAAGGCAGGGAGCTGGGAGTGAGAGAGGAGAGGACACAGCCTGCCATCCCAGGGAGAGGAGGAAGCAGGCTTCCTGGGTCACAAGGCAGGGAGCTGGGAGTGAGAGAGGAGGGGACACAGCCTGCCATCCCAGGGAGAGGAGGAAGCAGGGTTCCTGGGTCACAAGGCAGGGAGCTGGGGGGGAGAGAGGAGGGGGCACAGCCTGCCATCCCAGGGAGAGGAGGAAGCAGGCTTCCTGCATCACAAGGCAGGGAGCTGGGAGTGAGAGAGGAGGGGACACAGCCTGCCATCCCAGGGAGAGGAGGAAGCAGGCTTCCTGCGTCACAAGGCAGGGAGCTGGGGGTGAGAGAGGAGGGGACACAGCCTGCCATCCCAGGGAGAGGAGGAAGCAGGGTTCCTGGGTCACAAGGCAGGGAGCTGGGGGGGAGGGAGGAGGGGACACAGCCTGCCATCCCAGGGAGAGGAGGAAGCAGGCTTCCTGGGTCACAAGGCAGGGAGCTGGGGGGGAGAGAGGAGGGGACACAGCCTGCCATCCCAGGGAGAGGAGGAAGCAGGCTTCCTGCATCACAAGGCAGGGAGCTGGGGGGGAGAGAGGAGGGGACACAGCCTGCCATCCCAGGGAGAGGAGGAAGCAGGCTTCCTGGGTCACAAGGCAGGGAGCTGGGAGTGAGAGAGGAGGGGACACAGCCTGCCATCCCAGGGAGAGGAGGAAGCAGGGTTCCTGGGTCACAAGGCAGGGAGCTGGGGGGGAGAGAGGAGGGGACACAGCCTGCCATCCCAGGGAGAGGAGGAAGCAGGCTTCCTGGGTCACAAGGCAGGGAGCTGGGGGGGGAGAGAGGAGGGGACACAGCCTGCCATCCCAGGGAGAGGAGGAAGCAGGCTTCCTGGGTCACAAGGCAGGGAGCTGGGGGGGAGAGAGGAGGGGACACAGCCTGCCATCCCAGGGAGAGGAGGAAGCAGGCTTCCTGGGTCACAAGGCAGGGAGCTGGGGGGGAGAGAGGAGGGGACACAGCCTGCCATCCCAGGGAGAGGAGGAACAGGGTTCCTGGGTCACAAGGCAGGGAGCTGGGGGGGAGAGAGGAGGGGACACAGCCTGCCATCCCAGGGAGAGGAGGAAGCAGGCTTCCTGCATCACAAGGCAGGGAGCTGGGGGGGGGGGGGCGGGGGGAGAGAGGAGGGGACACAGCCTGCCATCCCAGGGAGAGGAGGAAGCAGGCTTCCTGGGTCACGAGGCAGGGAGCTGGGGGGGAGAGAGGAGGGGACACAGCCTGCCATCCCAGGGAGAGGAGGAAGCAGGCTTCCTGCATCACAAGGCAGGGAGCTGGGGGGGAGAGAGGAGGGGACACAGCCTGCCATCCCAGGGAGAGGAGGAAGCAGGGTTCCTGGGTCACAAGGCAGGGAGCTGGGAGTGAGAGAGGAGGGGACACAGCCTGCCATCCCAGGGAGAGGAGGAAGCAGGCTTCCTGCATCACAAGGCAGGGAGCTGGGGGGGGAGAGAGGAGGGGACACAGCCTGCCATCCCAGGGAGAGGAGGAAGCAGGGTTCCTGGGTCACAAGGCAGGGAGCTGGGAGTGAGAGAGGAGGGGACACAGCCTGCCATCCCAGGGAGAGGAGGAAGCAGGCTTCCTGCATCACAAGGCAGGGAGCTGGGGGGGGGAGAGAGGAGGGGGACACAGCCTGCCATCCCAGGGAGAGGAGGAAGCAGGCTTCCTGCATCACAAGGCAGGGAGCTGGGGGGGAGAGAGGAGGGGACACAGCCTGCCATCCCAGGGAGAGGAGGAAGCAGGCTTCCTGCATCACAAGGCAGGGAGCTGGGGGGGAGAGAGGAGGGGACACAGCCTGCCATCCCAGGGAGAGGAGGAAGCAGGGTTCCTGGGTCACAAGGCAGGGAGCTGGGAGTGAGAGAGGAGGGGACACAGCCTGCCATCCCAGGGAGAGGAGGAAGCAGGCTTCCTGCATCACAAGGCAGGGAGCTGGGGGGGAGAGAGGAGGGGACACAGCCTGCCATCCCAGGGAGAGGAGGAAGCAGGGTTCCTGGGTCACAAGGCAGGGAGCTGGGAGTGAGAGAGGAGGGGACACAGCCTGCCATCCCAGGGAGAGGAGGAAGCAGGCTTCCTGCATCACAAGGCAGGGAGCTGGGGGGGGGGAGAGAGGAGGGGGACACAGCCTGCCATCCCAGGGAGAGGAGGAAGCAGGCTTCCTGCATCACAAGGCAGGGAGCTGGGGGTGAGAGAGGAGGGGACACAGCCTGCCATCCCAGGGAGAGGAGGAAGCAGGCTTCCTGCATCACAAGGCAGGGAGCTGGGGGGGAGAGAGGAGGGGACACAGTCTGCCATCCCAGGGAGAGGAGGAAGCAGGGTTCCTGGGTCACAAGGCAGGGAGCTGGGGGGGAGAGAGGAGGGGACACAGCCTGCCATCCCAGGGAGAGGAGGAACAGGGTTCCTGGGTCACAAGGCAGGGAGCTGGGGGGGAGAGAGGAGGGGACACAGCCTGCCATCCCAGGGAGAGGAGGAAGCAGGCTTCCTGCATCACAAGGCAGGGAGCTGGGGGGGGGAGAGAGGAGGGGACACAGCCTGCCATCCCAGGGAGAGGAGGAAGCAGGCTTCCTGGGTCACAAGGCAGGGAGCTGGGGGGGAGAGAGGAGGGGACACAGCCTGCCATCCCAGGGAGAGGAGGAAGCAGGCTTCCTGCATCACAAGGCAGGGAGCTGGGGGGGAGAGAGGAGGGGACACAGCCTGCCATCCCAGGGAGAGGAGGAAGCAGGCTTCCTGGGTCACAAGGCAGGGAGCTGGGAGTGAGAGAGGAGGGGACACAGCCTGCCATCCCAGGGAGAGGAGGAAGCAGGCTTCCTGGGTCACAAGGCAGGGAGCTGGGAGTGAGAGAGGAGGGGACACAGCCTGCCATCCCAGGGAGAGGAGGAAGCAGGGTTCCTGGGTCACAAGGCAGGGAGCTGGGAGTGAGAGAGGAGGGGACACAGCCTGCCATCCCAGGGAGAGGAGGAAGCAGGCTTCCTGGGTCACAAGGCAGGGAGCTGGGGGGGAGAGAGGAGGGGACACAGCCTGCCATCCCAGGGAGAGGAGGAAGCAGGCTTCCTGCATCACAAGGCAGGGAGCTGGGAGTGAGAGAGGAGGGGACACAGCCTGCCATCCCAGGGAGAGGAGGAAGCAGGCTTCCTGCGTCACAAGGCAGGGAGCTGGGGGGGAGAGAGGAGGGGACACAGCCTGCCATCCCAGGGAGAGGAGGAAGCAGGCTTCCTGGGTCACAAGGCAGGGAATTGGGGGTGAGAGAGGAGGGGACACAGCCTGCCATCCCAGGGAGAGGAGGAAGCAGGCTTCCTGGGTCACAAGGCAGGGAGTTGGGGGTGAGAGAGGAGGGGACACAGCCTGCCATCCCAGGGAGAGGAGGAAGCAGGCTTCCTGCATCACAAGGCAGGGAGCTGGGGGTGAGAGAGGAGGGGAGAGATGCTGGTGTGGCAAGAAGGGTAATGGTGTGAGAAGGGATGAGGAGGAGGTGATGTGAGAGGGGGGCTAGTGATGGGTGAGGTGAGTGTGGCAGAAAAGGGAGGGAAGGTTGGGGAGGAAAAGATGGGAGATACAGGAGGAGGGATAACTTCCGGGAAAAGCAAGCCTGAAATTGGTTAAATTAAGAGTTTTAAAATAAATTACTAAAACCTGGGGACCCTCCATGAAAGTAAGGATCAGCAGATTCAGAACAGATCCTAGGAAGGACTTTCTCACT
This sequence comes from Rhinatrema bivittatum, assembly GCF_901001135.1. NCBI lineage: Eukaryota > Metazoa > Chordata > Amphibia > Gymnophiona > Rhinatrematidae > Rhinatrema > Rhinatrema bivittatum. Next base: position 3,325,523 of record NC_042628.1, on the reverse strand, counting down.
CAGCGCACGATCGCGCTGTGAGATCTGTTCCAGAGGATGTGATGAAGGCAGTGAGCATAGCAGGGTTTAAAGGGATTTGGACAAGTCAAGTAATTATTAGCCAGGTGGACTTGTGCAAGCCGTCACTTATACCTGGGAGTGAGCAACAATGAATGGATCTACTCTTTAGGATCAGTCTTGGACTTCCTTCTGCCCCAGATTGGCCACTTCTGGAAACAGCTTGCCAGGCTCAGCACGGCACATCTTATGTTCTTACATTCTTATCTGGTCCTCTAGAAGGGTCCAAATCACCTCAGCAGGTCAAGAGTCAACATGGCAAACGGGGAGAGCCCTGTGACTGTGGTGAGAGGCAGCGATGCTCCACCTTTTGGGATTCTCACTGCGTAAGGATGGATCCTGCCCAGTGCGGAATTTTGCTGAGTTCAACTCATAAAAGCTGAAATGACCTCGCTGGTGAAAAGAAATCGGACTCGGGGGATTGCACATGAGAGCTCAGGCTGCTTCCTTGCAGTGACCCAAGTGCTCGCTGCTTATCTTCTCTGGGGCAGGAACAGGAGGGCAGCTCTGGAAAGGGCAGAGCAGCAATCACCCTCAGCCTCCTCCCCCCTCCCCCAGCCAGCAACAACCTTAGTCAATCTGTACTCAGACCATACACACACACAATGCAAGCAGCATGAAAGGGGTTAACTTCCCAGACATGAGAGAGCTTGGCAGGATCAGAAAGTCATCCCCCAAGCCCCCGTCTGGCAGCGGTTCCTGGAATATCCTCGTCTCTCCTTATTGCCAGCTGCATCAATAAGCAGATAACCTGTCATTAAGGACTTCTGCGCTCTTCTCTCTGTTTCTTCAGGATCAAAAGTGCCCTTGGCTGTGGCGGAAGGTCAGGAGCGATAAGACCTGTCACCCGTCAGCCTGCACATCAGCACCCCTAATGAAAGAGGCAGCTGCTGGCCAGGACAGGAGACTGAGCCAGCCACAGAGACTTCTGCAGCACTTCCTCGGCGTTAAACAACTCTTTGCAAGGTCACTAGCAGGTAGCTATGGCCCTCCTGTAGATAAGGACCCTGACTGGTAAAGTAACATCAAATTCTTCTAAAGAAAGGAAATAAACTTCACTTTCACTGGTTCAGGTATTGAGCACACGGCTCTAAGTCACCGGAATAGGTGGGAGAGTCCTGGTTTTTCACTATTGAGAAACTCCCAGAATCCAATCAGGGCTGCCTCACCAATTCTTTAATTCTGCTCTAGGTATAGGGGTTATTCCCCATGAGTGGGATTCAGCGGACGTCAGGCCAAAACTCACATTCAGGTTAGTAAGAGAGGGAGAGAAACACTATCCAAATTATTCACACTGAACTCACCAATCACACACACCCAGGACTCACCAACAGCAGAATCTTTACACAGAAAGTGACCCTCATTGTCACCACCCACTCCACAACCCCACTGAACTCACCAATCACACACACCCAGGACTCACCAACAGCAGAACCCTTACACAGAAAGTGACCCTCATTGTCACCACCCACTCCACAACACCACTGAACTCACCAATCACACACACACTCAGGACTCACCAACAGCAGAATCTTTACACAGAAAGTGACCCTCATTGTCACCACCCACTCCACAACACCACTGAACTCACCAATCGCACACACCCAGGGACTCACCAACAGCAGAACCCTTACACAGAAAGTGACCCTCATTGTCACCATCCACTCCACAACCCCACTGAACTCACCAATCACACACACACCCAGGACTCACCAACAGCAGAATCTTTACACAGAAAGTGACCCTCATTGTCACCAGCCACTCCACAACACCACTGAACTCACCAATCACACACACTCAGGACTCACCAACAGCAGAATCTTTACACAGAAAGTGACCCTCATTGTCACCACCCACTCCACAACACCACTGAACTCACCAATCGCACACACCCAGGGACTCACCAACAGCAGAACCCTTACACAGAAAGTGACCCTCATTGTCACCATCAACTCCACAACCCCACTGAACTCACCAATCACACACACACCCAGGACTCACCAACAGCAGAATCTTTACACAGAAAGTGACCCTCATTGTCACCAGCCACTCCACAACACCACTGAACTCACCAATCACACACACTCAGGACTCACCAACAGCAGACCCCTTACACAGAAAGTGACCCTCATTGTCACCACCCACTCCACACCCCACTGAACTCACCAATCACACACACCCAGGACTCACCAACAGCAGAACCCTTACACAGAAAGTGACCCTCATTGTCACCACCCACTCCACAACACCACTGAACTCACCAATCACACACACCCAGGGACTCACCAACAGCAGAACCCTTACACAGAAAGTGACCCTCATTGTCACCATCCACTCCACAACACCACTGAACTCACCAATCACACACACCCAGGGACTCACCAACAGCAGAACCCTTACACAGAAAGTGACCCTCATTGTCACCACCCACTCCACAACACCACTGAACTCACCAATCACACACACCCAGGGACTCACCAACAGCAGAACCCTTACACAGAAAGTGACCCTCATTGTCACCACCCACTCCACAACACCACTGAACTCACCAATCACACACACCCAGGGACTCACCAACAGCAGAACCCTTACACAGAAAGTGACCCTCATTGTCACCAGCCACTCCACAACCCCAATGCACTTTTACTTAAGGAAACAAGCAGTGACGTGGTTTCAGGAATGCTTTCCAATGTGGGGATCCATATTCAATGCAGATAACTTGTGAGTTATTTGGCTAAATGCTGACTTGAATATTTTGGGCATAGATCTGGCAAAGGTTTCGCTGGATATCTTATTATCTGGCTAATATTTAGTTGGATAATCTAGGGGGATTCTGGGGATATTTTTGGGCAGTTAGCCAGATTAGTTATCCAGCTAGGTCCTGAGTGGCCAATCGCAAGTATCCAGTAGGATCCCAAAGAACAGGTCCAATCCTTCCTGCTCAGAACTAAGGATAAGCAGTGGCTTTCCTAAGTCTACAGTAATAGTGGTTTGTGGATTTTTCCTCCAAGAACTTATCTAAATCCTTTTAAAACCCAGTGACACTAACTGCTTTTATCACATCCTCTGGCATCTAAGAGGTTTATAAAATCATAAGTGGGGTGGTAGGGGTGAATAGGAAATGGTTATTTACCCTTTCAAATAGGACTAGGGGACACTTCATTAAACCAGTAGGTAGCAGATTTAAAACAAATTGGAGGAAATATTTTTTCACTTAACAGAAAATCAAGCTGTGGAGTTTGCTGTCAGAGGATATGGTCAAGGAATCTAGCATAGAAGGGTTTAAAAGGTGCTGGTGTGAGAGAGAAGCTGTTGGGCAATTCTTGCCTCTTGTCTATCTGTCTAATCCTGCTAGCACTATGGCTTTCTGCTGAGGCTCACTGGTTCATCTTCCCAGCTCCATGCTCTGTACCTCCTGCTGGAGGCCATGCACTACCTGTTTTGTTTGTTATATTCTGGCTTCACAGACTCTTGTTTGCCAGAGCTTGAGTCTAGTCTTGATCTTGTGCTCCCAGTCTCTGGTCCTCATGGCCTAATTTGAGGCCTTGTGTTGACCCTATTCTTGGGCCTGTGTATTCTGATGTCCTTGACTTGCCTTAGTCTTGTTCCAGCTTTCTTAGTCCGTTCTTGTTTAATCCTAGTTTTGTTTTGTATTCCTAAATCCGGTCTTGGCTTAGTGGGTGCCTTTTTGTGTCTAGTTCCTGCAGCAGCCTTGCCTGCTTCTATGGACACCTTCCAGTCCTCTGATGTATCTGCTCCTGCTTTGCTGTCTACGAGTATCTGAGGGTTCAACCCAAAACGAAGGTGACTGGAACAGGTGGAAGACTCCTGCATCCTGTCCTGCTTCTGGGCTCATGCCTCTTCTAGGTCCAGCCCCACTCCTGCAGTAGTCTCCTGACATCTTCTGGAGAAGTCCATAAGCAATTATTAGCCAGGGAGACTGGAAAAGCCCCCACTTATCCTTGGGAGTCAGGAACAAGGAATGATTGCTTCCCAATGACTCGACTTGGCCACAGTTCAGTTGATGCCTACTGTTGAATACGACCTCTGTATCCTGACTTTATCTGTTGATACATAGCTATGAATGTTACTTTTGTAAACCGTTGTGATCTTTTCATGGAACGACGGTGTATAAAATACCTAAATAGATAAATACTGCGTTAAACAAGACAGAGGAGCATAGCTGATGTCACAGCAGCATGTCAGACACAGTCAAACACCCTAGAAAGAAGAGGAGAGCTGTGTGCAGGGAAATACAGGTCCTTCATAAGGCACTAGGGCATCTCCTGGTATCTGGAAACAGGGGCCACACCAACCTCTGGACTAGAAGCAGCATTGTGTCAGGGTCTGGGAGACTCAGAAAGATATAAATAGAGGAGATACTCATTACCGGACTGATTCCAACCATGGCAACGCCTCGAGAAAAGCCGCGTTCCCACACAATGGACGAGTGAGGACCCCTCTCCTTCTCACACAGAAATATAGGAGACAAGCGAACCTAACTTATCAGACCTAGGACTGATCTCAGAGGAGCGTCTGCAGGAAGCCCTGCGGCTCTTGGTCAGACTCTCAGTGGGAACCCGTGATGCCAGCCAGGGTATTGGGTGCCAGTGGTGTAGCAAGGCTCTCTCTGGTGCCCAGGGGCCACTATATTTGTGATGCCTCCCCTGCACACCTTCCCTTCCCACCAACACCATCCTCCTTGTAGAAATGCTTAAGGTCACATTTCAAATAAACTCTTCTTCTCAACAACGCACCACCCAGGGGTTTTGAACCCTTCCCACCACCCTTCCTCTCGCTACACTACTGTTTGGTTCCCTAGGCAATCCTTCAGTCTTACACTCGCTCCCTCCTACCAGTGGCAGTGGCTCCAGCTCAGCGCTCCCCTCCTATTGTAGCAGTGACCAGCACAGCACTCCCTCCTACCAATGGCAGTGACCAGCTCAGCGCTCCCTCCTATTGTAGCAGTGACCAGCACAGCGCTCCCTCCTACCAATGGCAGTGACCAGCTCAACGCTCCCTCCTATTGTAGCAGTGACCAGCACACCGCTCTCTCCTATTGTAGCAGTGACCAGCACACCGCTCTCTCCTATTGTAGCAGTGACCAGCTCAGCGCTCCCTCCTATTGTAGCAGTGACCAGCACAGCGCTCCCTCTTATTGTAGCAGTGACCAGCACAGCGCTCCCTCTTATTGTAGCAGTGACCAGCACAGCGCTCCCTCCTACCAATGGCAGTGACCAGCACAGCGCTCCCTCCTATTGTAGCAGTGACCAGCACAGCGCTCCCTCCTGTCAGTGGCAGTGACCAGCACAGCGCTCCCTCCTATTGTAGCAGTGACCAGCACAGCGCTCCCTCCTACCAATGGCAGTGACCAGCACAGCGCTCCCTCCTATTGTAGCAGTGACCAGCACAGCGCTCCCTCCTGTCAGTGGCAGTGACCAGCACAGCGCTCCCTCCTGTCAGTGGCAGTGGCTCCTGCACAGTGCTCCCTTCTTTGACAGTATTGGCTCTGGCTCAGTACCTCTGAGGGCCTTGCACTGAATTTTGCCACTCCTAAATTTCTGGCATGCTTGGTGACCACCTAGTTTGTCTAATGGAAGCACTGCCCTAATGCCAGCATCTTTATGTGGTGTCCAGGAACACTAGTAGGGTGGCACATAACCAACATTTAAAGAAGCCATAGCTTTTGCGTTTCCTGAGCACACAGAAAGGTAGCCTGTGCTTTTCTTGTTCCAATAAATAGCAACCGTTAAAGAAGGGCCAAGGAAATGGAATGGCAGGTGTGCCTATTTGATGATGTGGTGTGGTTACAAACTCCTGTACTGGTCTGCATTCCTGCTAGGAATTGTGGCAGCAGAAGGTCATCCAGGGCATCCTGTCCTAGAGGATACCATGCAAGGTGGTAGGGCACTTGCAGAAATGGGATCTAGGAAGGGAGAAGGGATGAGGTTCCAGTGCTCCAAGCCATGCTGCTTTGTGCTGATGTGTGAAGTAGTGAGGATGTGATAGCACTGGCGATAAGGAGCACATGTGTGGTTAAGGTCCTCGGAGCGCTGTCCCTTCATGGACATGGTCTCCATCCATGGCTGTCACCATGGATGGAGACCAAAGAGTAACAGGTATTTCTTTATATTTGGACACCATACTGATTTCTAAGCCATTCATGATTTTTTTTCTCTCACTGTAGGAAGTAGTCTGGCATGTATATGAGAGCGCTGGGATTTTCCCCAATGATTCCTATGGAGCGGAGCCAAATAAGTGTTGGAGAGAATATGCAAATAAGCAGAGCTGTAACGAGGCATTCATATCAGGAACAATGAGATTCTCATAGTCTCGTTCTCATTCAGACCCTTGCTCCTTGCTCCATGCAAGTTCACCCCCTCCTCTCTGACCCCCAGTCCATCTTCTCTCCTTCAGAATGGGAGGAGGAGCGCATCTATCTTCCTGGATTTTCATCCGCTGCCGGTTCACATTTGTGTTTCTGTCAGCTTTTCTGCCCTGGGTGGCTGCTCCTCTTGTCCACCTCTAGTTAGGGCCCTGCAACTGAACTGTGGGCGGCGGTTTTTAGCTTCTTGCCTGTTCTTACTAATGCCACAGCTCACACATAAACTTTGATATTTCTCTGCCTTTTTATATAAAGGAAATATCGCCGGGGAAACATCACGTTTCAAAAGGTCTTAGGAAGGTCATGCACTGATCATTTGGATTTTAGATCGACTTACTCACCTTTCCATTGTCTCAGAGCTTGCTCACCCCAAATGCCAAGAAAGCTCCACCCAGAGTGAGGTGTACTGGGCATGTTCAGTGTCCGGGTAGAGTTTGTACACATTGATCTCTCACCCCTTACTATACAGTAAGTGCTTTGTTAGTTCAGAAAGCCTCCCAGAGAAAGAGGATTGCGTTAGAGATAATTTTAAAAGCCTATAGTTTTACCGGAAGCTCTTTCAATTTCTTTTCCTAAGGATATTCTCTCTCAAGACTGTAAAATGTCAGTAAACATCACTAGTTATTGCTTTCAGACCAGGCATTTATCAAAAGTGGCAACCAAAGGATTTTTTCTGCAGCGACCATGGCTAAAGTTAATGGAGGATCTTAATAAAAATTGTCTATACAGCCACCAAAATGTGTCATGGGAAGCCCCGGTGAAGATGCCAGCATTATACGAAGATCCCGTAAGGCATCGATTTGCGAAACAGAAGGTGTCTTGTTGTCTCACTGGTCATTCGGTCAGAAAGTTAACGACCTGCTATGGAGTTTCTCTCTCACCAGCTCAGTCAGAACCTGGGCTGCGATCCAGCACCAGGAGCCTTCCTCTCTTTCAGCTTACATTAATGCAGTGATGGTCTTGGGCTGGGGGCCCTGAAGCTGACCAGCAGGCATTGCCCGCCACACCCTCCCACAGCCCCCGGGGAAGGCACCACATACCTGCTGGGTGAGAGAATCTCTGCGCTGGGCTCTCTCTTACCCTGCCAGGAGCACAAGGCTCCATGGGAGCTGCTCAGGGCGGCATTCAGACCTGCTGAGGCTCTAAGCTGGCCCCAGAGCATTACCAAAAAATGTACAACCTGACATTTAATCATTTATTTTGGATTTAGAGTCCCTTCAAACTCTGTAGCTTAGGTAACTTGTGCCTAAGTCTGCCACTGCAACAGCCCAGAAGCACAGGCAGCCACAGTGCTCTCTTGAGGTTTGAAAGGCTCATTTTGCTTATTCCTGTGTTATATTTTTGGCACCTTATCCATTTTTTCCCCACTGGACTCGATGTAGTACATTTCAATGTTTTTCTTGGATGACTTGCGATAAATCTATCAGCATTTATCTGACTTTTGAAATAAGGCTTAGCAATTAAATGCACTGGATTTCAGCAAGTAGGGCGATAAGCATCATTCATATTATAGAGAGCAATGTTTGATCAGAAAATAGGGTAGCAATTGTTCTTAAGGCAACATCATCTTCTGGTCTGCAGCCACGCTGGAAATATGAATGAAATGAAAGAGCTGTACCTTACCATTATTATTATTCCCGGGTCACGAGATGAAACGTTTTATGAGATAAGTGACTTGGGAGGACGGAACAGGGACTTCTTTCTGGATGGAAATGTTAGACTGGGTCTGATGCACTTAGGGCACCGGAAAGCTAACTTCATATAGAAGGACAAATATAAGGACCACAAACAAGTTACAGGTGAGACCTTGTGAATGGACCGATTCAGTTTTCCAGAGCTCTGCTGCCTTCATCAGGTCAGTGAAGAAACAGCTTACATAACGCAATGGAAAAAAAAAACAAACAACCCAAGAAAAAGATCTAGGCGTCATAGTGGATAACACATTGAAATCGTCGGCTCAGTGTGCTGCGGCAGTCAAAAAAGCAAACAGAATGTTAGGAATTATTAGAAAGGGAATGGTGAATAAAACGGAAAATGTCATAATGTCTCTGTATCGCTCCATGGTGAGACCCCACCTTGAATACTGTGTACAATTCTGGTCGCCGCATCTCAAAAAAGATATAATTGCGATGGAGAAGGTACAGAGAAGGGCTACCAAAATGATAAGGGGAATGGAACAGCTCCCCTATGAGGAAAGGCTAAAGAGGTTAGGACTTTTTAGCTTGGAGAAGAGACGACTGAGGGGGGATATGATAGAGGTGTTTAAAATCATGAGAGGTTTAGAACGGGTAGATGTGAATCGGTTATTTACTCTTTTGGATAGTAGAAAGACTAGGGGGCACTCCATGAAGTTAGCATGGGGCACATTTAAAACTAATCGGAGAAAGTTCTTTTTTACTCAATGTACAATTAAACTCTGGAATTTGTTGCCAGAGAATGTGGTTCGTGCAGTTAGTATAGCTGTGTTTAAAAAAGGATTGGATACGTTCTTGGAGGAGAAGTCCATTACCTGCTATTAAGTTCACTTAGAGAATAGCCACTGCCATTAGCAATGGTTACATGAAATAGACTTAGTTTTTGGGTACTTGCCAGGTTCTTATGGCCTGGATTGGCCACTGTTGGAAACAGGATGCTGGGCTTGATGGACCCTTGGTCTGACCCAGTATGGCATTTTCTTATGTTCTTAAGTCATAAGTCTTGCTCCAGAAAAGGATGCATTTATTCACTTTAAATTATTTATGAATCATCCTTTCCAGATTTAAAAAATGGCTCAGAGCGATTTAAAGAAATACATAATACAACAAATGTGTAACACTAAAACTGAAAAACAAAGTTAAAACATTTGATCCTCTTGCACTGTATACTTAGAAACCAGTTGTTTACACCTCAATTCAGCCCCATAAAGGAGATTTTAATATCCTCTCTTCATTAACCATGTTTTTACCCCCTTTGGAATTTCATCAAATCATTTTCTTCCCTTAACACCACCGGCAATTCATTCCAGAGTTTCGGGCCCGCAGAAGAAAAGGCTTGAGTTTGCAAACTAGTCTGAGTGATCAGTGGTGCTGCACTGCACCAGGAAGCCAACAGGACAGATCGGACGGACCTACACCTGTAGAAACGGACCTACACCTGTGCACAGAGATTCTTTACCTCTGTGCTGAGAGTGCGTACCAGGAAGCAAACAGGACAGATCGGATGGACCTACACCTGTGCACAGAGATTCTTTACCTCTGTGCTGAGAGTGCGTACCAGGAAGCAAACAGGACAGATTGGATGGACCTACACCTGTGCACAGAGATTCTTTACCTCTGTGCTGAGTGTGCGTACCAGGAAGGAAACAGGAGAGATCGGACGGACCTACACCTGTGCACAGAGATTCTTTATCTCTGTGCTGAGTGTGCGTACCAGGAAGCCAACAGGACAGATCGGACGGACCTACACCTGTGCACAGAGATTCTTTACCTCTGTGCTGAGGGTGCGCACCAGGAAGCAAACAGGACAGATCGGACGGACCTACACCTGTGCACAGAGATTCTTTACCTCTGTGCTGAGAGTGCGTACCAGGAAGCAAACAGGACAGATTGGATGGACCTACACCTGTGCACAGAGATTCTTTACCTCTGTGCTGAGTGTGCGTACCAGGAAGGAAACAGGAGAGATCGGACGGACCTACACCTGTGCACAGAGATTCTTTATCTCTGTGCTGAGTGTGCGTACCAGGAAGCCAACAGGACAGATCGGACGGACCTACACCTGTGCACAGAGATTCTTTACCTCTGTGCTGAGTGTGCGTACCAGGAAGGAAACAGGAGAGATCGGACGGACCTACACCTGTGCACAGAGATTCTTTATCTCTGTGCTGAGTGTGCGTACCAGGAAGCCAACAGGACAGATCGGACGCACCTACACCTGTGCACAGAGATTCTTTACCTCTGTGCTGAGTGTGTATAGAATACTAGGTGGAAGCAGCAGATATTAATCTACTTATTACGTACACCAGCACCCCTAGCCAGAAAAAAATAAAAGACTGAAGCAAGAACCAAGAGCGTGTCTTGACCAGAACCTGAACATTTTATAAAACTCGAGCACTCCCTGCTGCATGCATGCACCCCCCCTCCCCCTTATGGGACATAATTGTCCAGTTAGAGAGTGCCCTCAATGGCTCAGAGGTCTCTGCAGGCCTTTGCTCTCAGCTGGTGATTCAGTAGGTCACTCTCAGTCCTCACACTGAGACTGGCGACTCCAGAGCTGAAGAAGGGAGGATAGAGACGCAGCAGTGGGACCTTTCCATGCTGTGGCAGGGAGTGGGCTGACTGCCCTGATTCAGGCAGCTCCCCTTGGCCCTGCATCTTTTTGTTATTTTGTTTTTCTCTGCATTCGAGTAACCTGAGCTGGCAACTCTCGTTTCTCCAGGTCCTACACTGGAAGCTCCTTTCTAAGTGCATTCACCACCCGCCACCAGGGCAGGTGTCATAGGAAACCTCATCACAAGGAAGTCTGACCCTCTGCTAATTTTATCTCATTAATGCGGTGAACAATGCCTGGTGGAGACTTTTCAACCAGTTGAAGCCCATGAGAAGTGCACCAAGTTGAGTGAAAAACAGTCTATCATTTATTTATTTATTTACCATCATTTCTATTCCACTAATTCTCAGCACCCCTCGTCCAAAATGCACACACCTGCAAACACCCATATAACACGTATGTAACTGTATGCCAAGCACATAACTAACCTCACACACACAGAGAAGCCAAGAAAATACACAAAGCAAACCCTGACCATCCATCACTACCTGAATATTGCAGAGGAAGTAGAGAGTTAGAAAGGGTTCCTGTGGGTCTGCCCCATTCTAATGGAGAGGAAACTTGCTTTTAAGGTTTCGAGCACTGTTTGGATAACCTGGAAGGCTCTAGACTTCTTAAAGACTTCTTAAAGACTTCTTCTCTGATTCATCTGTCTTCCTTAACTCATGGATTTCTCGCATACTTTGCACATCAACATGGTCTGTGTACCCTCAAATCTCAATTTAGTCTACCCTTTAATTTTTTTTCTAGATATTTATTCTCGCTATAAACATGCCGAATATTTACCTACGTCCTGTTGACGAGTTACTATTATTATTATCTATGTAATATTTAATTTAATTTATTATTAATATCTATATGTTATAGGTTATATGCTAAATGCTATATGTTATACGTTATATGTTAAGAAACGCTGTTCCATGTAACGCCATTTGTGCGAAAGTTTTGTTATATGTAAACCGACCTGATTCGATACTTGTATTGAGAATGTCGGTATATAAAAATCCGAAATAAATAAATAAATAAATAAATCTGATTGCTTCACTGTAATTGCAGCTCCTGGGAAATTCTTACTGTATGACTCCAGCTTGAAGGTCTCTTCCCTTCCACTGGGCTGGCTTAAATTGTGTTTCTTAAGTTATGAATTGGAACGGGAAAGCTCCCGGAGAGGGTCTACGTCTTCCATCCCTCCATCCCATACGGCTGTGTCCATTGTGTAGTGCTGGCAGCGGGCCTGGCCTTGCCCCTCGACTCGTTTAGAGGACCTGAAACTTGACTGCCTCCCAGCTCCTCTGAACCTCCAGCTCCCAGGCACGAAGGCGAGCACAGGAGGGAAGGGGATGAGGCTGGAGCTGCTCTGCTCCCTACAGCAGTCCCTAACCTCCTGGTGGATGATGCCTCCCATCTACAGATAATTCAGGATGTGGAGTTCTCTGCCGCATCAGCTTCAGTGTCAGACTGATGGAAAGGGTTTCAGAAAACAGTTAACGTCGATTTTGTTCAGGGACGCATTTGTTTCATGGACTCTTCATGATTGTGTGCAATTTTAATGTAGAACGTGACGGATGCTTTAAATTTGGATTTGTTGTAATCCACACCGTTCAGTTAGTTGACTGGAGGGACTGGAATAGAAGTGCTTAAATTAAATAAATAAATGATTGAATGAATGGTGCTTAGGCGCCAAAAGCCTAAATCTGCCACTGACTGGCAGGCAAAATCAGCAGTTAGAAACGACTCCTTAAACTCAGAGCCCACTGTTGGCCCACCTGGATTTCATCTTTTACAGAGCAACTGTGGCTTCTCCTAAACTGATTCCAGAGTGGCTGAGGTCTCGGCGCCGCGTAGCTGTTCATCATCAGCAGGGGGGGGGGGGGGGTCCTGTGGATTACCCATCATGGAGCTTTTGTTTGAAATTAAACAGGAAACGCTAACGAAATCTCCTGTTTTGTTGCAGCCACAAACCCTGGCCTGGGCGAAACTTTACTGCCTCCGCAGCAGAAATGAGAACATTCAAAGGCCCTCGATGCCTCTTATCCCATCGTTGGTCTGTAAAGTCCCAATGGGGCAGAAGCAATCTCAGCTCGTTCCTGCCCCACCAGCTTGGCCTTTGAAAGTGATGCCAATGCCCTGAGCCTCCGGGCCGACCCGGCAGGGATCCCACCCCATTTGGACCTTAAAATCAGCAGTGAGGATGCTGGGGGTAGGGTCGGGGGCCCTTACATTTTTTAATTTTTCAGGTACTGGGAGGTTTTTTTTGGCAGAGAAAAAAAAAAGATTTCTCAGGTTAAGAAACCATTGGAAGCCAGAAGGTGAATTAAAAGGGAGGGCAGGCAGCTGAAAGTATTCAAATCATTGCCATTCGGAGCTCAGGAGCAGCTCTCAGCCCAGGCACTGCCTTCATTAGATGTGGTCGGATGGGCCCCGAGGACTGGGTGAGAACCCCTGCTCCAGGGTAATGGGTTCAAATCCCGCTTCTGCCTGCCTTTCAGCTCAGAAGCTCCTTGGGGCAGAGTTTGCAGGCTTGGGTGAGACTCAAGCTCTGCCCTTCTCAATCACTTTTTCTATTTTTATTCTTGAAAGGACACCTCCTCGTGCACCCAGGTTAACATCACAAGAACCGTTTTCAATCTCATTTTCCTTCTTGAGTAGCAACTTCCTCCCCAGGGCAAAATAGATACTAAAGTAGAATCGTATCAGAAGTGGCACCACCCACGTTCACGCTGCGATTTGCTGGATTGGTAATCACTTGGCACTAAGACACATTTTCTCTTGTTCCATCCATGATCAGGATGTGATCTGTCTAGGCGTCCCTTGGTATCCTACAGTACTTCCTTACTCTCCCGGGGATCAGACTCTCCTCTCTCCTCCACAGCAAATCCGTGAAATTTCCCAGCTCTTCTCGCCAGTGGCACAGGATCTTTCAGGCTAAAAGTTCCAAAAACTCAAAATCCTCTCCTTTTCCCACACCCCAGCAAGACGGGTGGACAAAAAACCACAAAACTCCCCAATTCTCAAAACACAGAGGGATAGCCGCAGTCCAACCAGTGGATGTGAGTCAGAATAATGAGGTTTTCTCTCTTTCTAGCCTGACCCAGCACAGGGCTGCATCCCACACTGAGTGAGCAAGACCTCAGCTTCTACAGAAAAATCCCAGACTCAGCTGCAAGGGGACTGCCCCTTTCTCACAAGCCCTAAACTAGGGTCTGTAGACTTAGCAACTCAGCGCTCTATTGTCCCATGAGCTTTCATGCACCCACAGGCTGAACTTTGCCCTTCTCTGGTCTAACCAATCCTGAACATGCATTTCCCTTATTATTCAATTACACGGCTTCCCGATGGTCAGTTCTCTCTTCCTTCCTTCCAGATAAATCTCAGCTAGACCTGGCTTCTTCCTTGGGACCAATGCAATAACGTGCATTCAGCCTAATGCATGGCTTTATGCGCAGTTGGACTTTTAAGAGAGGCACCCAATGCAGTAAGGAGATTAGCGCCTCCAAAAATGCGCACCCTAACAAACACAAACCTGATAGCGCCCAAAGCATGCAAATTCCATGTAGACGAAGACATTAACTATTACTGTCTGATGCACGGAAGCGCTGGCGCCCAACTCACATTTTTCAACGCATGGAATTTAACTCCGGCTCCGGAGGTGCAGTAAAGTTAACTCACAGTGGAGGCCTCGTGAGAAACGTTAGAAAATAAGGTCCTCTGAGTTACAATAAATGTGTTCCATCCCGCTCTAATTTACTGCTTGCGGTGGCAAAAAGTGAACATATACTGATTGGTTCAGAAAGAAGCTCACGTTTCTTATGACCGCACAACTTAGACGCCCATAGCAATGGGTGCCCGACATGCAAAACGGGCACCTCAGCAAAATAAGCAAAGCAAGTGCATCAAGTTCCCATTGCAATAAAGTCTTCTGAGCGTCTGAGACGCACTTTCTCCCGCAGCGCCCGCATCAGGGCACACAGGGATGCGGCTGCACAGACGCTCAGTGCAAGGACCCGTTTTCAGAGCGCGTCTTATTGCATCAACCTCCTGGTGAGGTGCATCCCAAGGCGTTTCTCTCTTTACCTACATCCAGGGCAAAGTGCAAGGCCACGCACCGTTGAGAAATGCTTAACTATGCTCAAATGCAAGCAGCCGGGCCTAAAAATCCTCCCTCAGGCAGGACCATGGCCAATTAGGGCACATACGGGGAAAGGGCGAGTTTCCTGCAGCTCTATAATATGGAAAATTTCTAGCATGAGCACCTTGCATGCTAATGATTATATAATCAGAAAAACATTTCATATGCCGCATTCCTCTCTGTAATTAGAAAGCCTATAGGCCAGGAATCTTATGCAAAACGAGTTCCTGCCAAACCACACAGCTGCTTTGCATTTCCTTGACCAAGATGCAGAATATCTGAATAATTTGTAATAGATGTTCCTGCGATTGTTCAGGGTTACACCTAGTGGCAGGTCTACTACTCTGCCTCAGAGAGCTGCGTCCATAACCACAGAAAGCCAAGCTGTGCGTAGTACAGGAAGCTTTGTGTAGTACAGGAGTGTCACGGGATGGGGGAAGGGAAGCTTTGTGTAGTACAGGAGTGTCACGGGATGGGGGAAGGGAAGCTGTGTGTAGTACAGGAGTGTCACGGGATGGGGGAGGGGAAGCTTTGTGTAGTACAGGAGTGTCACGGGATGGGGGAAGGGAAGCTGTGTGTAGTACAGGAGTGTCACGGGATGGGGGAAGGGAAGCTTTGTGTAGTACAGGAGTGTCACGGGATGGGGGAGGGGAAGCTTTGTGTAGTACAGGAGTGTCACGGGATGGGGGAAGCTTTGTGTAGTACAGGAGTGTCACGGGATAGGGGAAGGGAAGCTTTGTGTGGTACAGGAGTGTCACAGGATGGGGGAAGGGAAGCTTTGTGTAGTACAGGAGTGTCACGGGATGGGGGAAGCTGTGTGTAGTACAGGAGTGTCACAGGATGGGGGAGGGGAAGCTGTGTGTAGTACAGGAGTGTCACGGGAGGGGAAGCTTTGTGTAGTACAGGAGTGTCACGGGATGGGGGAGGGGAAGCTGTGTGTAGTACAGGAGTGTCACGGGATGGGGGAAGGGAAGCTTTGTGTAGTACAGGAGTGTCACAGGATGGGGGAAGGGAAGCTTTGTGTAGTACAGGAGTGTCACGGGATGGGGGATGGGGAAGCTTTGTGTAGTACAGGAGTGTCACAGGATGGGGGAAGGGAAGCTTTGTGTAGTACAGGAGTGTCACAGGATGGGGGAGGGGAAGCTGTGTGTAGTACAGGAAGCTTTGTGTAGTACAGGAGTGTCACGGGAGGGGAAGCTTTGTGTAGTACAGGAGTGTCACAGGATGGGGGAAGGGAAGCTTTGTGTAGTACAGGAGTGTCACGGGATGGGGAAGGGAAGCTTTGTGTAGTACAGGAGTGTCACGGGATGGGGGAGGGGAAGCTTTGTGTAGAACAGGAGTGTCACGGGATGGGGGGAGGGAAGCTTTGTGTGGTACAGGAGTGTCACGGGATGGGGGGAGGGAAGCTTTGTGTAGTACAGGAGTGTCACGGGATGGGGGAAGGGAAGCTTTGTGTGGTACAGGAGTGTCACGGGATGGGGGAAGGGAAGCTTTGTGTAGTACAGGAGTGTCACGGGATGGGGGGAGGTGAAGCTTTGTGTAGTACGGGAGTGTCACGGGATGGGGGGGAAGGGAAGCTTTGTGTAGTACGGGAGTGTCATGGGATGGGGGGAGGTGAAGCTTTGTGTAGTACAGGAGTGTCACGGGATGGGGGGGAAGGAAAGCTTTGGGTAGCACAGGAGTGTCACGGGATGGGGGAGGAGAAGCTTTGTGTAGTACGGGAGTGTCACGGGATGGGGGGAGGGGAAGCTTTGTGTAGTACGGGAGTGTCACGGGATGGGGGGAGGGGAAGCTGTGTAGTACGGGAGTGTCACGGGATGGGGAGGGGAAGCTTTGTGTAGTACAGGAGTGTCACGGGATGGGGAGGGGAAGCTTTGTGTAGTACGGGAGTGTCACGGGATGGGGAGGGGAAGCTTTGTGTAGTACGGGAGTGTCACGGGATGGGGGGAGGGAAGCTTTGTGTAGTACGGGAGTGTCACGGGATGGGGGAGGGGAAGCTTTGTGTACTACGGGAGTGTCACGGGATGGGGGAAGGGAAGCTTTGTGTAGTACGGGAGTGTCACGGGATGGGGGAGGGGAAGCTTTGTGTACTACAGGAGTGTCACGGGATGGGGGAAGGGAAGCTTTGTGTAGTACAGGAGTGTCACGGGATGGGGGAAGGGAAGCTTTGTGTAGTACAGGAGTGTCACGGGATGGGGGAGGGGAAGCTTTGTGTACTACAGGAGTGTCACGGGATGGGGGAAGGGAAGCTTTGTGTAGTACAGGAGTGTCACGGGATGGGGAGGGGAAGCTTTGTGTAGTACGGGAGTGTCACGGGATGGGGGAAGGGGAAGCTTTGTGTAGTACGGGAGTGTCATGGGATGGGGGGAGGGGAATTTAATTTATAATCTGCTTTCCATGACAAATTGCTCTTGCAGCATGGCTTGCATTCATTAAAAAAAGAAAGATCATAAAAGGAATAAGAAATTGCATGCTCAAACCCACGTTGCAGCAACGTAGTAACTTAAACACCATTTCATTCAGAAACAGAATTACAGCATAAAATAAAATCATCTAATCTACTCGCCCCTAGCAAGGGGTACAGATATGTTGCAGTGTGCCTGTCGCAGCTCCTGGACTGTGCTCTCGGCAAGAGGCAGCAGGGGTGGTTCTTAGCACATAAGAGCTGCTTTCTGAGTCACGTGAAGTCCTGTGTGCCTCTCCCAGCGTGCCTCTCCCAGCGTGCAGGGCATGCATGGCCGGGTTCTGCCCCATGCGGCACACACCGTGCACACGGCACCTCTTCAGCATCCTTTTCTCAGACCCTTCCAGCCTGCGTCTTATCCCCAGGCAAAGTGAGCTAGGGAGGGCATGCACTGAGCACTGGCTGTGACTGAATCTGAAGGTTAAAAAGAAAATAGGGTGGCACAAGCCAGTTCCTAAGAGGAAAAGATAATAAAACATTCACATTTTCTTTCATAGGAAACAGTGGGAGCTAAGCAGGTGAAGAGGTTCTGAGTAAATGTATTCAGGGGAATGGCACTCATTGGGGTCAATGCAATACACTGCGCTGCTTGGCTGAGCACACTGTATAACCCCCAGTTGGAGGTGGGTTGTATAGGTGTTAATTAATCCCCTTATGCAATAAGGGGATTAGCACCTCTACAATGCAAATGCATGTGAATGAAGCTATTAGGCATTCACTCCCGATGCAAAAAAAAAGTGTATCAGAAATTAATTGCTGAGTGCTCTTTAAACCAGTACGGAAAAGCAGAAGAAATTGCTTTTTTGACCTGCCTCCTACTTAATACCATTGCAATATTAAGTAGGAGGAAAAAGTAAACAAATTTAACAAAAAAAAAGTTTAAAAAACGCTGGCAGTTGGGTGCAGGAAACGGACGCTCAGTTGAGAAGCATCAGTTTCCTGACCCCCCTGGCTGTGCGGTGTTTAGGAAAACTGACGCCGATAAACTTGAGGCCGACGCACTCAGGCGCTCCTTGCTAACACGGTCCCATAATTTAAATATTGCATGGTGCCCCCATGGGCGCTGACTGTTCAGCACCCGCTCTCTCCGCCAAAGTATTGCATCGGCCCCATTATGAGCAGATAGCGGAGGCAGGACAGACCTGAAAATGAAGCTTACAGGTGGTTTTCACATCATGCTAGCTCCAAATATCTTTTTTTCATGCCCTTCCATATACGTTTTTGAGAGTTTGAAAACACAATGAATAAGAGCTGAACAGGGGTATTTGAGAAAGCCTGATATATATATGACCACATATTTCAGAGGACAACAAAAATGATAAAAGGGCTGGAACAATTCTCCTGTAAGAAAAGGTTAAAGAGAGTAGGAGAGGAGGGGAGATATGAAAGAGGTCTATAAAATCATGAGTGGAGTGGAATAGCTGAGTGCAAATCTGTTGTTTACTCTTTCAGAGTTCACAGACTAGAGGACATTCAATGAAGTTACTAAGTTGTAAATTTAAAACTAATAACAGAAATTTTTTTTTATTCAATGCATAATTAAGTTTTGGAATTCAATACCAGAGGATGAGGTGAAAGCTGTTAGAGTAGCTGCGTTTAAAAAAGGTTTGGACAAGTTCTTGGAAGAAAGTCCATAAACCATTATTTTGGTGGAGCTGCAGAAATCCACTGCTTATTCTTGGGATAAGTAGCCTGGAATCGCTCTACCCCTTGGGATCCTGCCAGGTACTTGTGACCTGGCTTGGCCACTGTTGGACACAGGATACTGGGCTTGCTGGACCCTTGGTCTGAACCAGAATGGCCAAGCTTATGTTCACTATTCACCTCCTGGAAGTCCAAATGACCAGGGTGGAGTTGAGCCCTGTGGAGAGTGCACTAGGACAAATATTACCAAGGTCCTATCGAGGATAATCACGCCAGCAGTCATCGGAAATTGTCTGATTTAATCACTACAGAGAGAATCCTAGAGACTCCTCTGCTAACATTGTGGGACAATGAGAGAATCTAAAGCATTTACTGGGAAAAGGCCCTCAAGCATGCGGAAAGAATGAAGGCTTAGCCGAAGATCTGAGAGGTCAGCACTGAAATATTTTCCTTTAACAGTCTGAGCTCATGAGCGTGGAAACAGACTCTCTGGAGAGGGAGTCCTGCATTGTCACGTCTATGATTTTCCTCATTTATTTTAGCTAAAGTTGTAGCTGCAGATATACAAATCGTTTAGATCCATCCTGCAGGGTGCAATGGGCAGACCAGAAGGGACTGGTCAGACTCAGGTCTTGGCTTCTGACCTGTCGACCTGGGTACAGAGGTGACTTCCAGGTGGCCCCGTTCCTCCTCTGCCCTTGCAGGAAGCCGCTCGGTCAGTTGTTCCAATACAAATGCTAATCCCAGCAATAAACTCTCCACATTACATTTGCCACACCTCACCGGCAGTCACAGGCGTGGTGTTAATTACCATACTCCTCTTGTCATGAGGAAGTTCCTGTAGGACTTCAGGCGGTTTTATTTTTGCCACGATGTGACTGTAACTCAAATAAAAACTCACCAAAATCCCCTGAGTTCCAGTGATAAAACCCGGAAAGGAGTCATGAATTGGGCAGCTGTGTGAACACTTCTGTGTGCACAACTTTACACCCATACAAATTAGCACTCCACCATGCAAATTCCATGTTAATCACCCCCCGCCCCCCCTTTTTATGCTCAAAATCTAACTCCTGATGTTAATCTGAGGCTGAACCGAGAGTTTGTGGCGTGGAGGTCCTGTGCTCAGGAATTATGCAGGGAAAACGCAATCTGTTCTCTGCATTTAGTATCTCATAAGCAGGAAACAGGATTCATGTACAAAAAGCATGGTTTATGCACATAAATATGGAGGTCGACATTCAGCACTACTTAGCCAATTAAGTTCTGACTTAGGCAGCTAAATTGTGCTGTATGAATATTCAGCAGGTAGTTGGCTGTTTAGCCAGCGGGATAAGTGAGGGCATCATGGTGGAGCTACTTATCCAGCGAACTTATCTGAAAAAGTGTCGATATTCAGCCTTATCTGGCTTATCTAGCCGGATAAATCTAGGGCTCCTTTCTGGCTGTCTTATAGTTAGCAGGATAAGTTTATCCAGCTGGCTTATCTAGCCGGATAAATCTAGGACTCCTTTCTGGCTGTCTTATGGTTAGGTTAGCAGGATAAGTGTATCTAGCTAACTATAAGACAGCTTTATTCAGCAGCACAGTGATTATCTCGGCCAAATTAGTTGGATAAGTTTATCCAGCTAACTTGCTCAGCCGGACAGTAACTGAATATTGGCCTTGTTTTTAGTGCCCATATTATCGGGTTAGTGCATTTTTTACCTCCTGATTTATTATCATACCATTAACTTACCACACTGGGGGTTAAACCTGTTTTAGCATGGCCTAAAAGTAGGGCACCTCTAGAGGTTCCTCCCAGTCAGAGAACTGGGTGACAGGGCACGAACTCCTCTTTAGGAAAAGAAATGTGGGAGGACAAAAAATGCAAAAGGGAAAATTATAACTGGAAAGAGAGCCAGGACATGAGTAAGGCAATGCATTTCATAAGCGAAACAAGGGAGCGCAGGATCATCCTGTCCTTACCCGTTCCTGAAGCCCTGCCCCAGGGAATGTCTCGCACACCTGAAAGTAAAACTAGAAACTGCAGAATGTGCCATCTTATTCAGCCACCTTGCCTCCCTCCATTAGCCAAGAAACCTTGATGGAGCGGGGGCAGGTGTCAATGAGCGGCAGGAGGATCTCACCGGCTGCTTAACCAAACTACTTCATCATGTGCAAGCTTAGAGATCGTCCCACATACAGAGCAAATGTACTGCATTTGGCATTTCTATGTTGTAGTACAACAGGCAGCAAGCTTAAATTATAACAGCAGAAAACTAAAGAGCAGTAAATCCCTTATGCATGACAAAAAGAGAGGGGGACAGCTGAAGCCAGAGGGGCGTATTTATTTGTTTACAGAATGTATTGTCCGCCATTTCACCACAGTCCCTTCATGGCGGATAACAACATAAGTTATTTAAAACAATCAATACAGCCACCAAATAAAATACAAATTATACATTAAAACTCTTCTAAACTTTACAAAAACATTTGTAAACAGAAATTATCAGGGAGTGTAGGAGCAACCAAAGAAAGCATCGTACGGACAGACACACTCGTACAACGGAGACTGGCAGACTTAGCCTCAGGTAATGACAACAGTTGCTTATTACAAGATCTTAAAGATCAGCCTCTGTATGCCATGTTCACAAAAAAATCAATCAATCTAGACATCTTTTATAGCGAGGTCAGAATCTGTCCAATGAGAACTAGACTGAGACTCATTTTAAAGAGGCCACCAACAGCTTCCAGGTGGAGTTTTCTACTACTTAACATTTGACAGGATCTGTATCCCTGTGCCCATCCCGTGATCCCTCCAGTCCTAGAGGTGACAGGCTCTGTATCCCTGCACCCATCCCCTGATCCCTCCAGTCCTAGAGGTGACAGGCTCTGTATCCCTGCTCCCATCCCCTGATCCCTCCAGTCCTAGAGGTGACAGGCTCTGTATCCCTGCTCCCATCCCCCTGACCCCTCCAGTCCTAGAGGTGACAGGCTCCGTATCCCTGTGCCCATCCTCTGAGCCCTCCAGTCCTAGAGGTGACAGGCTCTGTATCCCTGCTCCCATCCCCCTGATCCCTCCAGTCCTAGAGGTGACAGGCTCTGTATCCCTGCTCCCATCCCCTGAGCCCTCCAGTCCTAGAGGTGACAGGCTCTGTATCCCTGCTCCCATCCCCCTGATCCCTCCAGTCCTAGAGGTGCCAGGCTCTGTATCCCTGCTCCCATCCCCCTGATCCCTCCAGTCCTAGAGGTGACAGGCTCTGTATCCCTGCACCCATCCCCTGATCTCTCCAGTCCTAGAGGTGACAGGCTCTGTATCCCTGCTCCCACCCCCTGATCCCTCCAGTCCTAGAGGTGACAGGCTCTGTATCCCTGCTCCCATCCCCCTGACCCCTCCAGTCCTAGAGGTGACAGGCTCTGTATCCCTGCTCCCATCCCCTGAGCCCTCCAGTCCTAGAGGTGACAGGCTCTGTATCCCTGCTCCCATCCCCCTGATCCCTCCAGTCCTAGAGGTGACAGGCTCTGTATCCCTGCTCCCATCCCCCTGATCCCTCCAGTCCTAGAGGTGACAGGCTCTGTATCCCTGCTCCCATCCCCCTGATCCCTCCAGTCCTAGAGGTGACAGGCTCTGTATCCCTGCACCCATCCCCTGATCTCTCCAGTCCTAGAGGTGACAGGCTCTGTATCCCTGCTCCCACCCCCTGATCCCTCCAGTCCTAGAGGTGACAGGCTCTGTATCCCTGCTCCCATCCCCTGATCCCTCCAGTCCTAGAGGTGACAGGCTCTGTATCCCTGCTCCCATCCCCTGATCCCTCCAGTCCTAGAGGTGACAGGCTCTGTATCCCTGCTCCCATCCCCCTGATCCCTCCAGTCCTAGAGGTGACAGGCTCTGTATCCCTGCTCCCATCCCCTGATCCCTCCAGTCCTAGAGGTGACAGGCTCTGTATCCCTGCGCCCATCCCCTGATCCCTCCAGTCCTAGAGGTGACAGGCTTTGTATCCCTGCACTCATCCCCTGATCCCCCCAGTCCTAGAGGTGACAGGCTCTGTATCCCTGCTCCCACCCCCTGATCCCCCCAGTCCTAGAGGTGACAGGCTCTGTATCCCTGCTCCCATCCCCTGATCCCTCCAGTCCTAGAGGTGACAGGCTCTGTATCCCTGCGCCCATCCCCTGATCCCTCCAGTCCTAGAGGTGACAGGCTCTGTATCCCTACTCCCATCCCCTGATCCCTCCAGTCCTAGAGGTGACAGGCTCTGTATCCCTGCTCCCATCCCCTGCTCCCTCCAGTCCTAGAGGTGACAGGCTCTGTACCCCTGCTCCCATCCCCTGATCCCTCCAGTCTAGAGGTGACAGGCTCTGTATCCCTGCGCCCATCCCCTGATCCCTCCAGTCCTAGAGGTGACAGGCTCTGTATCCCTGTGCCCATCCCCTGATCCCTCCAGTCCTAGAGGTGACAGGCTCTGTATCCCTGCTCCCACCCCCTGATCCCTCCACTCCTAGAGGTGACAGGCTCTGTATCCCTGCTCCCACCCCCTGATCCCTCCAGTCCTAGAGGTGCCAGGCTCTGTATCCCTGCTCCCATCCCCTGATCCCTCCAGTCCTAGAGGTGCCAGGCTCTGTATCCCTGCGCCCATCCCCTGACCCCCATCCACTCCCACAGGTGATAGGATCTGTATCCCTGCTCCCATCCCCTGATCCCTCCAGTCCTAGAGGTGACAGGCTCTGTATCCCTGCTCCCATCCCCTGCTCCCTCCAGTCCTAGAGGTGACAGGCTCTGTATCCCTGCGCCCATCCCCTGACCCCCATCCACTCCCACAGGTGATAGGATCTGTATCCCTGCACTAATCCCTACTCAATCTCCCTATTCATTATTATATGTTTAATAACTGAGAATGTCTAATAACTAAAGCTTGGGAGCCATGTGAACTCCAGACACTCCTGTTATTTCGTATGGACTTTATCTCTCTGGGCCTCAGTTTATAGAACTGTAATTACCTGAGAGATTAAATGGTAAACTTTTTAAAGCATGGATACTTCTTTCTCTGCTCCTCACCAAGTGCTGAACTATGTGATCATATTATGATTTGGAAATATCCAGATTGACTTCTACTGCCCTCAAGTGACCGATTTAAGAAGAACATTTTCCAAACTCACACTGCAGTGCGCTCTCTAAAGGTGAAATGCCTTTTGCTCAGGAAACAAAAACAAGCTTTATGGATACACTAATAGGGAATGGATCACCCCATTTTGGATTTACCAAGTACATCAAAGTGACTTAAATTGACCACTGTCAAAGACAAGATGCTGGGCCCAACGGACCTTGGTCTGACCCAGCCTGGCACTTCTTATGTTCTTATGTACAGGATGCAGGGCTCGATGGACCTTGGTCTGACCCAGCCTGGCACTTCTTATGTTCTTATGTACAGGATGCAGGGCTCGATGGACCTCGGTCTGACCCAGCCTGGCACTTCTTATGTTCTTATGTACAGGATGCTGGGCTCGATGGACCTCGGTCTGACCCAGCCTGGCACTTCTTATGTTCTTATGTACAGGATGCAGGGCTCGATGGACCTTGGTCTGACCCAGCCTGGCACTTCTTATGTTCTTATGTACAGGATGCAGGGCTCGATGGACCTTGGTCTGACCCAGCCTGGCACTTCTTATGTTCTTATGCACAGGATGCAGGGCTCGATGGACCTTGGTCTGACCCAGCCTGGCACTTCTTGTGTTCTTATGTACAGGATGCAGGGCTCGATGGACCCTTGGTCTGACCCAGCCTGACACTTCTTATGTTCTTATGTACAGGATGCAGGGCTCAACGGACCTTGGTCTGACCCAGCCTGGCACTTCTTATGTTCTTATGTACAGGATGCTGGGCTCGATGGACCTTGCTCTGACCCAGCCTGGCACTTCTTATGTTCTTATGTACAGGATGCAGGGCTCGATGGACCTTGGTCTGACCCAGCCTGGCACTTCTTATGTTCTTATGTACAGGATGCAGGGCTCGATGGACCCTTGGTCTGACCCAGCCTGGCACTTCTTATGTTCTTATGTACAGGATGCTGGGCTCAACGGACCTTGGTCTGACCCAGCCTGGCACTTCTTATGTTCTTATGTACAGGATGCAGGGCTCGATGGACCTTGGTCTGACCCAGCCTGGCACTTCTTATGTTCTTATGTACAGGATGCTGGGCTCGATGGACCTTGGTCTGACCCAGCCTGGCACTTCTTATGTTCTTATGTACAGGATGCTGGGCTCGATGGACCTTGGTCTGACCCAGCCTGGCACTTCTTATGTTCTTATGTACAGGATGCAGGGCTCGATGGACCTTGGTCTGACCCAGCCTGGCACTTCTTATGTTCTTATGTACAGGATGCAGGGCTCGATGGACCTTGGTCTGACCCAGCCTGGCACTTCTTATGTTCTTATGTACAGGATGCAGGGCTCGATGGACCCTTGGTCTGACCCAGCCTGGCACTTCTTGTGTTCTTATGTACAGGATGCTGGGCTCGATGGACCTTGGTCTGACCCAGCCTGGCAGTTCTTATGTTCTTATGTACAGGATGCAGGGCTCGATGGCCCTTGGTCTGACCCAGCCGGGCACTTCTTATGTTCTTATGTACAGGATGCTGGGCTCGATGGACCTCGGTCTGACCCAGCCTGGAACTTCTTATGTTCTTATGTACAGGATGCTGGGCTCGATGGACCTCGGTCTGACCCAGCCTGGAACTTCTTATGTTCTTATGTACAGGATGCAGGGCTCGATGGACCTTGGTCTGACCCAGCCTGGCACTTCTTATGTTCTTATGTACAGGATGCAGGGCTCGATGGACCTTGGTCTGACCCAGCCTGGCACTTCTTATGTTCTTATGTACAGGATGCAGGGCTCGATGGACCTTGGTCTGACCCAGCCTGGCACTTCTTATGTTCTTATGTACAGGATGCAGGGCTCGATGGACCTTGGTCTGTCTGACCCAGCCTGGCACTTCTTGTTTGGGATGTAGGGCTCGATGCACCATTGTTCTGACCCAGAATGGCATGTTTTATGTTCTTATATTATCTAGTCTGCACAACTTCTCTTGCAATCCCATGGATCCCAGCTGATCTCTACTACTAGGAATCACCTGTGCTTATCCCAGTCTCTCTTGAATTCTATTCCCTGTTCGTACCCGGATCAGTCCAGACTCTGGGGTTTTGCTTTCCTTCCAGCAGATGGAGACAGAGAAAGTTTTGCAGGCACCGCCTCTTAACCCAATGCGCCATCTGCAGCTCCTCAGTATTTCTCTGCCTCCAGCAGATGGAGGAGGTGCAAAACCTGCAGTTCTGTACCTGAGTAAAAAAAAAACCAGAGAATCCTCCCAGGGGGTTGGCAGGTCCTGGTGGGACCATCCCCCCTGGTAGTTGGTCAAGGACGAGCAGGGGTTTGGGGACCCCAAAAGTGCTCTATTTAGTGGACCGGGGGTGCCAGCTGGTGATCCGCTTCCCTCCCTTTCAGCAAGGATCGTGAGAAGCCTCTGCCATCCTTCTTCAGGGACGTGGTCCTTTTATTTATTGTTCGTAAAGTTTTGAAAAGAAAAGAAGAAGTAAACTCAGAAGGCGGCGATTGGTTCTTCCTGCTCACTCTGTCGCTGGAGGCGGCCGGGGGCAGATCACTCTGGCTGAATCGTTATCGCGGCTCCCGATCCTGCTTGCTGTCCGCCGCGCGGTCAGAGTCGCGCCGGGCCATGTCGCGTGTGAGCCGCTGCTCTGCAATCTTCGCGGCTCTCCAAGGCCGGCCGACGCCCCCGCTGCCTCTCCGGGGAGAGAATTCTTTGCAGGGACCTGCGGCGCCATCCATCAAGCAGCGCTGGCTGCTCCAGAGGTCGAGGCTGACCCATTCCTGCTAAGCACAGGAACAGCGGCCATCTTGGAAACTTTCGAGGCAGCCGAGGAGAGAGCGGCAGGGGGAGGGTCTCTCTCGTCAGCGCTGTTGCCGGCCGATTTGAGGCTCGACGAGGCCTGGGGAAGCCTTAAAGGAGCAGTCGCATGATGATCTGGTTCCCCTGAAGGGGGATTTGAGTGGTCCTTTTTTTTTTTGCCAGATTTTATGCTTTTATTACATAAAGCATACCTGGCCAGTAAGTCCAAGAGGGGTGGCTCCCCCAGGCGTAGGCTTTCGGAGGGACCATCTAGGAAAGGGCCCAGGTGGTCAGTGACGCCGGGGGCCATGAGGATCTGGAAAATCAGAAGCCCAGCGGTGCGGAGTACCACAGATAATCTTTCCTCGGAGGAGTCTGACCAGGGGGCTCCCTTGGGGGATGGCCCTCCTATCGGTAGTCAGGATCAAGAGAAAGAGCCTGGGAAGATTCCTTGCATGGAAGGGGACAATCCTAAGGTTGTTTGCCTATTTTAGAAAGCTGGGCTCTATGATCCCACATGTCCTGGTGGAGGTGGGAATAGCGGTTCTGCAGAAGCCGGACCAGGACACAGTAGATCCGGTCATGGTGGTTTTGAGAGGCCCGGCCTTTTCCTTTCCTTAGGATGGTTAGGGAGTGGGATACTCCGGAGACTGGCCTAAAGGTTAGTCGGGCTATGGATAAGATTTATCCCTTGCCTGTAGAGGCTCTGGAGCTCTCGAGGGTGCCAAAGGTGGATGCTTCCGTGTTAGTGGTCACAAAGAGGACCACCATCCCAGTAGCTGGGGTGGCAGCTCTGAAAGACCAGGATAGGAAGCTCGAAATGCAGCTCAAGAAGAGTTTTTAGGTTTCTGCCCTGGACATCCGAGCTGCAGTGTGCAGCAGTTCTATGCTTCGAGCGAGCCTGAGATGGGTGCAGCAGTTCTATGCTTTGAGCGAGCCTGAGATGGGTGCAGCAGTTACAGAGCGAGCCTGAGATGGGTGCAGCAGTTACAGAGCGAGCCTGAGATGGGTGCAGCAGTTACAGAGCGAGCCTGAGATGGGTGCAGCAGTTCTATGCTTCGAGCGAGCCTGAGATGGGTGCAGCAGTTACAGAGCGAGCCTGAGATGGGTGCAGCAGTTACAGAGCGAGCCTGAGATGGGTGCAGCAGTTACAGAGCGAGCCTGAGATGGGTGCAGCAGTTACAGAGCGAGCCTGAGATGGGTGCAGCAGTTACAGAGCGAGCCTGAGATGGGTGCAGCAGTTACAGAGCGAGCCTGAGATGGGTGCAGCAGTTACAGAGTGGCAGGGATCTCTCGAGCAAGGAATCTGAGCAGGCAGAATGCTTAGGAGCAGCGGTGGCGTATGGGGCCAACGCTTTATAAGATCTGATTCACACCTCTTCTAGAACAATGGTATCTGCGGTCTCGGCTAGGAGGTTCTTGTGGTTGCGCAATTGGTCAGCGAATGTTTCATCGAAGGCTCAGTTTGGGGCACTTCCTTTTAAGGGCAAGCTCCTTTTTGGAGAAGACTTGGTACAGCTGATAAAGCAGCTTGGTGAGAATAAGGTGCAGAGACTCCCGGAAGACAAGCATAAGGGGGCCAAAGGTTTTCAGCAGGTTTGCTTTCATTTGAGGCCAAAAGTATTTGTCTCTGGCCCCGTGTGCAGGCCAGAGACAAAGCTCGGGGACGTCTCAGTCCTTGTCCCAGTCCATTAGCTGGTGCAGAGCAAACCGAGATAGTTCTGGCCAAGGGCCTAATGGAGCCAAATAAGGTGAGGCTGACCCACTCCTCCATTCCAGTCATCAGGGGTCGGTTGACTCTCTTTTACGAGGAGTGGGTCAAGATCACGTTGGACCAGTGGGTTTTAAGTGTGATAGGACAAGGCAACGCTTTCGAATTTGCTTGGCCCCTTTCATGGCATCTCCTTGTATTTCACCGAGGAAGAAACTGATCATTCAGGAGACCATGCAGACCAGGAGAAGTATTTTCTGCTGGGGTACTGCTTAATACTGAAGAGCTGCAGTGACACAGCGGGTTAAGAGGCAGTGCCTGAGAAACGCTCTCTGTCTCCATCTGCTGGGAGGAGTCTGGATAAGAACCAATTTTCCTTTAACTCCTCTCGGTCTATTTCATGCATCCACCACCCATTCTCTTACCACATATTTTCTAATGCTGTCCCATAGTGTCGTCCTTATTCTCCCCCCGAGCCTCACTTCCTGATCTCTGGTTGTAGGCAGGGCGGGCTTTAGGGGCCCTGCGACTGGGGCAGCCGCACTGGGTGCCACCGGGGTGCTCTCTGTATCTCCAGGTTTGATTCGCAAGAATGGCCCTGACTCCAGAACTTCTATTCTGCCCTCGAGAAGGGCCCTGGGTCGTCTCGTGATCATCGCCTCCTAAGCTTTCGGTAGCCCTGAATGCTCCCCGCCGGGCCCTCCATTTCCATTTATAATACAGACGGGGGGGGGGGGGGGGGGGGGGGAGCAGCCGTGGCCTCGTTCCCTTCCCGACAGGAGATCCAGAACGAAGCGAATGCCCGCCCCGCCATGCACCGCGCGTCCAACATGGCTGCGCCCAGTGAGCGGCGGAGCCCGCTCTTCCCGGCTCCGGGGTCGGCGCCGTCTGAGCAGCAGAAGCCGAAGAAGCCGTGCCGGGCTTGCACCGACTTCAAGAGCTGGATAAGAAGTCAGCGGAAGCAGACGGCGGCCCTGGCTCCCGGGGTACGGAAGGGAAGGTGGGGGGAGGGATGCTCAGCTCATTCATAAGTCAGGCGTCTTGTGCTCGCTATAGATATAGATATATATCTAATATATATATATATATATTAGATATATATATATCTAATATATATATAATGTGCATCCTCGCAAGCTCCACATCTCTGTGTAAGCGAGAGCCAGCCTTACCTGCAAGCCCTGGGACATGGCAGCTCCTGCAGTTAGGGGAGGGTCCATGCAATACCCCCCCGCCCCCCATTATAGCAGCTTTCGGGGGGGGGGGAGTTTGCTGTTTGGGAGAAAGGTTAGCGAGATTTCCTGCCTGAAAGCCTGGGCTCCATCCTGCCTGGGCCCCTTTGGGACAAGTCTGCAGAGCAGGTGTCCTGGGACTCATTTGGAGAATTTTGGTCTTTGGTAGGAGCCTTGGAGACTCCTGTCCCTTTCCTGAATTCAGGACACCGTATGCTTGGGTCGCCCAGGGACAGGGAAGACCTTCCCTTCTGAGGTACTGACCCGCTGCAAGGATGCTCCGGTGTTAGTATTTTTGGGGAATAAGAAGAATTTTGGTTCGCTGCCCAGGAGGAAGATTTTTGCTCTCCTTCCTGCCTGGAGCGAGAAACAGCTCAAGCTGCAGTTTGGACCCAGGATTGCACCCATACTACTGCTACTGAATATTTCTATAGCACTACTCAGCATAGGCATACATCCCCTCTGGGATCCCCACAGGAAATGGACAAAGGAAAAGAACAAGTAAACAGATCCAGAAGAATCTAATTACACCACTGAGGACATCCATCTGGGGATAGAGAGATTTGGACACGATGGTAGGGCTTTCTTGTCAAGGTTACCATGCGCACTGGGACCTCCACTTCACCTGATCCAGGTGGCTCCCTTGCCTGCGAACAAGACTCCTGCACAGATAGAGGTAGAGATTGTAAACACTGAGGTGCTGGGCATCTGACTATTCAGCTCAGTAAAGTTTTATGTGTGGACACTATCCAAGTGACTCCAGAGTGGTTATTGGGCACACAGCACACTTATTCCTTTCCCAGGGGACTCAGACCAAGAAACAGAGGAAGTGAGACCCCTCTCCCAGGGACAACACAAAGAGAGAAAGTCACCCCTAGCACTTGGGCCCTGGGGAAGGAGTCTCTGAGAAGAGTTAGTCAGGTGTCCCTGCTCTGAAGAACTACAGATAAGTTTATGGCCCAGTGGCATGCACACTGCCACCCAGGTGGGGCTACATATATAATATACATCATAATTCCTGTGACTCCTCTCTCTATGTGCATCATATATAGCTCCTGTACCTACTATATATTCATCTATATAATATACATCATATAGCTCCGCAGCTGACGAGGGAAGAGAGAGCTCCTGCAGCTCCCCCCTTCTCTTTCTATACTAATAGCAACCTGAGGTATTTAGTGCTGACTGTTAATATGTAGATAATATAAATCCACTGGACTTTCACTGAACAGAGGCAAGGCCACAACTGGGGGTATAGAACTGCAGGAATCCTCTGATTCCATCCCTGGTAACTTATCCTAAAAAAGAATGGAAAAGAGGCTAATGTACCCATAAACGTCTAAGCAACTTACAGCCACCGCCTTTTGTTTTTGTGACCCAGGATGAAGAACTGGAGAGACCCTCGGAGTGTCCCTTAGATAGAGAAGAGCTGGGAAGGAGCACCTGGTCTTTCCTGCACACGATGGCTGCTTACTATCCAGACGAGCCAAGCACTGCTGAGCAACGAGAGATGACAACATTCATCAACTTATTTTCAAAGTTTTATCCTTGTGATGAATGCGCAGAGGATTTGAGAGAGAGGTTTGTGTTTTTTTTCTTTTATAATCGTGGAAGTAACTGCATGATTACTGGAGGATGACTGTCGGGGACGCTGCAGCTGAGATTGAATCCCCCCTCGCTGCTTGTCCTGCACAGAGATTCAAGCACAAGCTGGCTTTAGTCTCCTGACTTTGGATATGAAATAGAAGCATAACAATTATATAGCACATGGGTCTTGTTCCTAGCTCTCCTTTGATTTCCTTCTTCTGTGCAGTTTTGGAATAAAAGATGTGCAGGTTTTATTAGTGCACATCCCATTTTTAAAATTTTCCTTTGGTGAACAAACTGCCTCGCTGTCATGTCCACATGGGGTTCTGATACAAACCAGCCCAGCAGTGTCCCTGATTTACTTAGGGTTAGTTATTTTATTTAAAATGATTTATTTGCCACCTATCACAAATCCATCCATTCTGAGCGGATTATAAAAGCGCATCCATGAGGAAGAAGGGGGCAGAGCAAGACTGTGGACGTTAGGTGAGCGGTGCTCGGAGCGTTCACCATTTCTTTTCCTCAGTTCTGTAGTTACCTGGCGAGATGCTCTCCATGCTGGCAGGTGCCATCGACTGCTTTGTCACAAGATCTCAAAGGCACTGAGCCGACGGGGGGGGGGGAAGGAGAGCCATCAGCTGTGTCTCTAATGGAAGCCTCATTTAGTCCCGAGAAGAGGACACCTCCGTTGGATCCAGAAAAAGGACGTGCAGAGGAAAGTTTGGAGGCGTTCCCTGATGAGAAGGCGGATTTCTCCAATGCAGGAACTGGGGAGGGGGTGAATCCAGTGCAGCGCCGGCCTGGAGATAGAGCAGAAGAAGGGGCTACGGTAATGGTGCTAGGTGAATGGAGCTCAGGAGGAGGCAGTCGAGCCTGCAGGAACAGGGGCAAGGAGTGAAGCTTAAAAGCCCTTAGTGTGTGTGTGAGTTTGTTAGCCCTGTCGCGAGTGACATTGGTGATTGGTTTGGAAAATCTGTGGGTTGCCATTATAGGTTTGGAGAACTCTCTTCTTCCTCCTGCCCCCAGATGCAGGGTCGGACTACATTTCAGGCTTCTGGTGGAAAAAGTGATGGAAGTGGGAACTGACCTGGCTATGTCTTCTCGATGTTTGGAGGACATTGAGTGTAGCTTTCAGAAAATACATGTTAGTTTCACGATGAAGTAGAGAGACTGGAAAATATAGTTAGACATCAAACTTTGAGATTTATTCAGCTTCCAAAAATATCTACAGTTACTGCTCCTGAATTTATTTAAAAGATATATGATGGAAGTTTTTAAAAAATACCTGAAAAATCGCTTCCCCCTATATCCGAAGCTTATTTCTTGCCCCTTTAAAAAAAAAAAAAAGGAAGTTTTTGAAAATTAGAGCTCTCGGCTCCGATTTGCTTTTTTACATTTGACTCAGATTCCAGAGAAAGCCGTCCCAGCCATTTAATTTTATTTTACTCCCAGGCTGAGATTGGGTGCTCTGGTTGCAGCCCCTATTCCTGAATTGTGAAATAAGAGGTTTTCCAGATGTGGCTAAGCCGCTTTTCGGAAAAAGCAGAAGCGGTTTCTCTGATTAAGACCAGGAGTGTTGCAGACTGGGGCCTTATTTTGGCTTTGTTTGCCCTACAAGTGTGCGGTGAGGTTTCCAGATGTCTCTCCCCTGATCACCTTCCTCTGCACCACCGGGGGCTCAGAGCCACTTCCCTTTTCATTGCCTTTCATGTCCTCGTATATAAGGGGGCATCTTCTTCCTTCTGACTGTTTGGTTTTCCTCTTTTTTTCTGGATACGTATTTGATGGAAGAGTAGTTTCCTAATATTGTGAATCCTTTCCCCAATCAAAATATTGAGTTAAGATTTGGGTATTGATTTTTAATTTCTATCAATGTTTTTTTTTTCTGTACCAAATGTTTCTTAGCTTCAGTATGTTAAATTGTAAATAAATAATTGTAAATAAAAATATCTGTAATAACACAAACCAAAAACATTTACAACAGCACAAAACAGGAGACATCCTTAGGTTGCTAATAGAGAAAGTTTAGTTGGAGATGGAGTGGACTTTACTATTGGGGTCTGTGAATCCATCCAAGTTACCTGAACTGGCTGCTGTTAGAGACAGGATGCCAGGGTCAATAGTCCTGACCCAGCCTGGCACTTCTTATGTTCTTATGTACAGGATGCTGGGCTCGATGGACCTTGGTCTGACCCAGCCTGGCACTTCTTATGTTCTTATGTACAGGATGCTGGGCTCGATGGACCTTGGTCTGACCCAGCCTGGCACTTCTTATGTTCTTATGTACAGGATGCAGGGCTCGATGGACCTTGGTCTGACCCAGCCTGGCACTTCTTATGTTCTTATGTACAGGATGCTGGGCTCGATGGACCTTGGTCTGACCCAGCCTGGCACTTCTTATGTTCTTATGTACAGGATGCAGGGCTCGATGGACCTTGGTCTGACCCAGCCTGGCACTTCTTGTGTTCTTATGTACAGGATGCTGGGCTCGATGGACCTTGCTCTGACCCAGCCTGGCACTCCTTATGTTCTTATGTTCAGGATGCTGAGCTTGATAGACCCTATATTTCGATATTTTCAAAATCTTTTACATACTCCCTATGTCATAAATCAAAAGATAAAAGATAGTTTGGTTAAGGTGCAAACTGAATTATTTAATCATTTATTTTATAATTGTTTTAGTAATGTGAAACATCTTAGTGCTAAAAGGTTTGTATATTAGCTGTTTGATATTCAACAGTACTTTCAGTACCTTCAGGTTGATCGTATGCCCTCTCTAGCTCTAATGTGTTACTTGTACATCTGTCTCTGTTTCCCAACCTTTTAAAGCCTAAGGCACATCTGCATTAACAGAAATATTGTGTCTCACACCAGCCTTCATGCAGCAGGCAGCGCACACATGGCGAGGACTCGTGTGGCCAAGAGAAGTGCTCGGAAAGCACTGAAAGCCCCCACCAGTCTAAAACAAAGGGAGAGAGGGGGGTGGAGATACATTTGAAGGTGTCCTGATGGGCCAGGAGAAGCGAGATGTCAGTGTGGTGCAGGCAGCCAGCTCGGTCACCTTGGCTGCTTCAATCACACCCAGTGCTTAGTGCACGCTGTCCCCATCTTACTCAGCCTGGGGGACAGGACAGGGGCTGGAGGGGGACGTGGAGTGGGTGTCCTGCATGCCGCCCATTATCACACTCTGGGGTCATGCTGTAGATAGGAAGAAGCAGTATGCATGATCACCCATGTTCTCCAAAAAAAAAAAAGGCTCCTGCTGCCTCGAGGTGCTGGCATGCCCGTGTGCCGAGGCTCATCTGGGCCCTGAGCTTCAATGGGCCTTTGATTGGTGGTGATCCGGGATCTGTCTGAATCCTGGAGGCTTGCGAAGCTGCGGCCCATAAGGTTCTCTCTGTTGTTTATTTTGCCACAGATTGGTGACAGCTCAGCCGGATACCAGCAGCAGGAGTAACTTCTCACGGTGGATGTGTCTCCTTCACAATGATGTGAACAGAAAGTTAGGGAAAGCGGAGTTTGACTGTTCGAGAATTGACGAGCGATGGCGAGACGGTTGGAAGGACGGCTCTTGCGATTAGCGTGAAGGCTGCCACGCACAAACACTGCACTAAGACTCAACTCTTGCAATTTTATTTAAAAGAATCTGTAAATGAATATATTGTGTACCTTTCGGTTTTGTGAAATGAAAGAGGCGGTGTCAGAAGCCGATTTCTAAGAACCGCGATCTGTTTCTGTGATTTCGGATGTCCAGTGGCTGCGGGTGACCACGTGGCTGATAATGTGACCACGTTTTCAGGGGGGGCGGGAAAGCACCGTCAGCCGAGGGTAAGCAGGGGCTCATCTGGCTCTCATCTGAGTGTTTGTTATAGGAGACCTCTGCTCGTTATGCATTCCCCACTAATTTTGCCTGGGAGGGGAGTCCGGGGGGACCAAATCTGAGAAATGATTATAAATTGTATTTTTAGGATGCAGGGTGGAAGGCAGATCCTTAGTCCCTGCTGCCCAGATTTAGGGTTGATGACTGCAGTGTCTGCTTCAAGTGATCTGGGAGGGGACACAGAGTAAGGAAAAGTGTCTGGAGAGCGGTGATTGAAAGCTCCCGGGGCCAGGCCTCGCCCTGCTGCTGCTTCAGCGGAGGAGCTGTCAGGTGCCCTATGCACTTTACTGTGCGGGGACCCCAGGAAGGGCTTCCTTGCAGCGCACGCTCACTGATGTTAATGGCAGATCTCCGCAGTGCTTTAAGTGGGCATCGCTCTCTCACCTGGCAAAGGACCTGCTTACAGGAATGATGCCCAGGGCAGGGCGACCTTCCCTCCGCATTCAGTTCATCCTGTGCTCTTCTCTTTTCCAGCAATGCTTTATCAATAAACAAATTGTCTGCAGTCCTAGTAGACTTAGCGTTTTCTTTTCTGTAATCTGCATCTCTGATGTTTTTTTTCTGCTGTAAAGATTAAGATGTCTTAATAGTATTAACGGTGATTTCATTTTCTATCCAATTTCTAAATGTTTTCTGGTGAGCCAGATTTTGGTGATCATGATTGGAAATTATATTAAAAATTTTCAGAAAATTAGTGATGAGTGTTTTGTATCTATCGGATGCACCAGGCTTTTACCCCATTACTCTCTCCTCTGCTTGGCCCCAGCACAACCCAGCCAGGAAGACCAGGCAAAAGTTTACTTATCTTTAAGGTCAGACCCGCCAGCTGTACTGGGCCCCTGGGAGCTGTGGTGTTAGTGTCTTTTATATTAAAACCCTCTGCCCCGTTTTGTTCGATGCTGGGACATTGTGTCTACTGCAATATAAAACCTACTTGGCCCAGTGCGTCTTCATGCATCATGTTCCTGCTGGGACTGCCACCTCATACTGGTGCTGTAAGATCGACTATTACTGGTCGTCTCCTGGTGGGGACGTTTTCCCAGATCATAAGAACTGGCCATGCTGGGACAGACCAAGGGTCCATCAAGCCCAGCATCCTGTTTCCAACAGTGGCCAATCCAGACCATAAGTACCTGGCAATTACCCAAACACTAAGAAGATCCCATGCTACTGATGCAATTAATAGATCAGCTCTAGTTTTGAGTAATGTGAATGTGGGGGTGGCTGCAGATCTGAAATAGTGCCATTAATATCCCCTAAAGGCTGCTTTTATGGCTACACATGAGAGAAGCTAAATTAGCACATGATGGCCCTAAGGCCATTTGGTTTTCTAGCCTTATTAAAAAAAAAAAAAAAAAAACCAATTATACTTTGATCTTCCATATTTATGCACTTTGCATATTTTCCAAATTGTCAACCCGCATTTTAGTGAGCAACCTGTAGGAATGAAACACAGAACATGACGGCAGATAAGGAGCCCACAGCCATCCACATCTCCTGCTCAGCTTTACAGTCCCTCTGTGCTTGTCATGTCCCGCGCTCTCTTGACTGGAAAGCTGATATTAATCTGCCGATTTTTGTGAATATTTATCCAGTCTCTAAAGAAGTCAGCATTAAAAGACTCACACAAAGGAGCCCTCGTAAATGCATAACAAATCTCTGCTAATCTCCAGAATACGCGGTCTGTCACAGCAGAATATGGAGAGTACTTCAGGGAATCGTGCATCTTCATTTTATTGACTAGCTGTGGCCTTCAGCCTAAGCAGTCCTGGTTGTGCAGAGATTCCCTGGTACTACAGTCAAATTATAGAACGTTTCTTATGCAGAGCTAATTAATCACACAGCATGGGTTTCAAACATCTATCTCCTTGAAAGTCACGCTGAAGATAACAAATCTCTGCACGCCTGTTCCTCTTGTTAGAATGGTCCAATATGCAGAGCTTCAAATTGGGAAAAAACCACTTCAAACGGGGTTTAAAAAAGCCTCCAGAATAACTCTCTATAAAGGTGAAGGTGGAAGTAATGTTATTTGAAGTTAGCCCTGTTGAGAGCACAGCTGAATGTGGAGACCCAGGTATAATTGCTTAACATAGAAATGACCACAGAAGAAGTCCAAACGGCCCATCCAGTCTGCCCAGCAAGCTTTCACAATTATTTTTCTCATACTTATCTGTTACTCTGACCGCTGAGGTCAGGGCCCTTCTTGGTAACTTTTTGGTTCTAATTTCCTTCCACCCCCGCCATTGATGCAGAGAGCAGTGCTGGAGCTGCATAAAAGTGAAGAATCAAGCCTAATTGGTTCGGGGTAGTAACCGCTGCAATAAGCAAGCTACTGCCACGCTTATTTGTTTACCCAGCCTGTGCATTTTATTCCTTATTGGTTGTCTTAATATAAATCCTATTTTCTTCATCCCCACCCCCTGCCGTTGAAGCAGTGAGCTATGCTGTATATGTATTCAAAGTGAAGTATTGGTTCAAGGTAGTAACCGCCACAACAAGCAAGCTACTCCCCCACTTTTTTGTGAATGCAAATCCTTTGTCCCACATTTCCTCTTGCCATTGAAGCATAGAGCAATGTTGGAGTCGCATTAACCATGTGTATGTTTATTGAATAAGGGTATTAATCACCAGGAAGTAGCCATCATTCCCGCAAGCCTCCTCCATGCCTCTTCTCACATCCTCAAGACTTTAGGAATCCACAGTGTTTATCCCACGCCCCTTTGAATTCCTCCACAGTTTTGGTCTTCACCACCTCCTCCGGAAGGGCATTCCAAGCATCCACCACCCTCTCCATGAAGAAATATTTCCTGACGTTGGTTCTGAGTCTTCCTCCCTGGAGTTTTAAATCGTGACCTCTGGTTCTGCTGATTTGTTTGCAATGGAAAAGGTTTGTCGTTGACTTTGGATCATTAAACCCTTTCAAGTATCTGAAGGTCTTGGGTTCCTGCACCTCAGATCTCAGAGTACAGTTGGGATTGGACAACTCGTTGCTTAGACAATCCCAAATGTCGGCTCTAAAAATGGAATTAAAATAAGGAAATGTTTCCTTTCAGAAAAGGAGGTGGATGCATGGAATAACCTTGTGTTGGAGATAATGATGGCCTAAATACTACAGAATTAAAGAAAGCTTGGAATAAGTACAAAGGATCCTCAGATAGGAAGTGTGAGGGTAAAGCGTGGGATAAGTACAGAGGATCCTTAGCTGTGGGAGAGTGAGGGGTAAAGCCTGGGATAAGCACAGAGGATCCTTAGCTGTGGGGGAGTGAGGGGTAAAGCCTGGGATAAGCACAGAGGATCCTTAGCTGAGGGGGAGTGAGGAGTAAAGCCTGGGATAAGCACAGAGGATCCTTAGCTGTGGGGGAGTGAGGGGTAAAGCCTGGGATAAGCACAGAGGATCTGTTAAAAAAGAGGTTGGACTTAAAATGTTTGCAAGAACAACTCTGATACTCACTCATGTACATGCTTTGAATGCTATATAATAAAGAATAGTAACGTAAATGAGTATCAGAGTTGTTCTTGCAAACATTTTAAGTCCAACCTCTTTTTTAACAGATCCTTAGCTGTGGGGGAGTGAGGGGTAAAGTCTGGGATAAGCACAGAGGATCCTTAGCTGTGAGGGAGTGAGGAGTAAAGCCTGGGATAAGCACAGAGGATCCTTAAGGAGATGGGAAGATAAAGTCTGGGGTGATCTGTTTCCTGCAAAGCATTTCCATTTCTCTCTCTTAAACAGGCTAGAGCTTGTGTGAGAGGAAGGTCCGAGAAGCAGCGCTAGAAGACTTCCTGTTTTTCTTATGACTAATCAAAGAAAAGACAAAAGTAGGGATGCAGCCAGCATCCTTGCTCTGGAAGCTGATGTTGATCCTACAAGCTGGGTCCATCCGATGTCCTTCTGTGAGTCTGGCCATATGAACTGGAACTTGAGTGGTTCTAATGTGATTTGTAGAGCCCCAAGCTCAGTGCAAGCTGTAGATATTATCCCACAGTATCTGCAATGTGTTATGGAGAACATTGTGTAAGTTAACAGGAAACATTTTGGAGATTTGGGTTATCAGAAAGTTTGCTTGTCAGCCTTGACCTTTCACCTCTGAATGTCTGGACCTTCGGTTTCAAACAGAATGACAATCTCTCACTTCTATAAATGCCATGAAGGGAAGAGCCAGGATTAAATACCTAAACTGAGGCATTAACACAGCAAGAGGACAGTCCTTGACACCTCCTCATCTGTGGCCCCAAACCCTGAAACCCCACTTCCGAAGCTGCTCATACATGGAGAAGGAAAGCTTATGAATTAGAGTGCAATCGTACTGTAACCTCGCTGTGTCAGAAAGTCACTGGGATCATGAGGCTGACAAGAACTGCAGAGAATGGAGAAGTTGTCATCACTGGGGACATTCCTGTTTCAGCTGATAAATGGTAAATTTATTTTGTTAGACCGGACATTGTGGCAAAGGAGAAAAACACAAGAACAACATTGCTAAAGAAGTGTCAGTCCTCTATAAAAGCAGGTTACAAACGCTGTAGATATAAATACTACGACCACCAGATGGAGGCTCTCTGTGGCACAATGCAAGCATTCAGAAGAACCCTAGCAGTAAATTTGAGAGCCTGAGATCCTTTCCAATATACCCTCCTACCAGCAAACCCTTCTATAGCACTACTTGATGTACGAAAGAGAGAGACCCTGCTCCTTCCTGGCTTACAAGTGAGGCTTCCCTTTCCTTCCATCATGACCTGCACAATACAAACTCACTTGGAGACACTGCCCCCTCAAAGCAGATCACCACAATAGCACGGGAACATCTGGCGCACACCTAAGGCTTGTGCAGCCATCTTCTGAAGAAACAGCTGTTACAGCCCTCCAATGGAAGCCCGCTTGTCATGCACGCGCCAATATCATCCTTCCTAAGGCTTCCTGAGAATTCATCCACTCAAACCATTCTAATGTCTGCTCATCTGTCTATAAACTGCTTATAACTTGCTCTTTGTGTGGTGGTTATTCTGTCAGCCATAGTCTAAAAAAATATTTGCACTGATTTTCTTAGACATTTACTGAATGATTTTGTTTCCTTAGGTTCCACTCTCACTAAAAATTGCCTCTTAACAATCTTGATTGAACATTCAATAGAACAAAAAAAAAAAAGGGATTTTCTCACAGGACACACAGAGATGTGTGAGAGGTAAAAAGCACGTTTCTATATATAAAATGGCTTTGTGAACATTACCCAGTCTCTGCGTGGATAAAATGAAGTTGCTTACCTGTTGCAGGATAAATCAGCCATACAAGGGAGGTGATGTCATTCACTGGTGCAGAGAAAGAAAGCTCAGCTGTCTCTAGCACAAGTTTCCTGAGTCTTACTTTCAAGCTAAGCTTCAACTCTAAAGGGGAGGTAGGAAGAAGTGTGTGGCTGATTTATCCTGGTGTGTATGGGAAACACCTGTTACAGGTGAGTCACTTAGCTTTCTCCATGGACAAGCCAAGTAGGCACTCCCAAGCTGAGGGTTGTAATTGCAGAGCTTTTATTTTGCACATTAGAGGTAGATCATTGTCTGAGGATGGAGGGCAGAGTTCATTAAATAAACTTTCTGTCCAAAGCTTGATGCAAAGCAGTGTCTAGATAATAATGAGCAGAGAAGAAGAAATGCATAATCGATCATGTAGCCCTTTGCAGATATCTTTTTTGGAAGTAAAAATGACAAGAGGCAGGTACCACCTTATAGACTCACCAGTTTATTGAGGCATGAGCTTGTGAGGATACTGCTTTTGTCTGCTTATAGTATAAATAAAGAGTTATAAAAATAAAAAGGGCTTTGGTCTGCATCTGCTGTAGAGGCTTAATCTGCCTTCTCTCGCTGGTCCACAGCCTGTTTTGATGCTGTTTCTGCTGGAAAGGAGGATATAGTTAGGGGCACTGTTGGCAACGTCTTCTTGGGTAGAAGTATCACCTTTTATAGACTGATGCTGACCTTTCCTGGTGATGGAGGGTTGTTCCGCCTTAGCTGTTGAAAGATTAAGGAGGGTTGAACAGTGATCCTTAATAGCATCCATCGTTCACTTTCTCCTCCAAAAGATCATCACCAGTGCATGAAGCATCTGTGAGCTTCCTGTGTACATCCGGAAGGAGACCAGATGCCTACAACCAAGCAAGCCCCAGCAAAGTCCTAGAAGAGGTATCGTAGGCTGGCCTTGTTAGGTGTTTGCTGAATGGCAGGAATAGAATGGCTCATCTTATCTATCAGGAACTGTTCTGCTAAAGATTGTGATTTTTGCAAACAAACGAGCATCTATTGAATCATTTGCAGTTCGTGTGCTGCTTAGCATGGCTTCTTTGCGAGGAGGGGTGTTGGAAAGCATTTTGGAGCACTTCGCTTTTCTTAAGGCTGATTCTACTATTGCAAAGTGATGGGGAAGTGAATGTTACCAGGCCCTGAGAAGGCTGAACTCTGTATTTAAGATCTAACTTTCTGGATCCAGGGAATGGCCTGAAATTCCTGAAGCAGCCTGTGTTCTGCAACTACCACTTCCTGCCTAGGCTCATGAATTTATCTGAGCAAGCCAAAGACATTTTCTTTAGATTCTGATTCCTAATTTGAAAGAAATTTCCTTAGCATGGGATAAACACAAGCATGGCAGGAACTGTACAGATGGGCAAGGATGTGCAGCCAAAAAACTTTTGTCCTGGTTTAATTTTTGTTTTCAAGAGGAGGGAGGAATCGTTTTTAGTTCATTTAATGTTTATTTTGGTTCAGTTCATTTCCTGAACCAAAATAAATACTAAAATGCTCCCCAAAACAAAATTCACCCCTACAACTGGGCCTCCCCAGGCTCTTTAAAATTGCACTGGCTACCCTGAGACTGGAGCCATAGGGACATGGGGAGACCTCAGAGAACCTCTGGACTGGTGAGGGGTCTTCATTTATTTTTTGTCAGTGTTCTTTTCTAAATTAAACAAAAAAATAAAACAAATACAATTTTGTTAGTTTTTCTTTTGTTCGATTTTGAAAGCAAAATGAAATGAAATAGGAACATCGCTGACATTTCCTATTTCATTTCAAACAAATACACATCCCTAGAGATGAGCAGACAAGATAGGCTGTATGCTCTTTATCAAAGCTATGAAAAATACCCTGTCCTGCTTGATGCTGCCTTTTCTGGGCCTCCTACCATTTCCCTTTGGCTGCTTCTTATAATAAAGCACCCACAGCTTCAGCAGGGAACAGCTTTACACCTTGGTCTTTTCTCTTTCCCAAATGAGAGGGAGATGTAGTAGGCATCTTGGGAGCAGTGCAGGGGAGCAATTTCAGACACATTAAGGTGGATGCAGGGCTGAACTAAATGCAAACGTTATGTGCGTCCCTCTGCATGGTTACATGCATGTCTCCTTCCTCTATGTAATATGCCTGTCTCTCCTTCTCTATAATGTTCCATGCTGTCCTTTCCTACTCTGTCCCTCAATCCCTCTCCCTTCTCTATGTAATGTTGCATGGATATTTATCTCTCCTCTCCCTCCCCCTTATCATTTTGTATGTTCCACTCCCTCCTCTATATGTTG
Source organism: Rhinatrema bivittatum (assembly GCF_901001135.1). Taxonomy (NCBI): domain Eukaryota; kingdom Metazoa; phylum Chordata; class Amphibia; order Gymnophiona; family Rhinatrematidae; genus Rhinatrema; species Rhinatrema bivittatum. The sequence goes on along the minus strand of NC_042628.1, from coordinate 3,282,698 downwards.
TCTCTATATGTTGTATGCTGTCACTCCCTACTCTGTGTCCCTCAATCCCTCTCCCTTCTCTATCTAATGTTGCATCCTCTCTCTCTCTCTCCTCCATATAATTTTTCATACTTTCCTCCCTCCCTCTTCTTATATATTGCAGGGGTGGCCAACTCTGGTCCTTCAGACATCAAACAAACCAGGTTTTCAGAATACCCGCAATGCATATGCATGAGATAGATTTGCATGCACTGCCTGCATTGTATGCAAATCTCTCTCATGCATCTCCATTGTGGCTATCCTGAAAATTAGGGCTGTGGAAGACCGGAGTCGGCCACCCCTGCTATACTGCATGGCCATTTCTGCCTCCTCGCTCTGGCTTCCCTCCCTCGCGCCGGGACTCTCCCCGGGAGCCTCGCGCGCAGGCGCGGTGCTGCAGTGCGAGGCAGCGGACTGGGAGCGCGAGCGGCAGCCATGCAGGGAGCCTCGTACGGAGCCGGCAGGGCCGGAGGCGCCTTCGAGCCCCTGGATTTCCTCCTGCAGCCTCAGACCATCCTGCGAGTCGTCTCCTGGGTAAGGCGGGGCCGGGATCGCCTCCCTGGCGCGCGCGCGCTGCCCCTTGCTCGTTTGCAGCCCGAGGTTGCTCATGCATGGGCTGCTGCCTCCCTCTCTCGCTGCCGAGGCTCTGACGCCCGCTGCAGCCTCCAAAGGGCCCCTATTCGTGCAGGGCCGCTTAGGAGTCCCCGCTTCAGGGCTTCCGGGCCACGCTAGGCTCTGCTCGGGTCTCTGCTCCTACAGGGATTTCATGTCCCCAGGGTGAATGCCAGAAAATCAAGTTGCACTTATTTCCCATTGAAAGCAAGAGAAGCGAAAGAACTTGTGCTGAACTTGCTGGCTGGGAGAGAACAGGGTGGAAAGTCCCTTCTTTTTCCGCTCTGCTGCGTGTGTTGCCATTTATAAACCCGAAAGTGAAACAGGTCGCCACTAACTGGCAGACCCAGCCCGAGTCAGGCTCCTATGCCACCTCCGAAAATCTTTAGGAGAAAGCAAGTGGAGGCATGGAATGACCTCCCAAGGGAGGCGCTGGGGGTTACAAGTGGAGGCATGGAATGACCTCCCAAGGGAGGCGCTGGGGGTTACAAGTGGAGGCATGGAATGACCTCCCAAGGGAGGCGCTGGGGGTTACAAGTGAGGCATGGAATGACCTCCCAAGGGAGGCGCTGGGGGTTACAAGTGGAGGCATGGAATGACCTCCCAAGGGAGGCGCTGGGGGTTACAAGTGAGGCATGGAATGACCTCCCAAGGGAGGCGCTGGGGGTTACAAGTGGAGGCATGGAATGACCTCCCAAGGGAGGCGCTGGGGGTTACAAGTGAGGCATGGAATGACCTCCCAAGGGAGGCGCTGGGGGTTACAAGTGGAGGCATGGAATGACCTCCCAAGGGAGGCGCTGGGGGTTACAAGTGAGGCATGGAGTGACCTCCCAAGGGAGGCGCTGGGGGTTACAAGTGGAGGCATGGAATGACCTCCCAAGGGAGGCGCTGGGGGTTACAAGTGGAGGCATGGAATGACCTCCCAAGGGAGGCGCTGGGGGTTACAAGTGGGGGCAGGGAATGACCCTCCCAAGGGAGCGCTGGGGGTTACAAGTGAGGCATGGAATGACCTCCAAGGGAGGCGCTGGGGGTTACAAGTGGAGGCATGGAATGACCCTCCCAAGGGAGGCGCTGGGGGGTTACAAGTGAGGCATGGAATGACCTCCCCAGGGAGGCCGCTGGGGGTTACAAAGTGGAGGCATGCAATGACCTCCCAAGGGAGGCGCGGGGTTACAAGTGAGGCATTGAAGACCTCCCCAAGGAGGCGCCTGAGGGGTTACAAGTGAGGCAATGGAACCCTCCCAAGGGAGGCGCTGGGGGTTACCAAGTAGTGGAGGCCATGGAATGACCTCCCAAGGAGGCGCTGGGGGTTACAAGTGGAGGCAATGGAATGACCTCCCAAGGGAGGCGCTGGGGGTTACAAGTGGAGGCATGGAATGACCTCCCAAGGGAGGCGCTGGGGGTTACAAGTGAGGCATGATGACCTCCCAAGGGAGGCGCTGGGGGTTACAAGTGAGGCATGGAATGACCTCCCAGGAGGCGCTGGGGGTTACAAGTGGAGGCATGGAATGACCTCCCAAGGGAGGCGCTGGGGGTTACAAGTGAGGCATGGAATGACCGTCCCAAGGGAGGCGCTGGGTGGTTACAAGTGAGGCATGGAGTGACCTCCCAAGGGAGGCGCTGGGGGGTTACAAGTGGAGGCATGGAATGACCTCCCAAGGGAGGCGCTGGGGGTTACAAGTGAGGCATGGAATGACCTCCCAAGGGAGGCGCTGGGGGTTACAAGTGGAGGCATGGAATGACCTCCCAAGGGAGGCGCTGGGGGTTACAAGTGGAGGCATGGAATGACCTCCCAAGGAGGCGCTGGGGGTTACAAGTGAGGCATGGAATGACCTCCCAAGGGAGGCGCTGGGGTTACAAGTGAGGCATGGAATGACCTCCCAAGGGAGGCGCTGGGGTTACAAGTGAGGCATGGAATGACCTCCCAAGGGAGGCGCTGGGGTTACAAGTGGAGGCATGGAATGACCTCCCAAGGGAGGCGCTGGGGGTTACAAGTGAGAGGCATGGAATGACCTCCCAAGGGAGGCGCTGGGGGTTACAAGTGAGGCATGGAATGACCTCCCAAGGGAGGCGCTGGGGGTTACAAGTGGAGGCATGGAATGACCTCCCAAGGGAGGCGCTGGGGGTTACAAGTGGAGGCATGGAATGACCTCCCAAGGGAGGCGCTGGGGGTTACAAGTGAGGCATGGAATGACCTCCCAAGGGAGGCGCTGGGGGTTACAAGTGAGGCATGGAATGACCTCCCAAGGGAGGCGCTGGGGGTTACAAGTGGAGGCATGGAATGACCTCCCAAGGGAGGCGCTGGGGGTTACAAGTGGAGGCATGGAATGACCTCCCAAGGGAGGCGCTGGGGGTTACAAGTGAGGCATGGAGTGACCTCCCAAGGGAGGCGCTGGGGGTTACAAGTGCGGCATGGAATGACCTCCCAAGGGAGGCGCTGGGGGTTACAAGTGAGGCATGGAATGACCTCCCAAGGGAGGCGCTGGGGGTTACAAGTGAGGCATGGAATGGACCTCCCAAGGGAGGCGCTGGGGGTTACCAAGTGAGGCATGGAATGACCTCCCAAGGGAGGCGCTGGGGGTTACAAGTGAGGCATGGAATGACCTCCCAAGGGAGGCGCTGGGGGTTACAAGTGAGGCATGGAATGACCTCCCAAGGGAGGCGCGGGGGGGTTACAAGTGAGGCATGGAATGACCTCCCAAGGGAGGCGCTGGGGGTACAAGTGGAGGCATGGAATGACCTCCCAAGGGAGGCGCTGGGGGTTACAAGTGGAGGCATGGAATGGACCTCCCAAGGGAGGCGCTGGGGTTTACAAGTGAGGCATGGAATGACCTCCCAAGGGAGGCGCTGGGGGTTACAAGTGAGGCATGGAATGACCTCCCAAGGGAGGCGCTGGGGGTTACAAGTGAGGCATGGAATGACCTCCCAAGGGAGGCGCTGGGGGTTACAAGTGAGGCATGGAATGACCTCCCAAGGGAGGCGCTGGGGGTTACAGTGAGGCATGGAGTGACCTCCCAAGGGAGGCGCTGGGGGTTACAAGTGGAGGCATGGAATGACCTCCCAAGGGAGGCGCTGGGGGTTACAAGTGAGGCATGGAATGACCTCCCAAGGGAGGCGCTGGGGGTTACAAGTGGAGGCATGGAATGACCTCCCAAGGGAGGCGCTGGGGTTACAAGTGAGGCATGGAATGACCTCCCAAGGGAGGCGCTGGGGGTTACAAGTGAGGCATGGAATGACCTCCCAAGGGAGGCGCTGGGGGTTACAAGTGAGGCATGGAATGACCTCCCAAGGGAGGCGCTGGGGGTTACAAGTGAGGCATGGAATGACCTCCCAAGGGAGGCGCTGGGGGTTACAAGTGAGGCATGGAATGACCTCCCAAGGGAGGCGCTGGGGGTTACAAGTGGAGGCATGGAATGACCTCCCAAGGGAGGCGCTGGGGGTTACAAGTGAGGCATGGAATGACCTCCCAAGGGAGGCGCTGGGGGTTACAAGTGGAGGCATGGAATGACCTCCCAAGGGAGGCGCTGGGGGTTACAAGTGAGGCATGGAATGACCTCCCAAGGGAGGCGCTGGGGGTTACAAGTGGAGGCATGGAATGACCTCCCAAGGGAGGCGCTGGGGGTTACAAGTGGAGGCATGGAATGACCTCCCAAGGGAGGCGCTGGGGGTTACAAGTGAGGCATGGAATGACCTCCCAAGGGAGGCGCTGGGGGTTACAAGTGAGGCATGGAATGACCTCCCAAGGGAGGCGCTGGGGGTTACAAGTGAGGCATGGAATGACCTCCCAAGGGAGGCGCTGGGGGTTACAAGTGAGGCATGGAATGACCTCCCAATGGAGGCGCTGGGGGTTACAAGTGAGGCATGGAATGACCTCCCAAGGGAGGCGCTGGGGGTTACAAGTGGAGGCATGGAATGACCTCCCAAGGGAGGCGCTGGGGGTTACAAGTGGAGGCATGGAATGACCTCCCAAGGGGGGCGCTGGGGGTTACAAGTGAGGCATGGAATGACCCCCCAAGGGAGGCGCGGGGGGTTACAAGTGAGGCATGGAATGACCTCCCAAGGGAGGCGCTGGGGGTTACAAGTGAGGCATGGAATGACCTCCCAAGGGAGGCGCTGGGGGTTACAAGTGAGGCATGGAATGACCTCCCAAGGGAGGCGCTGGGGGTTACAAGTGAGGCATGGAATGACCTCCCAAGGGAGGCGCTGGGGGTTACAAGTGAGGCATGGAATGACCTCCCAAGGGAGGCGCTGGGGGTTACAAGTGAGGCATGGAATGACCTCCCAAGGGAGGCGCTGGGGGTTACAAGTGGAGGCATGGAATGACCTCCCAAGGGAGGCGCTGGGGGTTACAAGGGAGGCATGGAATGACCTCCCAAGGGAGGCGCTGGGGGTTACAAGTGAGGCATGGAAGTGACCTCCCAAGGGAGGCGGTGGGGGTTACAGGTGAGGCATGGAATGACCTCCCAAGGGAGGCGCTGGGGGTTACAAGTGAGGCATGGAATGACCTCCCAAGGGAGGCGCTGGGGGGTTACAAGTGAGGCATGGAATGACCTCCCAAGGGAGGCGCTGGGGGTTACAAGTGAGGCATGGAATGACCTCCCAAGGGAGGCGCTGGGGGTTACAAGTGAGGCATGGAATGACCTCCCCAAGGGAGGCGCTGGGGGTTACAAGTGAGGCATGGAATGACCTCCCAAGGGAGGCGCTGGGGGTTACAAGTGAGGCATGGAATGACCTCCCAAGGGAGGCGCTGGGGGTTACAAGTGAGGCATGGAATGACCTCCCAAGGGAGGCGCTGGGGGTTACAAGTGAGGCATGGAATGACCTCCCAAGGGAGGCGCTGGGGGTTACAAGTGAGGCATGGAATGACCTCCCAAGGGAGGCGCTGGGGGTTACAAGTGGAGGCATGGAATGACCTCCCAAGGGAGGCGCTGGGGGTTACAAGTGAGGCATGGAATGACCTCCCAAGGGAGGCGCTGGGGGTTACAAGTGAGGCATGGAATGACCTCCCAAGGGAGGCGCTGGGGGTTACAAGTGAGGCATGGAATGACCTCCCAAGGGAGGCGCTGGGGGTTACAAGTGGAGGCATGGAATGACCTCCCAAGGGAGGCGCTGGGGGTTACAAGTGAGGCATGGAATGACCTCCCAAGGGAGGCGCTGGGGGTTACAAGTGGAGGCATGGAGTGACCTCCCAAGGGAGGCGCTGGGGGTTACAAGTGGAGGCATGGAATGACCTCCCAAGGGAGGCGCTGGGGGTTACAAGTGGAGGCATGGAATGACCTCCCAAGGGAGGCGCTGGGGGTTACAAGTGAGGCATGGAATGACCTCCCAAGGGAGGCGCTGGGGGTTACAAGTGGAGGCATGGAGTGACCTCCCAAGGGAGGCGCTGGGGGTTACAAGTGGAGGCATGGAATGACCTCCCAAGGGAGGCGCTGGGGGTTACAAGTGGAGGCATGGAATGACCTCCCAAGGGAGGCGCTGGGGGTTACAAGTGGAGGCATGGAATGACCTCCCAAGGGAGGCGCTGGGGGTTACAAGTGCAGGACACTTCAGGACATCAAGAAGATCCCTGCTTGCTAGGAATTGAAAGTGAAAGCAGAGCCGGGGGTGGCAGTGACATGGACAGACCGGATGGGCCTTTTGCTCCTGATCTGCCCCTTACAGTCCCACCCAGTCCTGGTGAGGGGGAGACTTCCAGGCATCTGCAGAGGGGGCCCCTGCACTGGAAAGTCACTCTCACCTACAATCATCTACTTCCAGCAAAGAAGCCCAAAACATTCCTCACAGATTTACAACCGCTCTGGTTTTTGATGTTCTCTGTAAGCTGGGTGCTCGCACATAAGAAAACGGAGTGATGATGATTTAAAGACCCCTGCACACACATTTATGCACTGGGGGCACACAGCCCACAAGAAAATTAGAAAGAACATTTGGGCCAACGCAATATTTGTGCGCAGAAAGAAAGCACGCGCTCAGTGTTAAGCGCCTGTTTTCTTAACATGCGCTCAGCCGCCTCTCCTGGGCGCACAATGCAGTATTTAAATTGGGGGTCACGCTAAAAAGGAGGCGCTGGAGAATATTGTGCGTCCCTAGCACAGAAGTGCGGGTTGGGAAAACGGACGCTCAATCTATGAGTGTCCATTTTTCCCCTGCTTCCGGCATAGTCCACGGCCTGGACTGTGCATCTTGTGTGTGTGTATATTAGGCGTCCAGAATTTTTTTTTTTTTTTTTAACCTAAATCTGCTTTCTTTGGTTTCTCCTACTTAGTATTGCAACAATATTATGAAGAGGAATCACAGAAAGCAGGAATTTCTTTTTTTCAATGCGCCCTTCAGCGTGGTATACCTTTATGCCACGTTACCATTGGCCGCACAGGTAGCTAATAGCCTCATCTACATGGAATTTACAGGTGACGAGCACTGTCAGCTGCGCCATGATTTGGACACACTAAATTGCATCCGGGTTATGAAAAAGAATACATTTACCTGTCTGTATGCAAATGCCAGAAATCTAAAAACAGAATTGGGAGAGTTAGACTGTGTGCTCTAAATCAAGATACTGACGCAACATGTTAACTCAGAGCCCTGATGGAAAAAGGGCTCTGATGTCATTCCAGGGTACAGTATGGCAGTTTCTTATGTTTTTATGTGGTGGTGGGGCACTATATAGCAATGACGCCATAGAGTCATATAGGACGCAAATTCTGCAGGAAGTATACAGCACTCTGGAATCTCTCTGGATAGAAATCCCATGGTGTCTGGGAGGAGTATAGCAGTGGGGGTTTACTTCCCTTCACCCAGCCAAGATGGGGAAATGCTAAGACTAATAATAGGAGATTACAGTAACCTGCCTCATCGGGACATGTCCGGGAGGCTGCTTCATGGACCACTGAGGGAGTGGGGGAGGCTACGTCACTGGAATACAGCATCTGGTGTAGGGGGTAACCGTAGTGGAGCCGCTTGGTAATAGTGATCAAATGGCGCAATCAAGTTTGAGATAATCATTGGAGGAAAAATACATTAATAAAACTATTGCCATAACATATCCCTTTAAAAAAGGACGGATTGTGATCAGAGCCCCTGATTTTCCTGTGGCAGTTTTTAAAAAATTCCTCAGTACTTATGTGGAAAACTTGCATAAAAGATTCACACCTCTGACTAGCCAGGAAAAGTGAAATTTTTATTGAAAACCATGGTGTTTGTATATCATTGAAATATTGTTTAAAAACAAATACAACATTTTACCAACTACAGAAATCAGCAATTTATCAAGTTAAAAGACATATGTTATAAACTTTTAACAATGAAACGTCACACTTGTTTTGAATTGAAATAGTACAATCGCTCTTTCTATATTGTCTTGAACAAATCTGTGGCCTTTCCAAGGAAATGAGCTTATATATGCTGAAAATGCCCTCAGTATCCGCATTTTCTCATGCTGTCAATTACACAGAAATATAGGTAACAGATACAAAAAGGGGTTGATTAGCAGAAGTTGAACTTCCCCAGAAGCAGTGACAGTCAGCAAGGCTTGTATGCATTACGATTAATGACCTCTCTCTAGTTCTAGGACACCTTCAGTTGCAAACTTCCTAAAACACATCCAAGTCTTTATGATTGACCACATATGCAGGTGCAAGAAACTTTGTATAAAGAGGAGATTATTCTAAAGGGAAATCACTCCATCCAGGAATTCTGTCTAAATCATCTTTGGTTTATTAAGGAATTGAGAGATTTGAGGGATCAGACATTCTGACTTCTTTCTCCGTCCACTCCAGCATCATCCCTCTCCTCCACAGGAGGAAGGGTGGTTGGGGAAACAATAGGAGGAGAGAGGGATCCCTGCAGGATGTTGGGGAGGGGAGGGGCAGGAGCAGATAGAGAGCTGAGACTGAAGACAGACAGGTCCTCTGTAGCTTTCTTCAAAAGATTGAATTAAGAGGGGGGAAAGTTTTAGGAATATTGATTATGAGGGAGATTGTCAATTATGTGGCGACCAGAATTGTACACAGTATTCAAGGTGTTTTACATTTTTTAAAATAAATATTTGAATTTTATTATTGAACACCACTTTGAACGATTTATTTTAAATCAGGAAAGAGGTCCTGTACATTTTATTAAATAAAAAATAAATACAATGAGAGAAGGGATGGAGGCCTGGGTCTCTGGTGCACTGCAGTGAGGACCAGGGGGTGAATGGCAGATGCTGAGGCCGCTGGAAAGGTTGACGTGAAGCTGGGTGTTGTCTCCTGCTTGTAAATGAAATTAGCAGGGTTCATGATTCCTGCAATGATCTGTGCTGTTTTATCACAACGTCTCATCTCCCCTTGGAGCAGTGTCTGCTGATATCCTGTAAATCTCATACTCCATAGTCACTCTGTTCTTTTCTGGGTAGCAATCGTTGTCGGGCTCAAAAGAAACCAAAAGCCCTGCTCGGTTCTCCTGGTTTCTGAAAGAGCAATAGGTTCAGTTCCAGACCCAGGACGATTCATGCCCGAGCAGCAGCTTACCCTTCTTGTTAGTCACACCTGTTGACAGCGAGTGACGTGACCTGGTGTGATCTGCGCCTCTGTCTGTGCGCAGGTGTGATGACTGGTTTCCTATGCCATGATACTTGTAGCCGGAAGCGAAGGGGTAAAACCCTCTCGTGCCTTGCAGAGTTAGGAAATCATGAATTCTGAATATATCGTTTATACATGTGAATTACCCAAGCACCTCCTTACTCTCTGGCAGAGTAATCCTCATTGAGGTGACCCGCCAAATGCTATGATAGAGGAGGCCTTGGTACCAGAAGCTGCTCAGTGTCTTTGCAATGAGTTATAGGATGTGTACAGGAAAGAAATGTAAATGGATTTCATGGAACAATCATTTTTAGGTTGCTAAGAGATCTTTGGATATTTATAAGAAATCAGTGTGGATCTAGTAATTGAGATCATGTGATTCAGACTCCCAGGAGTCGACAGGCAGGCATGAATTAGGGTAACGACGTCCAACGGGACTGACGTGGACCCAGTTGTGAGAACTCGGCTCTCAGTAAAGAGGTCACTGAAAACGCGCAGGAGTGTCCATGCGTTCACACTGCCTCCTCACGAGCCTCTCAGCCTTTCTTCACCCAAGCTCCTGCACGGATGGATCCCAGTCTCTCTCCTAAATGTTTTTGTTTTTTAGCCTTAGTGCCACTTTTACTATCTCCATTGCTTCTTCTGTTTTCCTGCTCTTGCTTCAGTAGCACCTCAGACAGAAGTTCTGAAAAAGAAAAAAAAGCTTTGGATGAATATGGAAAAGCCCAAAGCCAAGGATCCCATCTTTAACAGCTTCAAAGCCTGATTCTGTGGGTGCCGGGTGTCCGTCACAGATAAACTCTTCATCTCTATTGCTCCCTGGGCCTGGACTATGACTCCTTCTTCAATTGCTACAGCTGTGCTTGGATGTCCTCTAGTGAACCACACCTGGATGATGAAGGCACCAGTGGATCAATGTCATCAATTTCCTGTGCCGAAAATCTGAAATGGGAATGTTTCCCCTCTTATCCCTGCAAGCACAGGAAAACGCCACCTCCAATTTGCACTGCTTCCTGGATCCATCTCGGTGCAAGTTCCATCATCCTTTATGGTGCAGAAGATGTCTATAGTGCCAAGTCCTTAATTTTGCCCAGACCCGGGGCCAAGCAGGGCATTGTCTTTCATTGGTGTGGAGCTTGAATTGAAGGGTGCAGTCCTAACACTCAGCACAGCACGCCAAGGTGTCGGAGCAGAACACTTTAGCACGTAAGCCCCATTGTGGGATGGAAGGAAATGCTGCCAGTGCTGTTGATGACCCAAGGTGCCATTCAGTGGGAGTAGACACAACCAGTGCAGGTATCTCGGAGCTGGTACCTACTACAGTAGTTGGAGCTGCTGTGATGCACAGTTTCTCTTTTGGTTTTCAGGCAGCCGTTAGTGAGAATGAGCTGATCTGGGTTTCTGAAGAGGATGTCTCTTCTCCTCCTTGGACACAGAATGGGAGCCCAGATATAGGAGCTAGTGAAAAATGTCTTAGCCTCCTTAAGCCCTGAAGACCACGGCGGGAGATTAGAACGGCCCAAAATAAAGGAAATTTTCCTGCATAGTGAGGCCACCCAAGTCTCACATTGATGTGTACTTCTCCTCAAGAGCTTCCAACCTTGAGTAAATCCTCACCATGCGATGTTGGGTTCTCCTCTTCACAAATCAGAAAGGGAAGAAGTGGGATCAGTTCACTCTGAGTTCCACCTGGACATGTCCCTCTTGGACTAGCGGGGATCTATCCTCTGTCTCCCTAATTGAACTGACAGATGGATGAGATATAGACACCAATCTGGTGCTATGAGGATTATTTTTGCCTTGCCCTGGTGGACCTTCTGGACGAATGTTCCAGTCCAGCACAAAAGCATCAGGAGCTGAACAGATCTTCTTAACCTTTCTGTTGCCTTCAAAGGCAAACAAATAAATTACTGTCCTTCTCCAGTGACTCGATACATCGTTGCTTCATGAATTCTGTTCCATGCATCTGATTAGATTCCAATGCTTTTGTGCTAGATTGGAGCATTTGTCTACTCTGTATACCCGCTGATTCCTCTAATCACCAGGAATTTCTTCACGGAGAGAGTGGTGGATGCCTGGAATGCCCTTCCGGAGGAAGTGGTGAAGTCCAAAACTGTGAAGCACTTCAAAGGGGCATGGGATAAACATTGTGGATCCATCAGGTCTAGAGGACGCATATAAAGAGCAGATAGTAAAATACTGCACGGAGCGGCAGTAGCCACAGAGGCATTCACGGAGTGGGATGCCAGTGGCCAGTGGTAGGTGTCCACCTTCATGGAGCGGAAGGATGGAGGGCTGTCATCTCCCAATTAAATAAATAAGAAAAAAAAAACAGGGATGGGATCCATCAGTTCTAGAGGACGCATATAAAGAGCAGGTAGTAAAACACTGCATGGAGCGGCAGTAGCCACAGAGGCATTCACGGAGCGGGATGCCAGTGGCCAGTGGTAGGTGTCCACCTTCACAGAGTAGAAGGATGAAGGGCATCCATCTCCCAATTAAAAAGAAAAAAAGAAAAAAACAGGGATGGGTTCATGGGCTATAGGTATTACCAATTATTAGGCTTTTCAATATTTGATGATAGTTAATGTGACTTTCAAGGCATGCTTCACTTTCGGTGCATGTCCGGCATGACTCCCTGCTTCAATGACGGGAAAAGAAAAACTGATACTTCACACATTTCCAGCATTGCCCTCTGCTTCAGAGGCAGAGAGCTATGCTGCCGCTTACCCAACTAATCAAACTTAATATTTCACTTGGAAGCAGCTCCATCACTGCTCTCTACATTAATAGTGGGGGTGAAAAGGGAATTAGAACATAAGGTTACTAAGAGCCAAGAGAAACAGTTAAGTATGAGAAAAAATAAGTGTAAGGCTTGCTGGGCAGGCTGGATGGACCGGTTGGTCTTCTTCTGCCGTCATTTCTATATGTTTCTATATATATGTAATGTCCAGAAGGTCCTTCAGGACAAAGTGAGGGTAATCCTCATAGTAACCAGTCTGGCCACAGCAAGTGTAGTATCTATATTTTGTCCATCAATTCGGTATCCATTTCCATTGGGAACGTCTTAGATTCTCATCACACAGGAGGCAGGCAGCCTCTGCTATCTGAATCTGCCAGCATTGGCCCTCACACAATGGATACTGAACATGCAGTGGTCTCCTTACTCCTTTCCAAATTGGTGGAGAATGTTTGATTTCTTCCAGGAGATCCAATGGTTTCAAGTGGAAGAGATTCTCAACTTGGTGTGGGACCAGGCATCTGGGTCCCTTCTTCTATGGCTTGGGGGACTTGCTTCAGGATCTGCTCTTCATCTCATCTTCAGGCCTTAGCATCTCTTTAGTCAAAATGAATCTCTGTGCCACCAGCAGGTGGAAAAGACTCCAGTTTTTTCTCATCTTTTGGTATCAAAATTCTTGAAAGTACTGTGCCATTGTAAACCTCCAATGCCTTGGGACTTCAATTCTAGATCAACTAGATCTAGATCAACTCATTAAACCTCCTTTTAAACTTCTTCAGTCAGCGGACTTGAAGTTTCTCACCTAGAAAGTGCTTTTTTTTTTTTTTTTCTGGCTGCCACGTCTTTACAGTGAACTACAGACTATGATTGCATATTCTCTATACCTTCAGTTTTTTTTATAGTAGGGAAGATCTACAAACCCATCTCGTTTCTTCTGAAAATGGTGTCTGCATTTCACATTAATCAAGTTATTGTGCTATCAAGTTTTTTCCAACACTACATATGCACAAAGGGGAATGGACTCTTCACTCCTTGGATTATAAGGAAGTCCTGGGGTACTCCCTGAAGAGGACTCTTCTTCACCATTAAGTTTCTCAACTGTTCGTGTCCTTTGATCCCAATAGGTTGGGAATAGTAGTAGCAGAGTGTATAATGCGCTGTTATGCGCCAGCTGTTTTACAGATTGTGAAACTCATCAACTGAGAGCTATGGCGGTTTCAGTGGCTCATCTCAAGGCCACTTCTATTGAAAACATGTATAAACCTACAACCTCTTCCCACGTTCACATCTCTCTACTGTCTGGACAGCATGTCCTGAGGAGACAGTAACTTTAGACCAGCAGCCGTTTTGTGCAGCCTCTTCACTCTCCACTTGGTGGGTCAGGTTGTCTTTAAGGAAGTGCTTTGCAGTGTATCCTCATCTTAGGACTCCCTATGTACTATGGCTAATTCATGCCTGCTTGCTTACCTGTAGAAAGGTTCTCTGTACACAGCGAGATGAATTAGGCATACTTAATTCCCACCTGCCTTGCTGGAGAGTTGATTACCTTGCATGATCAGTAAAGTTTTTACTGAGCTCTGAGAGCTAGGTCCATATCTGCACCATTGGTTGACATTGCCCATGCGTAATGACCAATTCATCCTGCTGTCTCAGGGAGGAACACGTGCTCTGCTGTGCATTGTGTGTCTGTGTGGTGGTAGCAGCATCCCATGATTTTGGTTTAAGTTTGAGATTGACCCAGGGTACCTGGAGTAGAGGGGGGAGATATGTTGAACCGGGGAGCCTGTCTCAGAACTCCTTTTGGCTTTTAGCTTTAAAATGTTGTTGGAGTGGGAATGCTCGGCCCAGTAGTGCCCATGGTTACAGCTTGGATGGGGAGCCTGGAATTCGTGCTGCTAGGCCTGCGCGTTGCCTTTATTTATTTATTTTAATATTTAAACTTTTTATTGAATGTCAGTAACATGCAAATGGGCAAAGCGCATTTTGTTTCTTGTACGCAATGCACAACAAATCAAATGTTCATATTTTTTAGTTTTCCCGCCTCACCCCAGCTAGAATCGGAAGAAAGTTCCCCATCCCCCAGGACGACAGATTGGAAAACCTGTCCGAAATAATCTCCCCCTCCTCCAAGGACCACTGAGTTTATTGCACACGAACAAAAACAGAGGAACGAAGAAATAAAAGGGGAAAAAAATCTGTTGTGCCGGTCCTGTAGAAACGATTCCACCCAAGAAATGCTGAGACGTGGATCATTCAGAGCACGACCTCTGGCCCCAGGAGCCCAGCACCTTTCAGCTGCAATGTTCTCTTGAATAGAATTGCTTGAGGCCGAGAGAACTTGACACCTGCTTAACCGATTTTAACTTGTTCGGCTGAGCTGTCCCTGATCCCTTACTTATTCGGCTAATTTTTAATTGGCTAATAACTTATTTGTGTAAAAGTTAGCCAAATAAGTATTGGCGTCTTTGAAAACTTGCGAGTACCTTTTGAACATTGGCTTCAGGATGATCGTGAGCTCGTGTGACTGCAAATTTTATCATCATCCATCAAAAGACTTCAAAGTGAGTTACAAACAGTGAGCAAAAATCAAATTCCATGGGTCAAATTATGGCCGGCCAGAGAGAAGTAGCAACGTCGGTTACAGTAGGTGAAAACCAAGGCAATGAACAGTACAGTTCACTGATATTTAAACACGCGATCAGTTCAAGGAGAATTCATCCGGTCCATGTATTGGAGGTAATGGGTAGGTGCAAACAGCTGGATTTTTAGGGGATGAGGGAGGGCGGGGCGTTTGTACACTGTGCTGGGAGATGAGATGCAGCAGACCTCCAGGCCCTCCTCTCTTAATGTGTTTTATTCTTTCAGATTTTCTCTATCGTGGTCTTTGCATCCATAGTGAACGAGGGCTATGTAAACATCGACGAGAGCCAGATGCGATGCATTTACAGTTCAGATGCCGCCTGTAACTACGGCATTGTGATTGGCATCATGGCCTTTTTTGCCTGCGTCTTCTTCTTTGTCCTGGACATATACTTCCCACAGATCAGCAGTGTAAAAGACAGGAAACGGGCAGTGATGCTGGACATGGCGGCGTCAGGTATGTCGGGGGAGGAAAAAATACCAAGAGAGGTTTTCAGGCTGTGGACCGTGTTGGTCTCCAGGCATGAAGGACGGGTGCCCTATTGCATCAAATACAGTCACTGGGCATCCTCTCCTAGTGCATACAGTAAAATCGAGTAACCTGGAGTTAAGCATTTCTCTGCCTGTATAATGGAAAGTGCTGCGGAGATCCGGGGTTTCTCCTTAGGGATGGCTCCTTTCCACCTCCCAGCTTGCAGCCAGTCAGGGACCCAGCCTTGCAGGGGAGTCTGAAGATCACGGTCTCCACACGCCCGATTCCTCTAGAAGCAGGAAAGCAATACATCCTGGGTCAGTGTAGTCAGCTCCCTGCTCTCTGCTCCTGTAAGCAGGGTAATGGTGACTTTGCAATCTGTTGACCCAATAGCAGAGATAATTTTCTGTTTCAGTATTTGTTCGGGTGGGAACCAGTCACCTGCTCTGTGTGGTAGCTTTACTAGAGTTTGGGTAGATATTTCCATGTGGACATTGGATGCCATATGGACTGGGAGCCTTAAGAATCACTTCTTGTATATGAGAGTCCATCAAGCAGTGGAATTGTCAGGTGCTTTACCAGGCTCTGGCATAATTTGCTTTGATATCTTCCTAAAATGTACAAGTCCCACATATTCCCACTGCCAGAAGTGCTGTACAGCCTTTTTTTCTCTTGTGGGCTGGGTTTTTGGATAGAAAACTGCTGTGGAGGAAAGGGATCCCAGGGTATTAATGTTTGGGTAGAAGGGGGTCGCAGCTCTCGTGCTACAGTGACACCCAGTGAGACTGCAGACTGGGCGCGCCGCAGTCTGCAGCCCCCGGCCGATGACTGCTCCCAGGCTGGATGGGGGAATAACCCAGATAGATGCAAGTGAGACTTCATGGCTCTGTAGCCACACAGGCCTGGTCTGTTGGAGCAGGAGGAACTGTTACGGGCACGTGGCTGATTGTGCTGCGGGGGTCACTGCTGTGCCACTTTGTGCTGACTGTGCTGTGTGCTCTCTTTGTGTTGTAGGATTCCTGGCGTTCCTCTGGTTTGTAGGTTTTTGCTTTCTGACCAACCAATGGCAGAAGACTGATATCAAGCTTGCCATCCTTGCTCGAGGTGATGCTGCCAGGGCAGCTATCGCCTTCTCGTTCTTCTCCATTATCTCCTGGGTAAGTAGAGGAGCGGGTTGAATGTTTAAGACATGGGTGCCAGCAAGTCTTCACAGAACTGCCACTGCCAGGACTGCCCCGGGGCTGGATTTAAGCCCAGGCTACTGCCTAGAATGCCAAATTTCGAAGGAACCACATATCCAGGCCATAGAGATGCCAGCTTCTGCTTGCTTTAGTGATCTGTGCCAGCACAGCTTGAAAGGGCACCCATGGCCCTGGCACTGCCTAGGGGCAGCACAGTCTTCACTCCGGCCGTCAGTTGCCCCTCCCTCTCTCCAACTCTATACACAAACGCATCTCCCTACATAAGTGGTGGAAACATTAAGGACTGGGACCTTTCAGCAAAAGCCCTCTCTTATGCTAAATGCATTTATTGATACACATATTGTGCATTGTGTTAAATTTAATTTGAATTGATCTGGTATATATTTACTCTTTTGCTGAATAACTTTGTACTAGTTTTAATGACCTGTGTTTATTATGATTTGTTTTAAAATGAGATAATGTACATTATTCTGGGTTGTTGTGAAAGAGCAAAGGATAACTAAAATAGCAGCTGATATGGGGAGGGACCTTCCTGTGAGAGTCCTGTGGGGTATCAAAGCTCGTGGCCCCTTCGGTGCATGAGCAGAATTGCATCAGATCCCTGATGTCCTCTTCGGAGTGTGGCACACTCTCTGCAATGTCTCGGGCCTTAGGGAATGAAGGTGGTGGCCATTCCTTCAGGGTGAGAGCAGCTGATCATGTTCGGTTACATTCACTCATGTGGGTTATTTCTTCTTGTATGCACAGATTAATGCCAGTGAAAACATAATAATATGCATTATCCTTCGAGTTACATAAAGTACTCCTCTCTAATATCTCTATAAAGTTGATGCCTAGTAATCTATTATAACTAATTTATTTAATGTATTTATCATATGTATTAACGTTAATATATTCTTCTTAATTCTTCCTTTTATTTTCCCTCTCCCTCCCCTTCCCTGTTTGCATTCCCTGATTCAATTTTTCCTTGTTATAATCTCCTAATGTCCTTTCTAAGTTGAATATTAATTGTAAAGCACTGCCGCTAATTTCTATCTGTTCCAGCGCTGCTGCTAAAGTTTTGTTGAATGTACACCGACATGATGTTACTAAACGAATGTCGGTATATAAAGAACCTCAAATAAATAAATAATAAATAAATTTCCACACTACAGGGGAAGGTTGAGGTGGAAAAAGAAATAAAAAATGCATTGGAGCAACAGTTAAGATGAGCACTGCTTGCTGGATGCACTTTCTGGCCTTTGTTTCTGATCTTATTTTGAAGACTATAGGGGGTCCATTTTCAGCTGCTGGGTAAACTTTATCTGGCTACCTTGGCTGGCATATTCAGTGGCACGGGTGCATTGCTGAATATACTCAGCTACCTAAACGTTAGTCAGATAAGTTTATCCTACTAAATTTAAGACCACCGACAGGCAATCTTATAGTTAGATGGCTGTGTGTGTTGGATAATGTTGAAATTGGGCTGGATAACATATTTCTGCCCAGAAATACCTCCAAACTGCTCCTGATATAACCAGATACGCTAAAAACTTATCTGGCTATGTCAAATGGTCAAACTGGCAGGATTTTTGAATCCCGTAGTTGTCCAACTGAGTTCAAACTCAGTTCGGGAGAGGGTGTTATTGATAGCAGGTTAATCTCCAGTTAATTGGCTGATACAAGCTTTTAAAGAAACTTCTAAACCTCTTCTGTTCCAGCAAGCTTTTGGAGCAGTTGTTGATCAAGGTTAGCTCAGGTCTCTCTTTCCAGAATAAGGTGCTAAGGATGATTGTGTCTTTGTATGTTCTTTTTAATTAATAATACGTATTGTAACTCACAACAAACGGTGGACTGTGTAAGAAATATAAGAACCTAAGGCTTGCCATACTGGGTCACACCAAAGGTCCATCAAGCCCAGTATCCTGTTTCCAGCAGTGACCAACCAGGTCACAAGTACCTGGCAGGATCCCAGGGGGTGGATGGATTCCAAGCTGCTTATCCCAGGGATAAGAAGTCGATTTCTTCAACTCCACCTTAACTCACCACATCCTCTTGCAACAAATTCCAGAGATTAATTGTGTTGAGTAAAAAATATTTTCCTTATTGATTTTAAATGCATTACCCAGTAACTTCTCTGTGTGCCCCTTGGTCTTTGTATGTTTCAAAAGAGTAAACAACTAATTAACATTTACTCATTCCATTCCACTCATTATTTTACAGACCTCTATCATATCCCCCTCAGCCGTCTCTTCTCCAAGCCGAAGAGTCCTAACCTCTTTAGCCTTTCCTCATAGGGGAGCTGTTCCATCCCCTTTATCATCTTGGTCACCCTTCTCTGTACCTTTTCTAATTCTGCTATATCTTGAGATGTGGTGACCAGAACTGCACACAATACTCGAGATGAGGTTGCACCATGGAGGATACAGAGGCATTGTGATATTATCAGTTTTATTCTCCGTTCCTTCCCTAATAATCCCCAGCATTCTGTTTGCTTTCTTGGCTGCTGCTGCACACAATGCTCATTGTATGGTTTCTCTATGGATCGATACAGGAACATTGTGATATTATCAGTTTTATTCTCCGTTCCTTCCCTAATAATCCCCAGCATTCTGTTTGCTTTCTTGGCTGCTGCTGCACACAGTGCTCCTTGTATGGTTTCTCTATGGATCGATACAGGAACATTGTGATATTATCAGTTTTATTCTCTGTTCCTTCCCTAATAATCCCCAGCATTCTGTTTGCTTTCTTGGCTGCTGCTGCACACAATGCTCATTGTATGGTTTCTCTATGGATCGATACAGGAACACTGTGATATTATCAGTTTTATTCTCTGTTCCTTCCCTAATAATCCCCAGCATTCTGTTTGCTTTCTTGGCTGCTGCTGCACACAGTGCTCATTGTATGGTTTCTCTATGGATCGATACAGGAACATTGTGATATTCTCTGTTTTATTCTCCGTTCCTTCCCTAATAATCCCCAACATTCTGTTTGCTTTCTTGGCTGCTGCCGCACACAATGCTCATTGTATGGTTTCTCTATGGATCGATACAGGAACATTGTGATATTCTCTGTTTTATTCTCCGTTCCTTCCCTAATAATCCCCAGCATTCTGTTTGCTTTCTTGGCTGCTGCTGCACACAATGCTCATTGTATGGTTTCTCTATGGATCGATACAGGAACATTGTGATATTCTCTGTTTTATTCTCCGTTCCTTCCCTAATAATCCCCAGCATTCTGTTTGCTTTCTTGGCTGCTGCTGCACACAATGCTCATTGTATGGTTTCTCTATGGATCGATACAGGAACATTGTGATATTATCAGTTTTATTCTCCGTTCCTTCCCTAATAATCCCCAGCATTCTGTTTGCTTTCTTGGCTGCAGCTGCACACAATGCTCATTGTATGGTTTCTCTATGGATCGATACAGGAACACTGTGATATTCTCTGTTTTATTCTCTGTTCCTTCCCTAATAATCCCCAGCATTCTGTTTGCTTTCTTGACTGCTGCTGCACACAATGCTCATTGTATGGTTTCTCTATGGATCGATACAGGAACACTGTGATATTCTCTGTTTTATTCTCTGTTCCTTCCCTAATAATCCCCAGTATTCTGTTTGCTTTCTTGGCTGCTGCTGCACACAATGCTCATTGTATGGTTTCTCTATGGATCGATACAGGAACACTGTGATATTCTCTGTTTTATTCTCTGTTCCTTCCCTAATAATCCCCAGCATTCTGTTTGCTTTCTTGGCTGCTGCCGCACACAATGCTCATTGTATGGTTTCTCTATGGATCGATACAGGAACATTGTGATATTCTCTGTTTTATTCTCTGTTCCTTCCCTAATAATCCCCAGCATTCTGTT
Organism: Rhinatrema bivittatum; assembly: GCF_901001135.1. NCBI lineage: Eukaryota > Metazoa > Chordata > Amphibia > Gymnophiona > Rhinatrematidae > Rhinatrema > Rhinatrema bivittatum. The sequence continues at coordinate 3,262,610 of NC_042628.1, read as the reverse complement.
TGCTTTCTTGGCTGCTGCTGCACACAATGCTCATTGTATGGTTTCTCTATGGATCGATACAGGAACACTGTGATATTCTCTGTTTTATTCTCTGTTCCTTCCCTAATAATCCCCAGTATTCTGTTTGCTTTCTTGGCTGCTGCTGCACACAATGCTCATTGTATGGTTTCTCTATGGATCGATACAGGAACACTGTGATATTCTCTGTTTTATTCTCTGTTCCTTCCCTAATAATCCCCAGCATTCTGTTTGCTTTCTTGGCTGCTGCCGCACACAATGCTCATTGTATGGTTTCTCTATGGATCGATACAGGAACACTGTGATATTCTCTGTTTTATTCTCTGTTCCTTCCCTAATAATCCCCAGCATTCTGTTTGCTTTCTTGGCTGCTGCTGCACACAATGCTCATTGTATGGTTTCTCTATGGATCGATACAGGAGCATTGTGATATTATCAGTTTTATTCTCTGTTCCTTCCCTAATAATCCCCAGCATTCTGTTTGCTTTCTTGGCTGCTGCTGCACACAATGCTCATTGTATGGTTTCTCTATGGATCGATACAGGAACATTGTGATATTCTCTGTTTTATTCTCTGTTCCTTCCCTAATAATCCCCAGCATTCTGTTTGCTTTCTTGGCTGCTTGCTACTCCAGCATTGGGTATCTGGCTGCCTCAGCCTGAACACTGAAAGGGTAGTCCTGCAGTCTTCTAATCTAACCAGCAATGGGTCTCGTATTCTTCTGGTTTCCAAGAAAGATTTCATAGAGGAAATCTTATGGTTTGGGGTGGAGGACTTTTGTCATTTAGGCCCTAGATACGTTTCTCCTGCTCTACACAAAAACTACTTAAGTGCCTTCTACATCATTCTGCGAGGGTTTGAGAACCAACAGGGTTCATCCCAATGCAGTTGGCGCTTATCACTACCATGTAGAAGGGAAATGCATCTCTGTACAGCCTTTAGTTGTGTGTTTTACGTGGGCCTTCAGTTTAAGCCTCCCACTGTGTTATGGGAGCCCAACATGCTATTCTCTTAATTGATGAAAGCTCTTTTCAGGCCTCTGGACTCTTGGGAGCTGAAGTACCTGCTGTGGAAGGTCATAGTTTTGAGGGCAGTCACGTCAGCTTGCAGAGTCTGTGAGCTTCAGATAATCGTGTTATTTTCACAACACACATGCAGCTTCTGTTTGTGAATGGATATTAGTTTAGATTACAAGAGAGCCATAGCCTTCTAGCTGGAGCAGATTAAATGCTGATAATCTACTCAGCTTTTTATTTTGTTTGACACCAATAAGCCAGGAATTGGTCTAGATAAGAGCTCTAGTTCTCCTTCTGTTATGCCCAGGCAGGTCTGGGCATGTCATGGCAGCAGGGGTAGCTCTTTTGGGGTCTGCCTCCATGGAGGAGATCTGCAAAGCTGTGATGTGGAGTTCTCGCCATACGTTCATATCTCCTTATTTTTGACGCAGCTGTTTTAGTTTTTTCGAGGTGCAGAATCCAACTCCATTCTTTCTAGGGCCTGGTCTTTTGGTTCAAGACTGCCCTAAAAGGAAAAACAGCATTAAGATGGCTTGTTGCCTTCAAAATCAGTCTTGCCCATTGGCTCTATGTTGAGGTTTGATTTCTCCCTTTTTTGTTTTGGGCCACCTATAGCTTGGGATTCCCCAATGTGTAAGCTTGTTCTTCGAAAAGTAGGGTTACTTACCTGTAGTAAGTACCTCAGATGTTCTCCAGATCTCACAAGATCCTTCCACATCCCCTTGGAATTTGTTTCTCCAAGTCTTAGCTTTATCATGGACTGAAGGCTCCTGCATGGGATGCAGAGGAGTGGCCGGAGCTGCACATGTTCAGTGGTGCAGGCTGAAAGCTACTAACGTTCTGTGCTAGGCTGCACCTGATGCTGTCACCCACGTGTGAGGACTGAACACCTGTTACAGGTAAGTACCTCTGCCTTATTTTCTGTCATTATACAGTCCACGTTCCTTTTTGAGCTTCTAATGCTGGGAGGGTTGTATCTATTGCTTCAGTCTGTGAGACTGTACTGTGTAACATCACGTCCTCATTTTTCCTTACTGTGCACACAGGTGGCTCTTGTGGTGAAGGCCCTGCAGAGGTATCGCCTGGGGACCGACATGACTCTCTTTGCCTCAGATCAGTTTGACACCGGCCCCAGCAATGGATACCAAGGATATTCGAGTGGAAGCGGCATTGCAAGCACAGAAACCTATCAGAGCCCACCCTTTACCGAGACCCTTGACACCAGTCCAAAAGGCTATCAAGTTCCATCTTATTAAAGGACACAAGGTTTACGTCATGTAAAAAAAAAATTAGACCAAGTATAGTTATGGTGCAGTCCAGGTACCGAGTCCCATTCCCTTAGTGTGGGTGATTGATATTAGCTAGTTGTGCAGTGAACTCTGTACAGTGCTATTGGTTCTGTGTCTTACCTAGTAGGGAGGTTTCTTTTAAATAAGCAGTGTTCCACTAAGCTTCAAAGAGAGAGAATCCCCATTCCCTGAACTGCCCGGTGCCAGAGGAAGAGAAAGGACTGAATGCTAGGTGTGTGTCCTGTCTGCTGTGAGAAATGGAAATGCTAATGAGCTTGTTGCAGCTTTCAGTGTGGGATGTATGTATAGTGCCTTGTGACAAGACCCAGGCACCAGAGTGACCTATGTGCCATCATAATCTGGGAAGGAGTGGGGGATTTCATGGATAAAATGTAGGTCAGATGTTCAGCCATTGCCCTCCTCCTGTTCCAGTGGCAGGGGATCGGCTGGACTGGATTTGACCTTTCCCAGCCTGCAGTTAGTGGGCTCTAGACATAGGCTGGCCTTCGGCTTCCACAGTCTCTACTCTCTCTGAACAAAGGGCGGGCTCCAGCATGCCATCAGATGGCTGCAGATCACAGCCACTTTTTCTTACATGGAGGGTGGTTTTATATTACCCAGATTGACCATGGTAGAAGATGCTTACACGAGGCGAGAAGTAGGTAACCCTGCTTTTAGTCGTCCTGCCTCGCCATAAGAACATAAGAAATTGCCATGCTGGGTCAGACCAAGGGTCCATCAAGCCCAGCATCCTGTTTCCAACAGTGGCCAGTCCAGGCCATAAGAACCTGGCAATTACCCAAACACTAAGAAGATCCCATGCTACTGATGCAATTAGTAGCAATGGCTATTCCCCAAGTAAACTTGATTAATAGCCGTTAATGGACTTCTCCTCCAAGAACTTATCCAAACCTTTTTTGAACCCAGCTGCACTAACTGCACTAACCACATCCTCTGGCAACAAATTCCAGAGCTTTATTGTGCGTTGAGTGAAAAAGAATTTTCTCCGATTAGTCTTAAATGTGCTACTTGCTAACTTCATGGAATGCCCCCTAGTCCTTCTATTATTCGAAAGTGTAAATAACCGAGTCACATCTACTCGTTCAAGACCTCTCATGATCTTAAAGACCTCTATCATATCCCCCCTCAGCCTTCTCTTTTCCAAGCTGAACAGCCCTAACCTCTTCAGCCTTTCCTCATAGGGGAGCTGTCCAGTGCCAGGTTGTACTGATCTTACAGCGCAGTTTCTTAGGTGGCATTAGTGAGTGCAGTACAAAGCTGTAGCGGTTCTGACATTCATCTGCTCTCAGCATTCATGCTGCCACGTGGACCTTCTCTGAGATCAAAGGAAAAACACCCTGCCATGTTTGCTTGCTGGTAACGGGGAGCGGTTGCTAGCCCAAGGCTGCTAATTAAAATAATTTTATACCAACACATTCCTGAAGTGATAAAGAAAGAGATGAGCCAGTTCATTCATTTTATGGTTACACGGAGCCTGAGTGCAGAAATCCCCACTTGCAGCTGCTCCAGGAAGCGAATCTGAATCTGCTGCAGCTATGGCCACCACTTAGTAGTCCTGAGCATGAAATGTTAATAGTTACAAATAATATTAAATGTGTAGTCTGCTTGGTTTCTTCACACACTGGCCAGACTGTGAACAGATAAACTATTTTAGCACAGAGCAGGAGCATCGGAAATAGTTTCTTAGAAGGAACACTGCTATGTGCTTATCCAGAGACTAATTTTGTTGGAATGTTAACCTATAATCCATAGTGCTGATTCTATCTGTGCGATGATACGTCTGTCCAGTGCATTGTATCTTTTTCCTAATTCTCTCTAAGTGTTTCCAGACTTTGTGTGCAACTGTGAAGGAGCAATCCCAGGGCAGAGCAGTGGTGTATGTTACATCTCCCACTCTGAAGGAATCATGCACTGTGCAGGAAAGAGGGCACTGAGGTTTGTAAACAGTGTCATCCCCAGAAAAATACACCCCCTTCCCTCCCCTCCCCTGTGGGATAATGCACAGCAGCTCACCTGGCATAGCATGTTACAGCTCTCGGTAAAACAAAAGAGCACATGGGGCTGCTCTGAGAGAAGCATCACATGGCTGAAAGGGTTTCAGCAGGAACCTCCATGGGCAGTAGCTCTCCGCTGCAAGCCCCTTGTATTATCTGTAGTGCGGTGGGTTCTGGAGCTCCATCCTTGCTGTGCATGGCTTGGGGTAGCAGGCCCGATTTTATTTTGCCATTTCTGTGACTTTTATATAAATCAATGCCAGGGACACAGCCTACAGCAATCCCAAGCCATGATTACGTTTTCAGGGATCCCCTTTTAATTCTGAAAAGCTGCGTCCTCTGTAGACGCAAATGAGAGAGAAAAGCTTTTTAAGATGCACCAAACTGGTAGACTGACAAGTCCAGTGGAAATGAAGCCAAAAACTGATCTTGTTACTGTTATACAAGCATTTGCTCACCATTGTACAGAACTTATGCCTCAGCACAGCTTTGCAAAATGGAGGTCTTCGCTGTAGACGTTGCTACTGAAATACCTGATGTCATGTACCTGCTGTATTAGTGATTTTTTAGTACATCAAACTAGGGCCTTTGGTTAGAAGAAGCCTAAGCAGACTGGCTGTGCTTTCATGTAAGTAATCAAAGAACAAGGTCATTCCTAGCGCTCTCCCATGATCTGCACAAGTCCTTTACTTTATCAGGTGTAGTAGCAAGATCACTTCTCTGCCTGGCTTTGACTAAGATACAAGTTCAGGGTCTGAAGTATGAGCTGAGATTGGGAACCTGTAGCAGAGGGTAGTGGGGTTAATGCCCTACCCAGCCAGTACCTCCATTGGCGACACGGTGACTATTGCCAAAGCAGGACGAGTAAACCTGCAAAAAAAAAAAAAAGTAATATAAGGAGCCAGTTTTTCTCTTGTTCTTCCTGGCTGCCTTAAACCTTATCAGAGGTCGGGCGTGGAGAAGCTTTACAGCCGCTGCTGCTGCAGGCATGGGCTCTTGTATTCCTGTCAGGTAATCTTGCTTTATTTAGCATGCAGTGTGAGAATTTGCAGGCTAGAACGTGTTAGGCACAAAGTGAAGCTAAGACTTTTCTGGCAGGGATAGAAACAGGGTTTTAGGTTTATGAAACAGTAAATGGAAGTACTTCATACTTTTATCAAAATGCCATTATTTTGGAATATTATAAATGGAGGGAGAGTTGGCTTTGCATTGGATGAGTAGTAGTGCCAAGACTTCATGGTTTTTGTTGATTTTGCACAAGATAAAAGGAAAATTAGTTTCTTACCTGATAATTTTCGTTCCTGTAGTACCAAGGATCAGTCCAGACACCTGGGTTGTGACTCCGCACCAGCAGATGGAGACAGAGCAAGACTTGTCGGGCACCCTCACATATAGTAAGGCACCACCCACAGCTCGTCAGTCTTACGAATGTCAAAGCAAAAACAGCAATGAAACCAAACTAACTAACTATACCGCCCCACACTAGGGCCGATTCAACCAAAGCCCCCAGCTGGATCAAAACTTCCAGAAACAGAGGACCGACAACAGATACTGAAAAACCAATGGAACACCAACCGAGCGGACTCTTCTTAAATCTGAAAACAGACTTGGGTGGGAGCCTGGACTGATCCTTGGTACTACAGGAACGAAAATTATCAGGTAAGAAACTAATTTTCCTTTCCCTGTACGTACCAGGATCAGTCCAGACACCTGGGATGTACCAGAGCTGAATCACCGAGGGCGGGAACCAGAGAGTCCCGCTCGCAGAAATCCAGGTCCGTAACATCCAGCCGATAGTGTCGCGCAAAGGCATGCAACGACTTCCAAGTTGCCGCCCTGCAAAACTGCTGTGGCGACACATACGAAGATTCCGCCCACGATGTGGTCTGAGCTTGCATCGAGTGGGCGCGGAGGCCCACCGGGACAGACTTACCATTCAATAGGTACGCAGAAGAAATAGCTGCCTTCAACCACCGAGCAATCGATGCTCGAGAAGCAGCGCCACTCTGCTTTGGACCCGAACACACTGACCCGAACACACTACAAAAGGGAGGGTCTGAGGGTCTGAAAACCCGAAATGGATTCGTTACCTCCAGATAACGGAGCAGAACTCTGCGAACATCAAGTTTCTGCAACACCACAGGTCCTCAGGAAAGGCAGGCAATGCAATGGTTAGGTTCAAATGAGACGCGGACACCACAGAGGCAGAGAAGCGTGAGAACGGTTCTCGACAAGCCAATGCCTGTAACTCCGAAACTCGTCTCGCCGAAGCAATCGCCACAAGAAAAAACCGCCTGAAGGGTCAGATCTTTTAGAGTCGCTCTCCTGAAGGGCTCAAAAGGCGACGTGCACCGCGCAGTGAGCACCAATTAAGAGTCCAGGAAGGACCAGGATGCCGCAACGGAGGCCGCAGATGCTTAGCTTCCCGAAGAAAGCACGCCACGTCTGGATGATGAGCCAGCGACTTACCTTGCACCTTACCTCTGAGACAGCCAAGCGCCGCTACCTGTACGCGGAGGGTGCTGCATGATAGGTCCTTAGCAAGCCCCGCCTGAAGAAAAGCGAGGACATCCAGTACGGAGGTAACACCGGATTCACCTCACGCGATCTACACTAATTTTGGAACACTGCCCAAACCCGGACATATGCAAACTAGGTAGACCGTTATCGAGAACTCAGCAAGGTAGCTACCACCACATCCGAACATCCCTTAGACTGCAAACGTTTCCTCTCAAAAACCACGCCGCGAGACAGCAGGAGAGCCGCTTCCCCTCGAAAACGGAAAGGAGCCTCCTTTGCCAAGAGCAAGAGGTCCGCGAACCAAAGCAGTCGTGGCCACTCCGGCGCCACCATCATCACCTCTGGAGGCGACTCTATTCGACGAAGGACCTTGCCGATCAGAGGCCATGGAGGGAACACATATATGGGAACGTCCGTGGGCCAAGGGAGTACCAGAGTATCTACCCCTTTGGCTCCTCGTTCTCTCCGTCGACTGACGAATCGCGGAGACTTGGTGTTCTGAGCAGTGGCCATCAAATCCATGTGTGGTGTTCTACACCGTTTGCAAATTAGGCGGTAAGCCGCCTCCGGCAGCTCCCACTCCCCTGGATCCAATCGATGCCGACTGAGGAAATCCGCTGGGACATTGTCCACTCCGACGATGTGGGACGCCGTGATGTTGCTGAGGTTCCTCTCCGCCCAATCATGAGCAGCCGCGCCTGCTCCGCCACCGCTTGGCTCCTCGTACCTCCCTGGCGATTGATATACGCCACTGTGGTCGCATTGTCCGACAACACTCTGACCGAAGTCCCTCGGAGCAATGGGAGGAACGACTGGAGCGCCAACGTGACCACTCTGGTCTTCAAGCAGTTGATGGACCACTGTGATTGAGCTTTGGACCACAGTCCCTGCACCGAGCGGCCCATGCAAATCGCTCCCCAGCCGGAGCAGCTGGCATCCGTGGTGACTACCATCCAGGTGGGCATGAGTAGGGACACTCCGCGTGTCAGATTGTCGGTGCAGAGCCCCCACTGCAAGCTGGACCTCACCTGATCCGTGAGCGGGAGGGGAAGGTAAAAACTCCTCGGACACCTGCCGCCAGCGGGAGAGCAATGCGGATTGCAATGGACGTAGATGAGCGAACGCCCAGGGGACTAGCGCCAGCGTTGACGCCATCGATCCCAACACCATCAGGTAATCGCACCCCTACGGAATCCGGAGGGACAAGAGACGGCGTATCTGACCCTGCAGCTTGCAGACCGGTCCTTGGCCAGAAACACCCTGCCTTGCTTCGTGTCGAACAGTGCTCCCAAGTATCCAGGGTCTGGGTGGGAACCAGCCGGATTTTGGCGAGATTGACCACCCATCCGAGTGACTGCAAGAGCTGCAGGACTCTGTCGACTGCCTGTCGGCACGGAATCACGGATGTGGCTCGGATCAGCCAATCGTCCAAGTAGGGGTGAACCAAGAACCCCTCTTTCGCAGCTCGGCTGCCACTACTACCATCACCTTCGGAACCGTCCTCCGAGCCGTGGCAAGTCCGAAGGGGAGAGCTTTGAACTGATAGAGTCTGCCCAGGATACAGAACCGCAGATACCGCTGATGGCACTGCCGAATTCCGATGTGAAGGTAAACTTCCGTCAGGTTCAGCGACGCCAGGAGTTCCCCTGGTCGAACCGAAGCTATGACTGAACGGAACGTCTCCATTTCGAAGCGAGGAACGCGAAGACACCTGTTGACACCTTTAAGGTCCAGGATGGGTCGGAAAGTGCCCTCTTTCTTCGGCCCTATGAAGTAAATGGAATACCGGCCCAGATGACGCCGGCCCAGATGACGCTGTCTTGGAGGCACGGGAACTACGACACAGCGTATCCCGAACCGCCAAACGCTTGATGCCGCCCTCGCAAGGGGACACCAGAAATTTGTCCCCCGGAACCCGAGCAAACTCTAACGCGTAACCGTGGTGTAGCACGCTGAGGACCCCCTGGTCCGTAGTTATCCTGGCCCATTCGGGGAAGGAGCCCTCCGCATTTCAATGGGCTGGCTTCGGACCGGTCCCCGACGAGGAACCGCCTTGCCGTCCATCCGACGATCTCTGTGGTCGCGACTTCCTGGGCCCCCGAAAGCGGGACCTATTGGAAAACGAAGTCCGAGCCCCGTATCTGTCCTCCGGCAACTTGAACGCCCGGTGTCACCAAGGGACTCAATTGCGGAGCTAGAGAAGACGTCGGGCCGACACTGCCGAGACCGTGACCCTAGCCGAAGTCCGCAGAAGATCATGCATCGCATTAGCGCTGTACGCAATAACCGCCTCCAAGCCATCCGCTTGTGCCGCCTCCTCACTAGAGAGGCTCGCATTGGCCTGAAGGACCTGAGCCCAGCGCAAGCCGGCCCTCAGGGCAAATTACTACAAAGAGCCGCACGTACCCCCAGAGCCGAAAACTCAAAGCTGAACCTCCAGGTTTCTGTCTTGGATATCTTTGAGGGCCGTGGTCCCCGTCACCGGAATCGTCGACCGGTTAGTGACCGCCGAAACCGCTGCGTCCATTCGAGGAAGACGCAGGAGAGCCAACGCCTCCTCCGGCAACGGGTCCAGCTTATCCATAGCTTTACTAACCTTTAGGCCCAACTCCGGTGTCCCATTCTCGAAAACAGAATATCAGAAGTGGAAAAGAAAAAAATGGAACGGAAAAGCCACCGCGGGTCCCGTCAGGCCCAACAGCACTGGGTCCATCTTAGCGTGCTGTCTAGCCTCCATGGGTGGAGCATCCACACCCACTTCCAGAAGAATAGCCGGGATAAGCGGTGCGAGCTCCACCTTCCGGAGCAAGCGCAGCACCTTGGGGTCGACACCTTCCTTGTTGTACCCCGCATGAAGCGGATCCTCTTCCGCGGGCGCACTGTCGTCCCGCGGGACCCCTACGTCAGGGTCCCCGTCCTCGGAAGAAGCCGAGTCGGAGTCGGTCTCCTAGGGGCCCCCGCGGCCCAAGTGCCGCTCTCTAAGCGGGCCACGGGTCTCCGGGAACCCTCCCCCGCTCGCCTCTTCTGGGGATCAGACCGACTGTCTGGACCCCCCTTGACCTACGACCGTTTCCGTCTCGAGCGTTTACATTTTAAAAATTTTTCTTGAAAAGAACCGCGAAGTCCGACGAAAACGAGGCCCCAGAATCCGAGCTGGCCTCCTCCTGACTCCGATCCGCCGTAGACGCAGCCCCCCCGCAGGGAATTCCCCCCGGGGGTCCCGCTGCTGAGGAGCCAAACCGGCGGCCTGCCGCCATTTTCCACCGCCCGCCGCGTGGCCTCCCCTACGGACTCCAAAATGGCCGCCGCTCCCGCGCTAAGCGGGAACAGGTCGGCCTCACCGGCACCCGCAGGGGCAGCGAACGGCGGCGATCACGGTCGAGCGGGAACCCCCCCGACCGCCCTCGGACGACCCTTCACCGCCCGATAACCAAGAGGAGCATAGGCCGTCGCGCACGCGCACGGAGCCGCACTCAAAATGGCCGCCGTTCCCGCGCTAAGCGGGAACAGGTCGGCCTCACCGGCACCTGCAGGGGCAGCGCGCGGCGGCGATCGCGGTCGAGCGGGAACCCCCCGACCGCCCTCGGACGACCCTTCACCGCCCGATAACCAAGAGGAGCATAGCCCGTCGCGCCCGCGCGCAGAGCCGCACTCGCGGCACGTACCCCTCTTTGGCATGCGCCGCACCGGTCCGGACCGCCGAAAACGCCGAAAGAAAAAGAGAAAATCCAGCAAATCAAGCAGCCCCCGGAACGCTCCCCCCCATGAAGAGCCAAGCAGACCGCATGGACAGCGAAAAACGGCAAGAAATAAAAACAAAGTCCTTTTTTTTTTTTTTTTTTTTTCTCTACCTGTCGCTGACCTTGGTCCTGAACTAACTGGTCCAGCGGGGGTGAGTGAACCGGGCTCCCCGGTGTCACCCCCGGCGCTGCTGCCAGAGACAGGCCGGGTCCTCAACCCTCAGCAGCGGCCTCAACCAGGGGAGGGTGGTCCCCTCAGGACCTCACAACCCCCCTGGGAGGCAGTCAGGACAAACGAAGCCGTCTGTAATTTTCCTTTTTTTTTTTTTTTTTTTTTTTTTTTTAAATAATCCAATCCAATTAAACCAAATTAAACCAAATCCAACAACCCTGACTAGCTACACAACTACCCAGGGATCCACAGAGCCTGTGGGTGAACCTGCCCCATCTGCTGGAGACAGAGAAAGACTGACGAGCTGTGGGTGGTGCCTTACTATATGTGAGGGTGCCCGACAAGTCTTGCTCTGTCTCCATCTGCTGGTGCGGAGTCACAACCCAGGTGTCTGGACTGATCCTGGTACGTACAGGGAACTTGCCTTCAGTATTTTAGCCTTGTGCCTGTAACTGTTCCCCTATAAAATGGTGAGAACACTGAGAATCATTCTTCTCCTCTCACTGCTACGCTTGTTATGGGAGGGAGAAAATGAAATAGTTTTACAAACTTTGGCTAGCACTGGCCTCCCTCTCTGCCATGGCAGCTGGGGCAAATTCTGCTGAGGGCGAGGCATCTGGCCTGGAAATCTGGCACTGAGGGTGTTTTGGAATTTATAGAAATGATGCAGCGGGCCCTGTGTCGTAAATAGGAAACAGGGGCCCTGCTTCAGGGAAAAGACATCTTTTTCCTGTAAAGCACATGAACCTTTCCCTCGGTGAATCACTGTGTCAAGTGGTCTGCAAAGGTTGGTTCTGAAAGAGTTCGGCTCGCCTTTTGAAGCAGGCTTTGTGACAGCCGTTTGCAATGAAAAGGAAGCTCCATGAACTCTCGCTACACAGGCACAATGCAGCAGCGCAGAAAGCTTGAATCCAGGCTGCTCATGGCCCCGCCGAGAGCACCACTGCGCCATTGCTTAATGCCAGAGTGGGGCAAGGCGCGACAGGCACGGTCCCCTGCTGTTCTAGCTCAGTACAAAAGCCAGAAAACTTCTGCTTCTAATTTTGAGCAGGTAGTCTGTTTGTGAAAATGTTGTCACCTAAGCCTTTTCTAGATTCCTATTTCTCCTGTTATAAATACCTGGACCCTGGCCTAGGTGGTGATTAATCATCTCTCATACCTGTAGCAGCTTCATTTCATTCAACTATATAAAGATTTTTTAATTTTGCAAGATAAAAAAAATCTCAGCTCATGTTTTTAACCAACAAGCAGACAACCAAATCTGGTTTGCAAGCACTTTGCAGATCCTTCTGTGGGAAAAGCACAGTTGTCAGTACGAGTATGTGCAGCGTAGTGTAGAGTCAGTTGTGTCGGGCAAGATGTGAAATGTTTACAATTTCTTGGATGTAGTGTAGCTTCTGAAAGAACAATCTGTGATTGTGTATTTTCAGTGGTGTTTTGTGTCAAACTGCAATTTGTTTTTCTGGAAAGAACTGAAAGAAATAAAATTGAATTGTAAAAGCAACCAGTTTCCTTCTGTTGCAGGAGAACCTGGGGGGGATGATGCTGAAACAGCAGCTCCGGCCTGTGCAGTAACTAAGCCACCTGCATCCCTGCCCCAAGCAGACCTGCTTTTGCATGAGGCACTGCAACCCTCCCTGGTTTTGGCTGATCTAAAAATGAAGCACGCGCTGTAGTGTTACCTATAGATAACCAGAGCCAAAGCTTTGCTGCAGCAACCAGTGGCTTCCTTCCTTCTTTGAAGAATGCATTTTGACTATTAGAAGAAAGATTTGGTATGCAGAAGGCTCTGACGTTAAAGACCCAACTGTGGAACCTGCCAAACAGGTGAGGTGGCGCAGCAGCAGCCAGGCCGGAGCTTAAGAAACAACTTCTACAAAGCAGCTCAAGGAGTCTCGGCTGTCCTTAGTCAAACAAAAACATCCACTTTTTTCCTAGTCTGCTCCCCAAATCGTTTGAGCTGCATGGATGCTGTTGTATGGTTTACCATCCACAGCTGGAGCGTTTGCGTTAGGGCACACAGCAGCCTCACATAGGTTCCAAGGTGTGAGCAGACTGCAGGCAGAGCCGGGGGCTGTGACTCAGGGAAGCCGAGCTTCAAATCCTTCACCCTCCATTGCCTTAGGTGCTATTTGCCAAGCATTTTTCCCATACACGCACAACGGAAGAAAACGTTTCATAACTATTGTAAGCCCTCTGGGGACAAGGAAATAGCCCTGGTACTTGCATGTAATTTGCTCTGAAGTGAGTAACCAATCACAAAAGGCAGAATATTAATAATAATAAAAAAAAAAAAAGTTGTACACTTACTAAATGTCCAGAGTTAAAGCAGAAGACCAAGAAACAGACAGGAAATGAGCCAAAAACAGCACGAGAGTAATTCAAGACACAAAACCTGTTAGGCAAGAGGCTCATACATGAAGTTACCTTTCATAGCTGGACAAGGCATTATTCTCCAAAGATAAACCAGCAAAGCATGCAGACACTATCATCAGAGAATAACGCTTAATGAAAAGTCGGGATGTCTGATGGAGGTAATGTATCAATCAAAAATTACTATGCTAATATTAATTTAATATGTAGTTACTAAGGAAGAAAGTGTAATATAGACAGGAACCATGGCATATCCTGTTTTATTCAGTACATTTTACAGCAATATATAACCATCTTCTTTTGCTGGCAACTCTCTTCAAATGCAAACAGCAAGCCTGAGTTTACTTAACTAGTGTACATAGGCCATGCTGGAGCAGGGCCCAGGTGGCGAGAGATTCTGCAATCTGAAAGCAAACCAGGACGTACGACTTCAGCTCTGCTCCGCAGGGACCTTGCTCGAGGTCCTCATCCCTCGGCCAGCGCAGAAGCAGGCAGCTGTGGCAGTCACATGGCCACTGTGCAACAAATGCCATCAAATGGTAAATGATTTCAGCTAGTAACCCCACCCCAGGACAAAATGGTCCCTTGATTCTTTTGGCCCCAAAATCATGTGTGTTGGTGCAGCAGAAGGAAGGACCCGAGTGCAAATGGCGACGAATGCTGGAGCACCAGGTCAGTGAGTGTGCGGTGCCAAAAGTGTAATCTGAGCGCAGCAGATCTCCTCCGCTGGCCTTCACTTCAGGCAGCCCATAGACTTTGGAGAGGTCTGGTTTGAATGCACTTTTCGCAGATTTAAGGAACGGGGCTCAAAATCAGGAAGCGGCACAGGAAAGCAGACTGTGTTTTACAACTTAGTAGGGCTGCATGGGGCATGCACAGCACATTAGAGCTGTTAAAAACCAGGCTAGATGCCTTCAGCTGTGGTTTCTAAACTTCCATAAAGCCCCTCTCTCTCAGAGATGCTTAAGAATATCTCTTGGGGGGCCTAAAGGTTTCAGCTGCTACAGTTCTCCAACTTCTAGGCGCTGTCGGGAAAGAAGCTAAGTGTTTTATAGAGGAAGATCCTCGCTGAGAGTCTCTAAATGTTACATCCATGTTGAAGCCTCTTGGCAGTGAAGTAACAGTAGCTATAGCCTCATTGCTTTTGTGTTAGGAACCGGACTCACAACCATTTTTTGCTACAGAAATGTGAGACTTCTGAGACAAAATTTGGAAATTTCCTGATTACTGCAAGAGAACTCATAATAGGAGAAACATGTTTCTACCTGGCAAGAGATATTTCCCTCTTGCTATAGAGCGTGTCGTATCCTTGCAAAATGTCTACTTCAATCTGCAGCTAAGAGGTCTAAATGTTGTGAGCGGAAGCAGCGAAGCTGTTTCTAAATGCCAGAGCCTCTGCTCCTATAGAGCGAGTGGGGCATTGCTACTGTGTAAAGTGGAGCTGCCTCTCTAATCCATCCTGAGAGACTCTCATGGAAATAAACACACAAACAGGGGCCTTGTGCTCCTTCATTAGGTTTGATGAGAGAGGCTTTGCTAGGAGCACTCTGAGGATTTTCTTTGCCAGCATCGTTTCAATTCTTCTTTTTGTTTCACAATCTAGAAGAGGAATTTATTTTTTTTTTGTTTGTTAAAAGATGTTTCCCTTTCATTTAGAACTTGCTTTTCTGTGTTTCAAGCTGTAAAGTGTGCTAAAATGAAAAACACAGATTATTCTAATTCAAGTATAACTTTACTGTCATTTTCCAGTCTGCAGCAGTGAGAAAGGCACTGCCATCTTATCTCTAATTTACTCCGTACAACTCCCACCTTACCCTAACAGCTGCATCAACTCAGATACACTTCTTCTCCAGCTCCCTCCCCGGCCGGACAGCCTCTGCCCCCCAGGTGCTGCCATTCTGCTACCGCAGCAGCCTCCTGGACTTCTCTCTGCTTACATAGATTTTTGTTTTTAATTACATTACAGCTCCAGAAAATAAAGCACCAGTGCTGCTGGTTTAAGTGATGATCCTGCGGATTGCCTGCAGGGAAGGAAATTCTTCATCGTCCACATGCAAGGTCCTGTGAGCTGCGAGGTCCTTCTGGGCCAGCACTTGCTTGCAGGTGGGGCAGATGGAGCACTCCAGGTCAGAAGGGGTGAGCGTTGTCTCCCATACATTCTTGTTCTTTTTCAAGCGGTTGGGCTCTTGCTTCTCCTCAATTCGGAAGTCGTTGTGAGCGGACAGCAGCTCTTGCTGCTTGGTAGTGTCCGGTAAGAGCACCAGTAACTCATTAAAGATTTTCTTGAAGTTTTCTCCAAGCAGATCACGGCAGTTTCTGTAATACTCGACGGCAGAAATCAGGCCCTTACATTAAAAAGAAAACAACTGTTAGAAACAAATTATTCTCAGACTCTGCTCTCATGGCAGCACCCACAGACTGACTGAACAGCACCACAAGCAGTTGCGAGCTCATTGCACCTGGCACAGTACTTTGCTTAAACAGGAAGTGATATGCCAGAAAGGTAAGGGACTATGATTCCCTCATGACAGTGAAGACAGCAAAACAGGAGACAGAGAAATACTGAAGGGACGCAGGGTGAGCTCTGTCCTGATATAGGATACCCTTTCAGTTTTTCTCTGTCTCCATCTGCTGGACAGGAGGCTCAGCCCACGGTCTGGACTGATCCAGGCCCCTACAGGGAAAAAGAATTAGGTACAGATGCCGCTGGCCGCATCAGGGTTCCCTGTGGACTCTGCTTAGCTTTGCAGAACCTCAGTTCCTAATCCACACTCGTGCACCTTGAGGGAAAACGGAATCTGCTCACTTGTCTGAACTTCCCAGAGTAGGTTTTAAATTCATTAAATCTGGATTCATCACTTTGCAGAAAATCTTTTATGGACTGTATGAGATGAATGTTCCTTTGCTGGAAGTTTGCAGGTACAAGGTAAGATCCTGTGGAGGGTGGTGGCCTATTGAAAGAAAATCATAAAATTCAGTTTAATCAGACTGCCCAAGACCACAGTTTTTCCCCAATAGATTTGGGTCCAGCTTGCTTCAGGAGTTCGCATAGCACATGTAAGCTCCATTCATACCACACTCCTGCATAGGAGGAGATTAACTCGCGGAGCAAAGGAGTGATTAAAGCTGCTGAGCTGAGCATATCATGCAGAGAGCAGGTTTCCTAACTGCAAAGGGTGTAGGCAGCAGCCTAGTTCATTTCTAGTACTCTTCTCCCTCCTTAATACACGTCGGAGAGTGGCTTATTCCTAGGAATCGCTACCCTCTGGTAAGCAAAGCAGGAAACTGCTGGCAGCCATCTTAGGCAAAATACAATCTTTAGGGCATATTTCATCCTCGATACTCTCTCACAATAAATAGCAAAAGAATTGTAGAGCAATTTGGATTAAGCTTTTTACTACTCCCCTATGATTGTAAAAGATTTGGTTTAAATCCAGTCCAACCCTAACCAGGGTTGTCCGGGTGTGGGGAGAGCAGGCCCACGTTGTTCTGGTGGCCCTGTTCTCCAACATTTATCACGACTTCCCATTCCTTGGTAAACTTGGATGGGCAAGAGTCGCAGTGGCCTGTGTGGAGTCATCTGGGCCGGGCCACAAGGTGCACGACCCCATTCCTCTGCTCTTTAATCTGAAAAGAACGTAAGATATGCCAGCCTGAGTCAGAGCAAGGGTCCATCAAGCCCAGTATCCTGTCTCCAACAGTGATCAGTCCAAGTCACAAGTACCTGGCGACGTCCCAAACATTAAATACATCCCAAGCTCCTAATGCCAGCAACAAGCAGGGGCTATTCCCTGTTCATTAATAGCAGGTAATGGACTTCTCCTCCAAGAACTTATCCAATCCTTTTTTAAACCCAGCTACACTAATTGCACTAACCACATCCTCTGGCAACAAATTCCAGAGTTTAATTGTGCGTTGAGTAAAAAAGAACTTCCTCTGATTAGTTTTAAATGTGCCCCATGCTAACTTCATGGAGTGTCCCCTAGTCTTTCTACTATCCGAAAGAGTAAATAACCGATTCACATTTACCCGTTCTAGACCTCTCATGATTTTAAACACCTCTATCATATCCCCCCTCAGTCGTCTCTTCTCCAAGCTGAAAAGTCCTAACCTCTTTAGTCTTTCCTCATAGGGGAGCTGTTCTATCCCCTTTATCATTTTGGTTGCCCTTCTCTGTACCTTCTCCATCGCAATTATATCTTTTTTGAGATGCGGCGACCAGAATTGTACACAGTATTCAAGGTGCAGTCTCACCATGGAGCGATACAGAGGCATTATGACATTTTCCGTTTTATTCACCATTCCCTTCCTAATAATTCCCAACATTCTGTTTGCTTTTTTGACTGCTGCAGCACACTGAGCCGACGATGTCAATGTGTTATCCACTATGACACCTAGATCTCTTTCTTGGGTGGTAGCTCCTAATATGGAACCTAACATCGTGTAATTACAGCAAGGGTTATTTTTCCCTATATGAAACACCTTGCACTTATCCACATTAAATTTCATCTGCCATTTGGATGCCCAATCTTCAAGTCTTGCAAGGTCCTCCTGTAATGTATCACAGTCTGCTTGTGATTTAACTACTCTGAATAATTTTGTATCATCCGCAAATTTGATAACCTCACTTGTCGTATTCCTTTCCAGATCATTTATAAATATATTGAAAAGCACTGGTCCAAGTACAGATCCCTGAGGCACTCCACTGTTTACCCTTTTCCACTGAGAAAATTGACCATTTAATCCTACTCTGTTTCCTGTCTTTTAGCCAGTTTGTAATCCACGAAAGGACATCGCCTCCTATCCCATGACTTTTTACTTTTCCTAGAAGCCTCTCATGAGGAACTTTGTCAAACGACTTCTGAAAATCCAAATTCACTACATCTACCGGTTCACCTTTATCCACATGTTTATTAACTCCTTCAAAAAAATGAAGCAGATTTGTGAGGCAAGACTTCCCTTGGGTAAATCCATGTTGATTGTGTCCCATTAAATCATATCTTTCTATATGTTCTGTGATAGGTTTCCATGAATCTTCTCGGCACTGAAGTCAGGCTCATTGGTCTATAGTTTCCTGGATCACTTCTGGACCCCTTTTAGATATATATATATTGGGGTTACATTGGCCACCTTCCAGTCTTCAGGTACAATGGATGATTTTAATGATAGGTTACAGTTTACTTTTAATAGGTCTGAAATTTCATTTTTGAGTTCCTTCAGAACCCTTGGGTGTATACCCATCCGGTCCAGGTGACTTGCTACTCTTCAGTTTGTCAGTCAGGCCTACCACATCTTCTAGATTCACTGTGATTTGGGTCAGTTCATTTGAATAGTCACCCTTAAAAACAGTCTCTGGAACCGATATCTCCCCAACATCCTCCTCAGTAAACACCGAAGCAAAGAATTCATTTAGTCTTTCTGTGATGGCCTTATCTTCCCTAAGTGCTCCTTTGACCCCTCAATCATCTAACGGTCCAACCTACTCCCTCACAGGCTTCCTGCTTCAAATATATTTAAAAACCAAAGAGACTCTGGCTGTCAGCTTTCTACCCAAGAGCCTAAATTTGGCTTCCAGAACCTCTCTCCCACATTTTCCTATGTCATTGGTGCCCACAAGTACCATGACAGCCGGCTTCTCCCCAGCACTTTCGAAAATCTTATCTAGGTGACAAATGAGGTCCGACACCTTCGCACCAGGCAGGCAAGTTACCAGGCGATCCTCACACCCACCAGCCACCCAGCTTTATCCATTCCTAATAATCGAATTACCAACTATTGATGGTCGACCTAACCCTTCTCCCGTCCTGGACCCTGGGAGACACAACCTCGGTGCATCACCTAGAAGCAGGTCCTTGCTATAGGATTACTTCCAGCTGCACCAGGTTGATGCTCTCTGACCAGACCACCTTCCTCCTCCTGGCCCAATTCACCCCCCCCCCCCCCAGGATAGACAACAGTCCATGGCGAGAACTAAAGAGCTTTCATGAATAAGACATTGTTGGTCTCAATATACAAGAATTCTAATTTCACAAAGTAATTTGAGAAGGAAATCCATAGATAGCGGGTGAACTGAAAAAATCTGTTGCATACACTCTCTGTTGCATCCCCTGTCCATTTGGGCTAGATCCATAAGTTTTATATGAAAATGTTGTTTTGGGTTCTAGGTTTTATATATATTTACCTATCCTAAAAATATGGTTTCTGTCAAATGGTTCTGGAAATGTGTTCAGTGAAGACAAAGCAAATGCGTAAATAATATTTCTTCTATGAGGAAAGGCTTGAAAGAGGTTAGGTCTGTTCAGCTTGGAGACAGCTGGGGGGATATGACAGAGGTCTATAAAAGCATTAATTAAATAGAAAAAGGTAAATACAAATTGCAAGGACTTGAGGACACACCATGAAGTAGAACATTTAAAATAAATCAGAGAAAATATTTTTTCACTCAATGCACAATTAAGCTCTGGAATTCAGTGCAGTTAGCACAGCTGGATTTAAAAAAAGGTTAGGACAAGTTTTTTGAGAAAAAGTCCATAAACTATTATTAACCAGGCAGACTTGGGGAAATCCCACCTCTTATCCCTAGGTGTTTGAAGCATGGGCTATATCTACTATTTGGGATCCTGCCAGGTACCCGTGACCTGGACTGGCCACTGTTGGACCCCTGGTGTGACCCAGTGCAGTCACATCTGGTTGTAGGGACCCAGCTGACGGCCAGGCCAGGCCCTCCTGTGTATTGATGGAGCTCTGAAAACTCCATCACAGAAGTGCAGGGTCCTGCTTGGCCATTGTGAAAGATTTCAGACTTGACTAAAAACCATTTACGTTCTGCCAAGGCTCAGGACATAGCTGAAGTTAGAATTCATTTACAATATATGCTGTGAAAGGTCGGACTACTTACTCTCTAGCAGGCGTGAGCAGGGGTTCGGAGGAAATACTTTTGGATGGAATAGTAGAGAAGCCAGGAGGGGGATTGCTCAGGCTGGCAGATAGTCCTGGAGGTGCAGGGCAACTCTTTAATGACACCACAGAGGTAAAACCTACAGAAAAGCAACAAATGAAGGACAAAGTGGAACCTTCTGGATAGCCTCAGTTGCCCTCCCCCCTCCAATGTTTGCAAACACCCCCCAGTTTTCCATGTCCCTCTCCAGAACAGCTAGGTCTACCCATTTCAAACTTACAAAAGGGGGAGAGAGGAATGCACAAACAGCATCCCCAAGGAGTCAGGCACAGCCACTCTGAGAGATATTAAATCCGGCAACTCAGATCTGTGAGAGAAGTGTCGCAGAGTTCTACATGGCTCCATATCTGGGGGAACATCCCTTTCCTCACCAGGAGAGCCCCCCTCCATCATCGGTATCATCCTGATCCACCTGCATTTGAGCTCTGCCAGACCGCACTGCGCTATGGTGCTTGACCATGGAGACAGGCGGAGGAGCACCTGGACCTACCGTAGTAGGTAGCGCCGCTTCAGCAGTCCAGCCCTGCAGAAAGGTCTGCAATCCTTGGAAGAATTCCACATAGGGAAAAGGAGGCTGGGTCCATTGCAGGCTCCACAGGCCCGAACCCAATAATCTGCGAGCCAGTGTCCCCTGGGGACTCAACCTGCGCACCATTCGGGAGAAGACACCCCTGGCAGTGGGATCGGGAAGGACGTGGGTAAGGTGCGCCGAGCACGGAGACCGGAGGAAGTCCTACTGAAACCCCTCCAACGTCTCTGATCAGAAAATCTTTTATTTATTTTTTTAAACTTACCTGGGCCCAGCGCTTACCAGCTGAGTACAGAGACCGGCTGCGGGGGGAGAGGGCTTTGGCTGTCACCACCGCGCTCGGCTTCCTGCACCCGCTGCCTTTCAGCTGCTTCAGCAGCAAAGTCCTTGCCAGGAACCGGCTACCGGACCAAGGCACACCTACGAGGGACCTTTAGGTATCACCACAGGAGAGCGGAGCTCAATCTTTTCTCCAATTTAAAATGATGAATTTCTTCTGCCAAAAATGACAGCGATCCCCATGGGGAGAGGTACATCCACCATCTGCTGGAGACGGAGAATACTAGAGGGCTGAGGTCACTGCAGGGATGTATCCAGGGTTATGTCAGCTTTGAAACCTGACTCCATCTCTGTCTTCTGGCAGGGGAGCATAAACCCATTGGTTCCGAGTCCATCTGGCTTCATGCTGGTCCACGCCAGTCAAGGCTACCGGACTGAGGCACTTTACTGAGGGAGGGATTGCACAGATTCACCTCAGGTGAGCGGTGCTACATCAACATTTCCTTTCCAACTTTCTTTTTTTACTCACAGGCAATCCCCTGAAGGGAAATGCATGTCCACCATCTGCTGGAGACGGAGAATACTGGTGGGCTGATGATGTCAGCTTTTGCTCCATCTCCATCTGCTGGCAGAGGTGCATAACTGACTCATTGGGATTGACCTACCCGGACGCTAATTCCTAGCATAAGCCGAGGTGCTCACAGAGTTAGTTCTGTCTGGCAGGCAATGTAATGGAATTACTTCCGACTACTCTGGCTGAGGATGCATTATGAGGTTAGGCCTTTAGTGGACTCAGAGTTCTCACACAGACATACATCACATGATTGTAACTACTATGAGAATAAATGGTAAACACCAGGTGCACAGAATCTGATGTGAGGGGGTCAGAATTACAAGAGACAGCCTAGACTGTGTTTTGGGAACACTGCATGCATTTCTCTTAACATAGTTTCAGATATACAGTTTTATAATGTAAAACTGGCAGAGGGACAGGCAGCAAGTACTGAACTGACTGATATTAGGTAGGACAGAGGAGAGATCACTTCCTGGGCATGATAGAGCAGATACTCTTTTGCAGTATGGATATGCATGTGTGGACATATATGTGGGGTAGGTATGCTTTTTAATATTATACGATTTTACTTATTCCCTATTCTGTCCTCTTATTGCTTAAATAAATCTATCAGAAATACCTGGAACCGCAATGTACTGAGTCAGTGTGTGTGAGTATTTGTGTGGTGAATAAACTACTGGGTTCAAGGCTTCAGGGCATACTCCCAGTAATTGTGGGGGTGTGTTTACATTGGATAAGCTGGCGTGCAGGCAGAAGCCCCTTGAGTAAAATTCATAGTGTTTGCAATCAGAAATACCTAGAAGTCCTAGCGTAAATGTAGACACTCACAGAGCCAGGTCTGTCTGGCAGGCTGCAAGCACAGCAATACCTAGAAGTCCTAGTGTAAACGCAGACACTCGTGGATCCAGGTCTGTCTGGCAATACCTAGAAGTCCTAGTGTAAACGCAGACACTCGTGGATCCAGGTCTGTCTGGCAATACCTAGAAGTCCTAGTGTAAACGCAGACACTCATGGATCCAGGTCTGTCTGGCAATAACTAGAAGTCCTAGTGTAAACGCAGACACTCGTGGATCCAGGTCTGTCTGGCAATACCTAGAAGTCCTAGTGTAAACGCAGACACTCGTGGATCCAGGTCTGTCTGGCAATACCTAGAAGTCCTAGTGTAAACGCTGACACTCGTGGATCCAGGTCTGTCTGGCAATACCTAGAAGTCCTAGTGTAAACGCAGACACTCGTGGATCCAGGTCTGTCTGGCAATAACTAGAAGTCCTAGTGTAAACGCAGACACTCGTGGATCCAGGTCTGTCTGCCAATACCTAGAAGTCCTAGTGTAAACGCAGACACTCATGGATCCAGGTCTGTCTGGCAATACGTAGAAGTCCTAGTGTAAACGCAGACACTCATGGATCCAGGTCTGTCTGGCAATAACTAGAAGTCCTAGTGTAAACGCAGACACTCGTGGATCCAGGTCTGTCTGGCAATACGTAGAAGTCCTAGTGTAAACGCAGACACTCAGGGATCCAGGTCTGTCTGGCAATACGTAGAAGTCCTAGTGTAAACGCAGACACTCATGGATCCAGGTCTGTCTGGCAATACGTAGAAGTCCTAGTGTAAACGCAGACACTCATGGATCCAGGTCTGTCTGGCAATACCTAGAAGTCCTAGTGTAAACGCAGACACTCATGGATCCAGGTCTGTCTGGCAGGCTGCAAGCACAGCAATAACTAGAAGTCCTAGTGTAAACACAGACACTCATGGATCCAGGTCTGTCTGGCAATAACTAGAAGTCCTAGTGTAAACGCAGACACTCATGGATCCAGGTCTGTCTGCCAATAACTAGAAGTCCTAGTGTAAACGCAGACACTCGTGGATCCAGGTCTGTCTGGCAGGCTGCAAGCACAGCAATAACTAGAAGTCCTAGTGTAAACGCAGACACTCATGGATCCAGGTCTGTCTGGCAATAACTAGAAGTCCTAGTGTAAACGCAGACACTCGTGGATCCAGGTCTGTCTGCCAATAACTAGAAGTCCTAGTGTAAACGCAGACACTCGTGGATCCAGGTCTGTCTGGCAGGCTGCAAGCACAGCAATAACTAGAAGTCCTAGTGTAAACGCAGACACTCATGGATCCAGGTCTGTCTGGCAATAACTAGAAGTCCTAGTGTAAACGCAGACACTCGTGGATCCAGGTCTGTCTGGCAGGCTGCAAGCACAGCAATAACTAGAAGTCCTAGTGTAAACGCAGACACTCATGGATCCAGGTCTGTCTGGCAATAACTAGAAGTCCTAGTGTAAACGCAGACACTCGTGGATCCAGGTCTGTCTGCCAATAACTAGAAGTCCTAGTGTAAACGCAGACACTCGTGGATCCAGGTCTGTCTGGCAGGCTGCAAGCACAGCAATAACTAGAAGTCCTAGTGTAAACGCAGACACTTATGGATCCAGGTCTGTCTGGCAATAACTAGAAGTCCTAGTGTAAACGCAGACACTCATGGATCCAGGTCTGTCTGGCAATAACTAGAAGTCCTAGTGTAAACGCAGACACTCGTGGATCCAGGTCTGTCTGGCAATACCTAGAAGTCCTAGTGTAAACGCAGACACTCATGGATCCAGGTCTGTCTGGCAATACCTAGAAGTCCTAGTGTAAACGCAGACACTCATGGATCCAGGTCTGTCTGGCAATAACTAGAAGTCCTAGTGTAAACGCAGACACTCATGGATCCAGGTCTGTCTGGCAGGCTGCAAGCACAGTAATAACTAGAGGTCCTAGTGTAAACGCAGACACTCATGGATCCAGGTCTGTCTGGCAATACCTAGAAGTCCTAGTGTAAACGCAGACACTCATGGATCCAGGTCTGTCTGGCAATACCTAGAAGTCCTAGTGTAAATGTAGACACTCGTGGATCCAGGTCTGTCTGGCAGGCTGCAAGCACAGTAATAACTAGAAGTCCTAGTGTAAACCCAGGCACTCGTGGATCCAGGTCTGTCTGGCAATACCTAGAAGTCCTAGTGTAAACGCAGACACTCATGGATCCAGGTCTGTCTGGCAATAACTAGAAGTCCTAGTGTAAACGCAGACACTCATGGATCCAGGTCTGTCTGGCAGGCTGCAAGCACAGTAATAACTAGAGGTCCTAGTGTAAACGCAGACACTCATGGATCCAGGTCTGTCTGGCAATACCTAGAAGTCCTAGTGTAAACGCAGACACTCATGGATCCAGGTCTGTCTGGCAATACCTAGAAGTCCTAGTGTAAACGCAGACACTCATGGATCCAGGTCTGTCTGGCAGGCTGCAAGCACAGTAATAACTAGAGGTCCTAGTGTAAACGCAGACACTCATGGATCCAGGTCTGTCTGGCAATACCTAGAAGTCCTAGTGTAAACGCAGACACTCATGGATCCAGGTCTGTCTGGCAATACCTAGAAGTCCTAGTGTAAACGCAGATACTCATGGATCCAGGTCTGTCTGGCAGGCTGCAAGCACAGTAATAACTAGAAGTCCTAGTGTAAACCCAGGCACTCATGGAGCTATATATGGAATCTGGAAGACCAGATATTCAAGCAACAATTGCATTAGTATTAGTAACCGTTTAGATTATTACAAGGCGTTGCGGTTTGACATGGGAAGGAAGCGATCTGCCCAGATTAAGCAAAACAACAAAAAAGATCTTGGATAAGACATGATATCCCATAAGCAGTCAGACTTTATAGCTGGCATATATCCTTGTATTGAGGACATCTGCATCATCTGCTAGGTTACTACCTTACTGTGCTTCACAGCTTTTACCTGGGGGTGGCATTCTTGACATGGTTTGGTTTCCAAGCGCTGGGAAGTCCTCATCGGTTAAGGGACATTGGTGTTCCACCACTGGCTTCTTCAGGCCAGGAGGTTCCTTGGATTTGCTGGTCTTGTTGGTATCGCTTTTCTCAAGGTGTCCATTGGCAACTGTATTGGATTTGTCGCTTAGAATAGAGACAGATGGTGGGGTGGGTGTGCGCTCAGCCTCTCCCACATTCTCTTTGTGAGAGGAGCTGGCCGCTGCCTCTGGAGTCCGTGGAGAGGATGAGCAACTTTGCTTTTCTGCTCCCATCCTCTTTTTCTTACCCACCTTAGCAACTGTCTGTGTTGAGGAAGCGGTCAGCAGGGAAGAGATGTCAAACATAGTGGGTGTATTCCTAACCTCTAGGGTGCTTTTCCCTTCTTCGTCATTCTCCTCTGATGAGATTGGTGCCTTGTTGCTTTTGTGGCTCACTTTGCTGCTCACAGAACTGGATTTTTTCATTGGGCGATTTGAACTGGTGTTGGTTCTGACCATATTTTTGGAGGATCCGTTGGCCCATGCCGACGTAATGGTTGATACTGTTTTGTTGGGCTTAACTTTTGACACAAGAGCTGGGAAGTCCTCCTCTTGGAAGGCTGAGGATTTTTGTGCAGACGCGTAAGACAGCGAGAGCCCTGTGGAGACTGTGGGTATTGCAATGGACAGGCTTGGGAAGTCCTCATCCTTCAACTTAGCAGGTGCCGACTTAACAGAACTGAAAGAAATAAAGATATATAATCAGGATTAATAATGGGGCAAGCTGGTATTCCATGGTTGGAATAGGATGCTGGGCTCAGTGGACCTTGATCTGACCCCAGCACTCACAAATTCCTACCACTGCCCTAAATCAACTCTGAGGAGGAAAATTATTCAGCATCAACTCCAAAGTTTAATTTTCGGAAAACTTGCACCAGCACTGTGCCAAGTGACTGATAATGAACTGCATACTGCAGTGATAATTCTGAGCACTCTTTCCAGTGGCTTTGCTGGTAAACCACTTGCTGCATTTATTTGTATGGTATCCTAGTCATTCAATAAGCAGACAACGCCACCGTCACTGTCAGATCCTTAGGTAATACTTGTAATTTCAGCAGTAATGAGCAATATAAAGCATAAAAAGACATCATACCGCGTATAGCATGTGGGATAATGAAATAATTACAGGTTGCAATCCTCCTTAATTAACGTACACTTGATGCTGATGTGTATAACAAGAATAGGTATCTACTTTTGTAAGAAACAAGATTGTACATGAACATGACCTAGATTCTGTATTTGCTGCTGGTATTGACCCAGAAGCCGAAGGATGACTTTGTAAACC
This sequence comes from Rhinatrema bivittatum, assembly GCF_901001135.1. Lineage (NCBI taxonomy): Eukaryota > Metazoa > Chordata > Amphibia > Gymnophiona > Rhinatrematidae > Rhinatrema > Rhinatrema bivittatum. The sequence continues at coordinate 3,235,985 of NC_042628.1, read as the reverse complement.
GTTGTGATCTTATCTTGGAATGACAGTATATATATATATATATATATATATATATAACACAAAACAAATATATAAATGTTAATTAGCAATGGCTATTTTTTTGGTGGGGCAGGCAGAGGAACCTGGCAATTCTCTCCTGATCCTTTGGGCCCCTATTTATTTTAAAATGCCTCCTGACTAGTCCCAGGCATGGGACGAGTGCATCTCAAATCTGGCCAGTAGAGTTACTGCTCTCCGCATTCCCAGCAAGCCCGAAGGTAAGGCAAATTCTCTGATCCGACTCAGATCTCCTGAGCCAGCAGCACAGTACTGCGGAGGCAGCTGCAATACATCTAAGAGGTACTATTAAAGGATTTCATAAGCTAAACTTCCCTGCTGTGAAAATGTGTTCTTGTAGTGAATAGCAGAAGCTGGTCTTGTACAATGTGCACGTCACACGAGCAGCAGCAGCAGCAGGTGTGTCACGTACCTTGGAAGAGGTGCAGCCACCGTGGATCCAAACGCTGGAAAGTCCTCCTGGCTCAGAGGCCCAGTATTAGCTGCTGGCTTCACCACTTCCTTAGCAGCTTTTAACGAGAAAGCAATGAAATACAAACTCAGCAGCCAATGTGATAAGATCTTTATTCACAAGAAAACCAACCCTGAATACAATAAGCCAGCCCAGTCTACTCAGGATCAGAATTAAATCTGCCCTCTCACCCACCAAGCCATCAGTATGGCCAGGTCCCAATCTCAAACTTTCCTACGGCAACTGCAAAGCAAAGAGCAAACCTGCAGATTCCTGAGGGGCTTTGGACCCTTTCTTGTTTGCGCTTCCTTCCTCAGCCTCTTTCCCATCCTCCTGCTTCTTCTCTTCTTGTCGCCTCGCTGCCACAGAAGCCCTCACTGCGGCTGCAATCTCTCTGTCTTCCTCCTCCCTGTGGAAAGAAAAATAAGTCTGTGCTGAGAGAGCTGAAGGCGCATCCGACTGCTTCTCTGTGCGCTGCAAGGTTCCTCATTCAGCAGCTCTCACTGGCATGAAAGGCAAAGACTCCCCCAATTCTTGCCAAGAAATCTGTAAAACTTCCAATCTAAAGTCTTTAAAATTCAAACACAGCTGGTTTCCAATAGATAATGCAGTGGTTTTCTTCTCAGGACCCAGTGGAAGAAATTTCTGTTCAGGAATATGAAAAAAACCCAAACCAAAAAACCCCACCCTCAAACTCTTCAACAGCCCCCACTACTCCCTCTCATCCTCCCCTCTCCAGTCACACGCACTCCCGCACTCCTCAGCAATCCCCGTTACTAGCAGCGGGGCAGAGCCAGCAGCACAATGCTGCCACGCACTGCACACGTCCTGCAAACCCAAAAGATCCGCAGCGTTAGCAGGACCCGGAGTACAGGGCAAAGTGGCGGGCTCGCCATGTTAGGCCACCTGAATATCTAGGAAAGGTCAAACAAATCGTAAGCAAGACTGTTCAGTGACTTAATGCACAATATATAACAGAGAAGGGACCGGGTGCACCAGCAGAGGTGAAAAGTTAGGATCCAATCAACATTTTTCAAACCCAATGAAAAAGTTTTTCCTTAAATTTATATCCATTGTTGGTTGGCAGTGGGGGGCTTTTTTTTTTTGGCTGTTTTTTCCTTTTGTTCACTTCCCTCTATAAGATCATACCATACTGGGTCAGACCAAGGGTCCATCAAGCCCAGCATCCTGTTTCCAACAGTGGCCAATCCAGGCCATAAGAACCTGGCAAGTACCCAAAAACTAAGTCTATTCCATGTAACCATTGCTAATGGCAGTGGCAATTCTCTAAGTGACCTTAATAGCAGGTAATGGACTTCTCCTCCAATCCTTTTTTAAACCCAGCTACACTAACTGCACTACCCACATCTCTATCTCCGTACAGTCTGGTTTGCCACATAACATTTTTGTTAATGTAGGTGTGCCCTGGACTTGATTTGAGAAATACTGTCCTACAGGTTCTAAATTCATGTGATATGTACATTGTTAGGGCAACAGTGGCGCTTGAGATCCCAAGGGGGATGAGGGGCTCTAGAAAGCGGGAGGTATATGCAAGCTTGGAAACAGTACAGCAGTCTTAGTGGGTTGTCCCTGTGTACACAATAATTCATTCAAATGTTTCAAAGGCAGCTCCTATGGCACAGAGCGCCTCTCACGCACCTCTTGTACCGCCAGCTTCCTCTCCTGTTCTGCTGCCCTCGAGGTCCTCCCCTGCCTGCTCGCAACTGTCTGCTGTATCTGTCCACCTCTTCAAAGTCCTCCCTACTTACCACTCCTGCAACACAAGACCATATTCAACGCACACAGTGCTATCTCGAAGGAAAGCTTCAAATGTTATCTTCTAACAGCACGATTTTAAGTTTTCACTCCATTTTACTCTAGGAGATTTTACACATTTTGTGATGCATATTTATTTATTAAAATTTATATTCTACAATCCTCAGCAGATTACATCAGCTCATACACTGTTACAACACGACAAAGAAAATCAATATCAGCAATATAAAACAAATAAATACAACAGAAAAATTCATACAACGTACAACATTAGCAACAGAAAACCAATGCAGAGTCCACAACAAGGAGAAGCAGCTTTCTAGTATAGGAAAATTGGTTCTTACTTGCTAATTTTCATTCCTGGAATACCACAGATCAGTCCAGAGAAGTGGGTTTTGCATCCCTAACAGCAGATGGAGGCAGAGAAGGAAAACTTTGAACCACTGCTACATAACTGAGTGCGCCACCTGCAGTCCCTCAGTATTGACCTGTACCCAAGCTGTCTATGCCCCAAAACCCAAATGAGTTCCCATCTGGGGCAAGCAGAGAATCAAAGTTGGAGCCCCCTACAAACCTGGAACCCCAACATCAGCAATGAAAACTCCCAACCCTAACTGTTTAACATATATACAATCTTTGCAAATACAGCATTGTCAGCACCCAGAAGTGGGGAAGATCTTTCGAAAAACCAAGGGAACGAGCCTTCCTGAATTCCAGGAACAGCAGGTAAGAACCAATTTTCCTTTCCTGTTCATACCCTGGATCAGTCCAGACAAGTGGGATGTACCCAAGCCCCTCTATTCTGGGTGGGAATTTGAAAGACCTGCGCGCAACACACTTTCCCCAAAAGTAGTCTCTTCTGGCGCTCGCACATCCAAGCGGTAACGTCTGGTAAAAGTGTGAAGAGAAGACGTCGCCATTCGACAAATCTCCTGCAGAGAAAGCAGCTGACACTCGCTCATGAGGTGGACTGCACCCTGGCTAAGGTGAAAAGAGGACACCACCTTAGGCAAAAAGGAAGGAACCGTATGAAAAGAAACTCCATCCTCTGAAAAACGCAGGAAAGGATCCCTACATGATAACGCCCGTAGTTCAGGTATTCATCTGGCCGAACAGAGAGCCACCAGAGAAATAGCCTTCAGGGTTAAATTCTTCAACACCACCCTCCACATAGATTCGAAAGGCAGACCACAGAGCACCCGAAGCACTAAATTAAGGTTCCAGGCCGGACAAATTCTCTGCACCAGAGGACACAGATGCTTCGTCCCTTTGAGGAAACGAATTACATGCAGATGAGACACGAATCCTACCTCGAAGGGATCTCAAGGCTGCCAACTGAACCTGAAAGGAATTATAAGCCAGACCCTTCTGCAAAAAAGCTAGAATATGCAGAATGTCCATCTTCATCAGATGTACCTTGTTGTGCAAACACCATAACTCAAACACTCTTCACTCCCCACACTCGGACATACGCCACTGACGTGGAAGGTCTTCGGACCTGAAGCAGTTGCAATCACCGGCTCCGAATTATCCTTCAGATGGAGTTGACGCCTCTCAAAACCAAGTCGCTGGATAGAAGCGATCCTTCCGGTCTGAAAATACGGGTCCCTGACGCAACAGCCCTGCCAGATGGGTCAGGCTAGCCGCAGAAGGTCCATAAACCCCAGCACAACCACTTGGGTGCTACCAGAATCACCCTGCCTGGCTGAAGCTTGATTCGGCACAGAACTCAACCTACAAGAGGCCATGGCGGGAAGATGTACAGAAGCTGACGCGATAGCCACGGCTGAATTAGAATGTCAATGTCCTCCGAACCAACCTCCTTTCTGTGACTGAAGAACAGAACCACCTTCGCATTGCCTGGAGTCACCATGAGGTCCTCCGCCGATCTGCCCTACCTCGCCAGAAGGCAAAAGCTTCCACCGATAACTCCCACTCTCCGGGATCCAGGTATTGTCTGCTGAAAAAGTCCGCCTGCACATCATCCACCCTTGCGACATGGGAAGCTGCTATCCTCTCCAGATGCTTTTCCACCCAAACAAACAGCTCTTGCGCCTCCCACCCTACCAGATGACTCTGGCGATTGATGTATGCCACTGTCATCATGTTGTCCGAAAACACTCACATTGACTTGCCTCGAACGACTGAAAGAAAACGCCAGTAAGGCCTTGTGCACTGCCCTGGTCACCAGACAACTGATGGACCATGTCGCCTCTTCTGGCGACCACCGACCCTGGGTTGACTTCCCCAACAAACCGCCCCACCATCCAGAGAGGCTGGCATCTGTGGTCACCACCACTCAGTCAGGCACTTCCAGATCCATTCTTTTCTCCAGATTGGATCAAGACAGCCACCATGAGAGACTGGACCTGGCATCCTGCGGCAACGATAAAGGAAGCTGAAATTCCTCCATAAGCGGGTCCTAACAGGGTAGCAGCACCCCCCTGCAGAGGACGCATATGAGCACACGCCCATGGCACTAACTCCAGCGTAGACGCCATGGAACCCAGAACCTGCAAGTAATCCCAGACCCAATAGCCTCTGGATCTGATCTTGTAACTTGACTATCCTCTCTGTAGTCAGAAACACTTTCCCGAACCGAATATCAAAGCGTGCCCCAGATATTCCAATGACTGGGCCGGCATCAGCTGACTGTGCTAGGTTAGTCACCCAGCCCTGGACTGCGTGAACACCCTTCACTTCTGACTTCGCCCCGATCGACCAATCGTCCAGGTATGGGTATTGCCAGGATACCTTCCTTCTTGAGAGCCGCTGCCACCATCACCATCACCTTCGTGAATGTGCGCAATTCTGTCGCCAATCCAAAGGATAGAGCCTGGAACTGGAAATGCTATGCCAGGACCACAAATCTCAGAAACCTCCAGTGGTCGGCCCGAATGGGGATATGAAGATAAGCCTCTGTCAAGTCCAATGCTGCCAGAAACTCCCCTTTCTGCACCACCGCTATGACGGTGCACAATGACTCCATCCAAAATCGTGGCACCTGGAGGGCAGCATTGACCTTCTGCAGATCTGGAATGAGGCGAAAAGAGCCTTCCTTCTTTGGAACGACAAAGTACACGGAATACCGACCGTGCCACCTCTTGAGGAGGCAGCGGTGCAATGGCGCACAGGAGCTGTAATCAATCCAGAGTATCCCGCACCACCTCCCACTAGCTGTGGGAGATGCAGCAGGAGACCTCAAAGTTGTCCCTGAGCGGACGAGAAAATTCTAAGGCATAGCTGTCTCTCACCACCTCCAGGACCCACCGGTCTGATGTGATTTTGGTCCACTCCTGGTAAAAAAAAAAAAAAAAAAAAAAAAAGAAAAAAGGGACAACTGTCCTCCAATGGCCACCGGAGAGGAGCAGATCAACCCACCTTCATTGCCCCTCCTTGTTTCTGCCACCCCTTTGAGAGGCACCGTCCCTCTGGGGTCTGCGCTGGCTCCAAAAGGACTGCTGCCTGCCAGAACATTTGCCCCCACAAAATCTCCTAACTTCCCAAAAGCGAGCGTGCGGCGGAAATGACTTCTTAGGGGCCTTCCTGTCCTCTGGTAATTTATTACCTTTGGACTCTCCCAACTGCGTCATGAGCTGCTCCAGGTCCTCCCCAACGAGCAGCTTCCCTTTGAAGAAGAGATCTGACAGTTATGCCTTAGACCATACTTCTAGCGGAAGACCGGATCATGTCGTACAGAGCATCGGCCACATAGGCCACTCCTGCCTCAGCCACTGTTCCCGACCGCTTATCATGGGCCTTCTGCACCCAGCACAAACAGGCTCTCTGCATTAAACTTCCAAGGGAGTCCTGAGGACCTGAAATGGCCAACGGAGCTTCAGCTCCTCTGATCCTCCCCGGGGCTTCCAGAACCGGCCCAGCTGCCTTCTCATTTCTGCCGCCCCCCACCCTCCTTGGGGCACAATTGAGGCAAAACGTGGCCGAATTGAGGCAAGCCCGACTCAAACCACAGCTACGACAAAAGGTGCCGCGCAGGAGTCGCATGCCGGCGCGGTCAGGCCTAGAAATAACCCCTGCTCGCACCTCTACCATCTGCTGGAGTCAGAGAAATACTGAGGGACTGCAGGTCTGCACCTCTACCATCTGCTGGAGACAGAGAAATACTGAGGGACTGCAGGTGGCACTTGAGGTTATGTAGCAGTGCCTGAAAAGGTTTTATTCTCTGCCTGCATCTGCTGGTAGGGATGCAAAACCCACTTGTCTGGTCTGATCTGGGGTATGAACAGGAAATACCATAGAGAAGAAGTGTGTTTTCAGCAATTTCCTAACACAAAGTAAGCCTGACTGTACCCTAATTTCCTCAGGCAAGTTATTCCAGACTAGGGGCATATGGAGTCCCCTAAAGCTTTTCAGGCTAAGCGACACTAATTATGAGTACGGAGCACATCGAGCAAGACAGGAACAAGGCGTCAGTACTGCTCACCCTCATTCCTTCGCTGATGGCGGAGGGTGTAGTTAAACTGAAGGTCGATCTGTCGGTTCTGCCTGGCCTCAGCCCGGTTCTTGCTGTGGAAGGAGGTCTTGTGCGCTTTGTAATCTATCTCTGTTCGAAAAGCGTGCGTGAACTGCTCATCACTGCACTGACCCTCTTCACACAGGAAGTGAGTTTCACGAAAGTGCTCCCGCAGGTAATCGTAATCACTGGAAAAGGACAGCCTCACTTATTTCAAACATTTAACAGCAAAGCAGAATCTCTGCGAAGCTCATTTATAAAAGAAATCCCAGGCCGAAGCAATGGTTTGCAATCTGGGACTTTCACAGAGAAATTAAAGGTTTTGAGATGTGGATTTTCAGAATCCTTTTCACTCACATGTAATCCTTGCTCTGGCCATGAAACAGAAAACCCCCCACAAGTACTTCCTGTGCGCTCTGTTTGGGGTGTGGTTCTGCCAGGTGCAGCAGAGCATCTCTTTACTCTGTCTGCACTTATGTAGCTTAGGACGTCTGCCTGCTTATTTTCCGCAACGTTCAGGCAGGGAGAATGCACAGAACGCAGATGCTAGAAGTGAGCAAACGTCGCACGCTGGCACACTGCGTGATGTGCTGAGTGATCTAATTTACGGAGTGAATTTCAACATTGTTTACTGACTGAGATAATGTCAGCTAATTCTACCTATGCAGAAACACTAGCTGGGAATTTCATGGGTTTCTGATCACTGGGTATAAAACAATGATGCAGTGTAAATACAGAGGAGGCGTAATCCCGCCAAGTGTCCTACTAACATTATCATTTCTGCTAACCTATAGTTTGGTGGGGTTTTTTGTGAGAAATAACGATACTTGATTGAAGTTTGGATTTCTCCACTTGCAGCAATCTCTGAGACTATTGTATCACATTTACTGCACCGAGAGGTACAATTCATAGAGCATAGCGATAAGCTCCACAGGCTGACGCCAGCAGGCAGCTGTTTATTTCATTTATAGACTATTTTTTGGCACTTCAAAGTGGATTATGTTCAGGTACTGGAGGGTTTCCCTGGCCCCAGCGGGCTTCCCAATCTAAAAGGCCGATACAGTAAAATTCACGGGAGAGCAGGTGAGCACCCACTCCCCTGTGCGCGCGATTCAGTAAACTAAAATATTTAAATTAGGGCCGGCGGTAAAAAGAGGCGCCAGGGACACTAGTGCGTCCCTAGCGCCTCTTTTTGGACAGCAGCGACGGCCGTCAGCAGGTTTGAGAGCTGACGCCTGTTCTCGAGCCCGCTGACAGCCACGGGTTCGGAAACCGAATGCCGGCAAAATTGAGCGTCCAGTTTTCAACCTGCGAGCCGTGGGCCGATTTCAAAATTTATTTTTTTTTTAACTTTTGGGACCTCCGACTTAATATCGCCATGATATTAAGTTGGAGGGTGCACAGAAAAGCAGATTTTACTGCTTTTCTGTGCACTTCCCCGGCAGAAATTAACGCCTACCTTTGGATAGGCGCTAATTTCTGAAAGTAAAATGTGCGGCTTGGCTGCACATTTTACTTATCGAATCGCGCGGGAATAGCTAATAGGGCATCTGCATGTTGCGGGCGCTATTAGGTTCGGGGGGGGGGGGGGGGTTGGATGCGCGTTTTTGACGCGCTATTACCCCTTACTGAATAAGGGGTAAAGCTAGCGCGTCCAATCGCGGGTTAACAGTGCGCTCCGGAGCCCACTGTACTGTATCGGCCCCTATGTTTGTAACTGAGGCAACAGAGGGTAAAGTGACTTGCCCAAGGTCACAAGGAGCGACAGTGGATTTGAACTGTGGTTCGTAGCCTGCTTCTCTAATCACTATGCAAGTTTAAATAAAGCATTATCTACATGTCGGTCAAAAGGGGGTAGAAGGTAGGATGTGAATGGCTCAAGTCCCACTGAATTCCCATCCCTGCAGGCTCAATAAGGAAGCTGTGCCTGCCAAGCAGGGCGTAACAGACCTGTAGTATTCCTGGGCGCCATCAGAATCACAGAAGTGGCAGAAGTAGTGATCTTTTCGCAGGTGTTTCAGCAGTTCATCATTGTCCAGATACCGTTCATCACAGAATTTGCACAGTGGATGCCCACGGTGTGAGGTATCATCAGGGTCGCCATGTATTCGATGCCGAGCAAGGTCCTTGCGAGAATACCACTTACGTTCATATGTAAAGTTCTTAAAGAAAAAAAGAGAGAGAGAGAGAAACTAAGTAAATTATGCAAAATGCTAAATGTGCATGATAAAATGCTTGGAGCCATGGCCAAAGCCTCAACAATGCTAACATTAGGCACTGGAGTTCTGAACTGTCACTTCCAAACTTACAAAACTCTCAGTCATGAAGAAATTGGTTATCAAACCCCTTGTACAAGGGTACTAGCAAGTCACTAATATCTCACAGGCTTCAGGTAAAAAAGAAAAACAGAAGTCCTTAGCAGCGCATTCCATTTATACGGTGGTTAATACACATGAAAGCATCTCACGTTGTAATTTGCTTATTCCTTGCACCAGCTTTCTGTCACCACTGCTTACCTTCAGGTGCTTCACACAAAGCTTACAGCAGAAGAGCTCGTGTTGTTTCCTCATGTGCTGTTCCAAATCCAGGAAGGAGCGAAAGGCTTGCACATCTGGACACAGGGAGCACTGATGCTGCAGCAGCCGCCTAAAGTAGGAAAACAGCTGTCAGAGGGAGACTCTGGATCTCGGAAAGCATCTGTCTCAGCAGCTTTCTAAACACGTTGTTAGGATTCAGCCTGGACAATTACTGTAAGGCAGGGGTCCCTAAACTACAGCTTGCAGAGGTCATTGTTCTGGAGGAAGGGGTTCCAAGATCCCAGCAGCCAAAGATGCCTGAGCTGGGGGGGGTGTGGGAAGAGTGAGAGAGGAGCTGCCCATGGTACATCCCAAGGTGCCATGCAGTCCTGGCATTGTTGGCTACAGAAGGACTGCCGGTGCATGCTGGCAGCTAAAGGCCGGTGGAGATGCTGAAGGAGAAGACAAAGGAAGAGAACTGGGGGGAGCAGGGAAGAGAGAACGGGAGGAAGGAAGAAGCGAGGGACACCCCCAGATGCAGGGTTGCTAACTTCCGAGAAATCTTCCACGATTATTCCTGACAAGGATACCATCTTCTGCCTTACCCTTATAATCTTGCTCCCTACCTTCTAGCAATTTCAATCCCTGAAAGAGCCAGATATCCCCCTTGCTCAGTAATGTTAAGGACGACCTGACCTTCTCAGTTTTAAATGTTCTATGTGGACCTTCGGCTAAAAACTCTAAATTCAGAGGATCTTGCATGAGACCGACACTGGGTTACAGTAATAAACATTTGTATGCACATTTCACATGAAGAAAGCTCAACTGGAAATCCACTGGCCAGCTTGTGAAATCCGTGTGTTCTTCTTATATTGTGTACAGCATTAGCAGATATAAAACTAATTTCTCATGCCACAAGTGAGGATTCAGTCTGGACTGAGAAATACTTCTCTTAGTCAAACCACTGCCTCTTTATTCAGACCTCTCCCAGAGGACTGGAGGGTGCAACATACCGAGCGCTAATGGCCAAGCTGCCCTTACATTAGTCTTGACGAAATGAGGAACTATTCTGTATTCATTATTAAACTTCAAGACCTTGCATTTGAATCCCAGAGAGGTGACACACACATACCTATACAGGGAATATACGGTTTCATCAGTAAAATAGATGCCATATTTCTTTTCGCATTGCAAATGATGTGTTGCAATTGTAGAAAAAGATGACAATTTCTTCACAAAGACAACCTAAATGAAAACAAAAAGCATCATTGATAGCTTTATAAAGCGGGTTCTTTTCTCTTGGTTATAACAGGAAGCAACAGTTCTTCGGCTCGTGAAATTCTTGCAAGTTTCCGTGCTCTGCAGAATACTCATTCAGCTCCTGCTAAGCAGAAAATTAGTTCTATGCTACAAGGCAAAAGGCTCAGTTTTAAAGTGGTAGCAACACAGATTTTTTTCTCAAACTTATTTATTGCCTTTTGATAAAATAAAAACTCACTAATCAAAGTACAAACCCAAAAATTAAAAAAGAAATAACTGCAATAGTGCGCCATGTCTTGTCACATTCTGATATGCTTGGGTGTTCTGGAACACAATCCAAGCCGATACATGGTCTAATTTTCCTTGGCATGACGACACGTCTTCTTCCGAATATGTTACCAGTGAGATAATTTAATTACTACACGGTATTTACCTGAGACGTTAACCAAGTCTGCAGATGAAGCTGAGAAAAAAAAACAAAGAACTAAAGAGGAACTTCAGAAATGACAGGAAAGAGGGGTCAAGTTTTGCTTTCTGAGGCTCGAGGAATCTTCACTTCCATAATACTACAGGACACACAGCAATCTCATTTCTTAGCCTTGCTATGGTGCCTACTTGGGACTTTTCCAAAGTCTGCATTGTAACTTTAAATGACTGCACGCCCTCATTTGCTACATAGCATGGGAAGCCACACTAATTCACAGAATATAAGAATGATAAATAAATGGGGATCCCAAAAACAGAACATGTAAGGTCTGTCCTGTCTGCCTAATCCCGTTCTTGGTGCAGGCGATCTCTGACTTGATGAAACTCAATAGAAAAAACTAAGAGTGAAATCCAACTCCTGGTTTACTAAAGCAAAAGCAACTTCAAGTTCATGGCACTGGGTGTGATTCTGTCAGCCCAATCTTGAATCTCACTGGAAAAAACTAGCCAACCCCCTGCTGACCACAAATGGTCTGGAGCTTTTCTAATCAGGCTTTAGACCACATTTTAGTAAGATGACAGTACTGACGAGCATAACTAATGAACTACGATTATGCATGAGTGTGGTCAAGAAATCCTATTGATATTTCTTGACTTTTCTACAGCATTTGACGCAGTTGACTCTAGAGAGCCTAGTGCTACCCTGCAACTCCCTGTTACTAGGCTTACCATCAGGACTACTAAAACCACTACAGCTATTACAAAATGCCTCCGCTAGACTCTTACTAGGAAGAAGGAAATTTGACCACATTACCCCTTCAACTGATAGCTCTGCACTGGCTCCCAGTACAATCCAGAATTCATTTAATATCAACAACAACAACAACAACAACAACATTAACCCACGTTTAAAGGGAGTGCCTCTTCAACCATACATCCCACAGAGAGCCCTAAGATCACAAAACAAAGGTCTTCTAAAGGTGCCCACAATACGGAACACACATCTAACACAAATAAGAGACAGAATGTTTTCCATAGCGCGCCCTAAACTATGGAACGCGCTTCCAGAGTCTCTACGCCAATAACAGATAGAAAGCATTACAAAAAAGAACTGAAAAGCATTTCTAAAAAGCCAAGTTATGAACTAACATAAAACTCCAATATGCTGATAACATCACTGTCAAAACTCCAAACTATGCTAACAGACTGAGCAATATGTACTGAGTGAGGTTAAATAAGAAGTATAATATATAGGATAATGAAATGAAAACCACAGGTTATAACTCTTCAAAGCACACTAATTACCTTGTAATTAATGTTGATGAACCGATTCAGAATACCCATATACTGCTGAGATGAATTAGATCTTTGATAAGGGATACTGCAAAAGGATAATCAGAAAATGTTGTCTCTTTGCAGATACCACAGTCTGCAGCTGGGTGGCCAGCCAGGTACTTGTAGCCTGGACTTGGTCTGACCCATCTAGCAATTTCTTATGTTCTTAATTTCTTATGTTCTTCAGGAACAGTCTAGAGTCTGGCAGCTAAGATAGAGTCTGGCAGCTAAGATATAATGCTAAACATGCAGGGTCATTCATTTGGACTACAAAAACCCAAAGGATAGGTACAGAATAGGGGGCGAAATTCTTCTACACACAAGTCAAAAGAGTGGGATCTAGTGTGATTGATCCAGGTGGCCAAACAGGTGGCTACAGAGATGGAAAAAGCAAAAAAGATGCTTGGGTGCATAGAAAGAGGAAAGGTCAGCAGAAAAAAGTAGGTGATATTATCCCTGTATAAGTCCCTCGTGAGACCTCATTTGGAATACTGTGTACAGTTCTGGAGACCTCTTCTTCAAAAGGATATAAACTGAATCCAGGGGGTGGCTACTAAAATGGTCAGGGATCTTCATTATACAGCCTAAGGGGATAGACGAAGATCTTAACATGTACATCCTAGAGCAGGGGTCGGGAACCCATGGCTCGCGAGCCAGATATGGCTCTTTTGAGGGCTGCATCTGGCTCGCAGACACGTGTCGCCATACTTCGCGGTTCCCCGCTGACCCAGCTGCTCCCCGGTCCTCCGCCGCCCGGGCTTAAAATGCTGTCAGCCCGGGCGGAACGCGGCAGGACAGCTGGAGTCAGCGGCACCGGCGTGCTCTCTTCTCCTCCCCCCCCCCCCCCCCCGCGGCCCGGAAGAGGAAGTGGAGAGCATCGGGTGCCTGCGCGGGAAGAAGAGACCACACTAGCGTGGTCTCTTCTTCCGCGCAGGCACCCGATGCTCACCACTTCCTCTTCCGGGCCGCGGGGGGGAGGAGAAGAGAGCACGCCGACTGGAGTCATCCGGGTGCCTGCGCGGGAGTCATCGGGTGTCAGCCGGGTGCCAGCGCTGGAGTCATCGGGTGCCTGCGCGGGTCTTCCCGCGCAGGCACCCGATGCTCTCCACTTCCTCTTCCGGGCCGCGGGAAGAAGAGAGCACGCCGGTGCTCTCTTCTTCCCGCGGCCCGGAAGAGGAAGTGGAGAGCATCTGGTGCCTGCGCGGGAAGAAGACTGCAGCGCGGCTCGGAGGAAAATGAAAATCTTCAACCGCGGCCGATGGGACTCCGCCTTCGCCTCCGCGAGGGCTGAAAATGAAGGAGGTTAGCGTTGGGAGGTGGCTGCTGCTGCCGCGAGTTCCCGGGGGGGGGAGGGGGAGAGAGTGAATGAGCGAGCAAGCATGTGTGTTTGAGATCCTGTGTGTGTGAGTGAGAGATTGCATGTATGTGAATGATTGAGAGCCTGTATATGTGAAAGAGAGTATGTCTGTGATTGAGATCCTGCCTGTGAGAGAGAGAGCATGAATGTAAGTTTACCATTGGGAACCTGTATGTGTAAGTTTGTAATTGAAAACCTGTTTGTTTGAAAGAGTATGTGTGTATGATTGAGATCCTTTGTGTGTGAGAGAGATCATGTGTATGTATGATTAAGAGCCTGTGTGTATAAGTAAGAGAGATCATGTGTGTCTGTGTCTGATTGACAGCTGGTTTAGGTGATGGAGCATGTGAGTATGTGATTGAGAGCCTGTGTTTAAATGAGAGAGAGAGACCATGTGTGTCTGTGTGTGATTGAGAGCTGATTTAGGTGAGGGAGCATGTGAGTATGTGATTGAGAGCCTGTGTTTAAATGAGAGAGAGAGACCATGTGTGTCTGTGTGTGATTGAGAGCTGATTTAGGTGAGGGAGCATGTGAGTATGTGATTGAGAGCCTGTGTGTAAATGAGAGAAAGAGAGGACATGTTTGTAAGCATGTGAATGAGAGTCTGTGTGTGAGAGAAAAAGACAGCATGTATTTATGTGATTGAAAGCCTGTGTGTGTGTAAGCGTGAAAAGATAGACAGCATGTGTGTAAGTGTAATTAAGAGCCTATATAAGTGAGAGAGAAAAAACATTTGTATATGTGAGTGACTGAGAGCATGTGTGTATAGGTGTGTCATTGAGAGCCAGTGTGAGAGAGAGCGCTGGTATGTGACAGAGAGGAGAAAGTTCCAAGCAAACCACCCCACCTCCTGCTAATTCAGAACAATCTCAGGACACCTGGATATCAAACGTTCCCAGGTATGCAGAGCAAAAAAATTTTTGTATCCTTATTATTTTTCATTACTGGATCTTTGTGTCTGCTATTTTGAAATATTTTGTTGGTATCTGGAAATGTTTTATATGAGTTTTTAATTATTGGATATTCCACTCATCAGCTGTTTCGAAATATGTTCTTTTTGTTAGTACAGTTTTACTGCTGATGATTTTATATTTCTTGATTTGTTTTATAAGGATGTGTGATGTTTCTTTTTTCCTTTGTTACACTGCATACAGAGACTCTGGCTTGTTGCAGTTTCCAATTCAGTTTTTGTCTGCATGCTTCTTGTTATGCGTTTTGGTCTCTTTATTCTATGTTAGGTGAGGGACAGCACGTGATTCAGGTGAGGTTTTCTGCTGGCGTGTAGTTTCTGTGTAGGACTCTATAGCAGCCTGACTTGGTCCGTTTTCCTAATAGGAGATGTATTGGTGTCTTAAGGCCTGGTGTAATATTTTCAGAGACTTATTGTACTTTAAAAGTGTGATCTTACATAAAATGCACACATTTACTTGTATTTAGTTTTAAACATATTGTATGGCTCTCATGGAATTACATTTTAAAATATGTGGCATTTATGGCTCTCTCAGCCAAAAAGGTTCCTGACCCCTGTCCTAGAGGAAAGGAAGATATAATACAGACATTCAAATACCTCAGAAGTATTGATGCACAGGTGGGGGGCCTCTTGACAGAAAGGAGACTTGAATGGGATAAGGTTAAAAGGGAATAGACTCAGCAGTAATCTAAGGAAATATTTATTTACAGAGAGGGTGGTGGATGCATGGAACGGCCTCCCAGTGGAGGTGGTGGAGACAAGAACAGTTTCTGAATCAAGAAAGCATAGAACAAGCAGAGGGAGCTCTCAGATGGAGTGACAGGAACTGTGAAGCTGAGCAGTTGTGTGGATGAGCAGACGAGACAGGCCGTATGGTCTTTTTCTGCCGTCACATTTCTATGAATGATCAATCTTGTGCCTGGACTGCTATAACTACTACATTTCTGTTCTACCTTCTACTTATGACAACACATGTATTTTGAGAACCTGTATATGTTTGAAAGTTAATATCCTGCCACACAAACTGGACCCTGGAAAATTAAATCTCTTGTTTAAATAAACAAAACTAAATAGATTAATTTTAAGGTATGTCACTTGAAATGGGCAATCTGACAGTTCTGCAGTCAAAGTGAGTAAAATAGGATAATTCACTCCCAAAGCTATTTGTCTTTCAAAGGTTGCTCTTTTCTAGTAATATTTGTGCATAACTTCTTCCAGAGAATTCTGGGCACATGAAATTGGGCAGGATTTTGTATACTGAGAGCATCAGAAACTGTGATAGTGCATCTAGAACTGAACAGCCAACCATGAATCACTAGCCTAGTCTATAAACCTCATTTCCAATTCATAATCACGCATTGAAAAGCAGGTCTACAAATACAGGAACACCCTGGGATGGACAAAATCTCTCCCTCTATATCTTGGCAACTTTCATCTGAGTTCTTAAAGGCCCTTGATCTACAACTGTTAAAGCCTGACATGTGCAAAGTCAGCACTGGAGAGAGAAAGGAACAGAAAAAGAAATGTGACAGTGTAAGTCAGAAAGGGGCCGATGTATCAAGATCCACGCTGATTTTTCTGCGTGGATTTTTTGGCGCAGGCGGCAAATACCAGCAGAAGCTCTGGATGTAATGAAGGCTGCCTGTACTAATTAGATCTGTGCATTAAATGCACGCACTCCACACATAAGGACATAATGCACGCAGTAACGAGCTCTGGTGGCCCTAGATAGGAGCAAGGCAGAAATCTGCACGGATACCCATCAGCGTGTGAACGCCTGCGATTGTCAGGGCAAAAGCCCTTCTTTTTCAAATTAGTGGTCCAGACGTTGATGTGAAGGTGGGCAGAGCAATATCCAACTCCCTCACGATGGCCAGCGGGAGCATGAAATGCAGAGGGGCCCTTCTTCCTTCTCTCCAGCCACCCTGCGCTCTCACTGCCCCGAGCTCCCGGCATCGCCGTGCATCGGTCATTGCCTCCTTTGCACATACCCAGGCGGCGCCCCCCCCCTCCTCCCGCCCCGGCGGAGCTCACCTTGTCCAGCTCCTCCCGGCATCGCCCGTGCATCGGTCATTGCCTCCTTTGCACATACCCAGGCGGCGCCCCCCCTCCTCCTCCCGCCCCGGCGGAGCTCACCTTGTCCAGCTCCTCCCGGCATCGCCCGTGCATCGGTCATTGCCTCCTTTGCACATACCCAGGCGGCGCCCCCTCCTCCCGCCCCGGCGGAGCTCACCTTGTCCAGCTCCTCCCGGCCTCGCCCGTGCATCGGTCATTGCCTCCTTTGCACATACCCAGGCGGCGCCCCCCCCCTCCTCCCGCCCCGGCGGAGCTCACCTTGTCCAGCTCCTCCCGGCATCGCCCGTGCATCGGTCATTGCCTCCTTTGCACATACCCAGGCGGCGCCCCCCCCTCCTCCCGCCCCGGCGGAGCTCACCTTGTCCAGCTCCTCCCGGCATCGCCCATTGCCTCCTTTGCACATACCCAGGCGGCGCCCCCCCTCCTCCCGCCCCGGCGGAGCTCACCTTGTCCAGCTCCTCCCGGCATCGCCCGTGCATCGGTCATTGCCTCCTTTGCACATAGCCAGGCGGCGCCCCCGGGCAGCTCACCTTGTCCAGCTCCTCCCGGCATCGCCCGTGCATCGGTCATTGCCTCCTTTGCACATAGCCAGGCGGCGCCCCCTCCTCCCGCCCCGGCGGAGCTCACCTTGTCCAGCTCCTCCCGGCATAGCCCGTGCATCGGTCATTGCCTCCTTTGCACATACCCAGGCGGCGCCCCCCCCTCCTCCCGCCCCGGCGGAGCTCACCTTGTCCAGCTCCTCCCGGCATCGCCCGTGCATCGGTCATTGCCTCCTTTGCACATAGCCAGGCGGCGCCCCCGGGCAGCTCACCTTGTCCAGCTCCTCCCGGCATCGCCCGTGCATCGGTCATTGCCTCCTTTGCACATACCCAGGCGGCGCCCCCCCCCTCCTCCCGCCCCGGCGGAGCTCACCTTGTCCAGCTCCTCCCGGCATCGCCCATTGCCTCCTTTGCACATACCCAGGCGGCGCCCCCTCCTCCCGCCCCCGGGCAGCTCACCTTGTCCAGCTCCTCCCGGCATCGCCCGTGCATCGGTCATTGCCTCCTTTGCACATAGCCAGGCGGCGCCCCCTCCTCCCGCCCCGGCGGAGCTCACCTTGTCCAGCTCCTCCCGGCATCGCCCGTGCATCGGTCATTGCCTCCTTTGCACATACCCAGGCGGCGCCCCCCCTCCTCCCGCCCCGGCGGAGCTCACCTTGTCCAGCTCCTCCCGGCACACGGCGCAGTAGCGCTGCTCGCACAGGACGCGCATCTTGGTGGAGCAGCGGTAGCAGATGGGATGCTCGCACTTGCCCAGGGCGAACACCCTCAGCTCCTGGCAGCAGAGCACACAGCTGCGCTCCGGGGCCTGGCCGGCCATGGCGGGGCCCGGGGGACAGGCGCCTTGCTCCCCTCGCACCCGGCTCCGCTTCCCGCCTCAGGCCCCGGTCCCACTTCAGCTCCCCGCCCGCTCAGGCCCCGGCAGCCGCTCGCGCACAGTACCGGCTGTCGGTGACGTCACCAAGGCTACCCATGGCAGCACCGGAAGTGCGGCGCCGTCTGCTATCGAGTGCTGCGCCCCTGCCCTAGAGCGTCTCGTGACTTCCGGTCCGCCGCTGTCCGTCCGGAGGAGGCTCCGGCGTTCCTCGCCTGCCCCTGGCTCGCCTCTGTTTCGTTCCGTTTTATACCGCTTCAAAGAGGTTTACATCAGTAACATAATCCATAAAGGGCATCAGTCTTTGTATTTATATCCCAAAACATTAAACCATACAAGGAATAAATCTAATAAAACATGGAAAGAACAGGACATTGATATCCATGTGAAAGGGGGCGGCACGCGCTTACTCTCCTTGCTGATCCTACAGCCCTTTTACATCCTTGAACATCTGTGGTACTGCGTGCAGACAGCGCTAGGGAATTCCCCAAGGAAAGGCTCTTCCCCCAACTTACTGCCAGATCGAAGGGAGGATCAAGTAATGAAGACTGCAATCCTTACCAAATCAAAAATACATTCAGAACATAAGAAGTGCGATGCGGAGTCAAACCAAGGGCTCCTGGGCCAGCATCCTGAACCGAAAAATTGCCAACAAATTAGAGAACCCACTTCAGTAGACTCATTAGGCATCCAATAATCCAATGCACGGTCCAACAGTAGGAGTCCCCACTCAGGAAAAGGATCCAGGTGTCATCGTCGATAATCCGTTGAAATCTGCTCAGTGTGCAGCAGCAGCCAAGAAAGCAGAGTGCTGAGGATTATTAGTGTATATCTGCAGAGCAAGAGACAGCTCTAGCAGACAATAGGCCGGATTTTAAAAGGCCCACGTGCACAAAAATTGGGCTTTACGTGCGTGGCTGAGCCAGGCGCACACTGCGCGCATTTTCAAAAGGGCCCAGCCACGCACGTAAAGCCCGATACGCGCACAAGTGCCGAGCCCTGAAAAAGGGGTGGGCTGGAGCAGGATGGAGGCCAGCCGCGGCAGCGGCAATTAGCTGCTGTTCCGGGAAAGTGTGTGCTGGCAGCTGGCCGGGGCACACAAACTAATTCTGCTCCAGGGAAGCAGTAAGTAATAAAAAAAACGTTAGTTGATAGGAAGGGTTTAAGGGGTGGGGAGGAGAGGAGAGGAGAGGGGAAGAGGGAGAGAGTTTAGGTAGGGGGTAGGGAACTTCCCTCCTAGTCTGCTCCTTAATTGGAACAGACTGGGAAAGAACTGGGGGAGGCTCGATTGCGACACCGTGCTCAGTTTACAAAAATTCCCCCACCCCCACCCCCGCACACGCCACCCGCTCATGTGAGCAGCCGTCCGACTTTATCAGATGCACATGCCAGGAACCGCGTGCACATGGATTCACGCACGCCTCTTTTAAAATCTACCCCATAATGTGTACGCACAAAACTGCAACTGTGGTGCTCCTGATCCATACCAGAAAAAGAAACATTGCCAGTGGGGAGATCTAACAAGCAGACAAAAGGGACGCATCTAAACCACTGGCGCTGTGGTAAGACTGAAACTCAGATAGAAGAGAGAGAGCCTGTGGGAACAGGAAAGATATAATGTTGGGGGGACAATAGTGAGCTAAGATGAAAAGAAACAATCCACTGTCATGACGCTGAGATAAGAGGAAGCAGGTAAACAAATAAACATTTTCTATATAAGCAGCTAATGAGCAAGCAGAAAACTGAAGGAACTTGGACAGTGACTGCCAGGCCCTTCCAGATACTCTGTCTTGTTTTGCATATCAATAAATGCTTCTGACCTGACTGAGTATGGTATGGTTTTAGCCCCCTTATACCAGACACAAAACTCAGAGATATTTAAAAAAATATAATAAAATATTTATTATGGTAAATAAATGATTGCCAATCACACTATGTGTGTCTGGAAGGAAGAATGCATAAGATCCCTCCATGCCTATATCACAATCTTACAAGGCTTATATACATTTTTTCCTAGTTACTTTTGCCTTGATTATTTCTAAATGCGTCACTCTGGCCTGGCTTCCTTTCCCTAGACCACCTGCACCCCAATATCTGTTCTCCTTCTTCCTTTCGGGTCCAGCTTTCCATTCTTTTTTCATCTCCTCACTTTGTAGGAAGACTCTCCTTTGTAGTTGGTTCTCATATAGCCCATAGCACATGTCATGCGAGATGTCCCTCACTTCTCGCTGACTTAGGCCCACATCCTGTAGTTGTAATTAGTTGCTTTCCTTTCAGCACGTATTTGATGTGCTGGCACAGGCTTAGTAAGGTCTAATACAGCAGTCCAGCAGTCAGAATTATACAGTACCGAGTCTGTTTATCTGTAAACACAGGCATAAGCACTGTAAGAAGCCTTCATTAGGAAAAGAATGGAGAATAAAGCAGAGAATATCACACTGCCTCTGTATTGCTCCATGGTGCGTCCTCATCTTGAGTATTGTGTGCAGTTCTGGTCACCACATCTAAAAAAATATAGCAGAATTAGAAAAGGTACAGAGAAGGACAACCAAAATGATAAAGGGGATGAAATGATTCCCTATGAGGAAAGGCTAAAAAGGTTAGGACTCTTCAGCTTGGAGAAGAGACGGCTGAGAGGGGGATATGATAGAGGTGTTTAAAATAATGAGTGGAATGGAACGAGTAAACATTAATCAGTTTTTACTCTTTCAAAAAGTACAAAGACCAGGGGACACACAATGAAGTTACTGGGTAATACATTTAAAACTGATAAGAGAAAATATTTTTTTATTCAAAGCATAATTAAGCTCTGGAATTTGTTGCCAGAGGATGTGGTGAAAGCTATTAGTGTAGCTGCATTTAAAGAAGGTTTGGACAAGTTCCTGGAGAAAAAGTCTATAAACAATTATTAAGGTGGAGCTGCAGAAATCCACTGCTTATCCTTGGGATAAGCAGCTTGGAATCTCTCTATCCCTTGGGAAGCTGCCAGGTACCTGTGACCTGGATTGGCCACTGTGGAAACAGGATTCTGGGTTTGATGGATCTTTGGTCTGAACCAGTATGACAAGTCTTAGGTTCTTATGTTCTTCCATGCACGTCTCAGATATTTAGTATGGGGTAGATTTTCAAAGGGGTACGCACATAGGATACGCGCGTACCCCCTGAAAACCTACCCCAAACCCCCCCCCCCCCGCGCGCCATCGAGCCTATTTTGCATAGGCTCGGTGGCGCGCGTAAGTCCCGGGACTTACGTGTGTCCCGGGGCTTGCATGGAGAGGCGTTTCGGGGGCGTGGCGCGGCGCGGGTGACACGACATTTCGGGGGCGGCGCCGCGGGCATGGTTTCGGCCCGGGGGCGTTCCGGGGGCGTGGCCGCGCCCTCCAGAACAGCCCCCGGGTCAGATGATGGCGCGCGCGCAGATTTATGTCTGCCTCCGGCAGGCGTAAATCCAGCGATAAAGGTAGGGGGGGGTTTAGATAGGGCCGGGGGGGGAGGTGGGTTAGGTAGGGGAAGGGAGGGGAAGGTGAGGGGAGGGTGAAAGAAAGTTCCCTCCGAGGCCGCTCTGATCGGCCCAAAATCGGCAGCCCTGCGCGCGCCAATCCCGGATTTTAATGGATTGAAATCCCGCGTAGTTCGCGCCTGGTGTGCGAACAAGAGTACGCGCTCGCACAAAATGATAAAATCTACCCCTATGTTTCTGATCATTAAAATAATTCTGCGTCATGTTCCAAGTTCTTTGTCCTTGCATTTTGTTAAGTAGTTCAGTCTGAACTCTTACTGCTGCATGGTCTGAAAAACATTTCTCTTATATTTTACACATCGCAACCCTTAGCAAAAAAACACATCTCAGATAAATGGCATTTATTTATTTATTTAAAAATGTTTGATTACCACTTTTACAAAATAAAATTGATCAAAATGGTTCACATACATGCACATACATAATAGAAAATTCAAAACCAAACAGAATATAGTATAAAACAGAATAAAAACAGAGTAAATAACAAAAATAAAACAGACTGATAAAATATGATATAAAAAATGAGTAATGAATAAAATTAGTATCCAGTTTCAGTAAACAAAAGGACACAAGACAAAAACATATTGTTGGGTAATATAGCTGAGAAATGAGGGAGAGATGTTAATGGAGAGAAATTAGGAGTGTGCTGACAAAATCTAGTATATTTAATTATTTATTTAGGACTTTTTTATACCGAAGATCATGTACAAGTACATATCGCTTCGGTTTACAGAGAACCAAAAATAGGAAATTACAGCAAACAGAATGAACAAAAAATTGAATTGAACATGGAATTACATGAGAGGATTAAGGGGAATTACGAAAAGGCAAACGTGAAAATCAAACATGGATTACATGATAAGGAATAAGGGGAACTTCAAGAAGTCAAACACATCCGACCTAAGTACTATAATGTGGGATCGGGTAAAAGGGACTTTAAGTAAAAGCTCTTGAGAAGAGCCAGGTCTTCAGTTTGGTTTTTTTTGAAAGTATAAACTGTAGAATGTTCCTCGTCAAGATGTTTGAGTCTCTACAATCCAAAAACCTGGCGTTCTCCACATGGCAAACTCACACCAATATCCTTTTGGTTTCTCCTTTGTGTTCTTGAAGCTTTACAGACTATATATAGGTTAAATGTTTGACATTTCCACCTGTGACAAATAGTTACTCATCCCATTGTACCAGTTTTGCCAATGTAGCACTGAAGAAGCCTTGTGAATATTGATTGGATGCGTAAAGATTGCAAACTGCTATTTTTTGACCATACAATGTACCTAAAACAATTATAAGCCTCCTATTGTTGTCTGTAAATTGCCTTTCCATTTCAAAGGGAGCCTTCTTATTAATCAAGATAGTTGCTACTCTTTGTCTCCCTGTAAAGCAAGAAATAAAACCATGTGCCACCCACTCACATTTTAATTTCTGGTGTTTCTGATAATCCAAATGGGTTTCCTGAACAAAAGTAATATTGGTTTTCAACTTCCTAAATGTTAAACGCATTTTCTTCCTTTTTTATTGGAGACTGTAACCCATCAATGTATAAAGTACAGATTGTCATACTAGCCACAGTGCAACAAAAATACGATTTTAAGTTTCAAAAATAAGACGGTTTCAATTGTGAGGACCTCTTGTCAAGTCCTCTTGCTTTACACAAACTCTAGTATAAAATTCCAAATTTCCATGCCCATGATGCTCACATCCCAAACAACTACACTCATTCCACTCACACAAACACAATCATCATTCACGTCCCTCCCACGCATAAAGAACCAAAAAGAACCTGTGTCCTTTTTGTTTCACGGATTCGGAAAATGGACGCTGGCATAATTAAGTGTCTGTCTTCTGACCCACGGGCTGCGGGCCGATTTTACATTTTTATTTAAAATTTTTATATTTTTTTTATTTTTGGGGCCTCCGACTTAATATCGCTATGATATTAAGCCGGATGGTTACAGAAAAGCAGATTTTTCTGTACACTTCCCTGGCGCCAGCAGAAATTAACGCCTGCCTTTGGGCAGGCATTAATTTTTGAAAGTAAAATGTGCGGCTTGGCTGCACATTTTGCTTTCTGGTTCGCACGGGAATAACTAATAGGGCCATCAACATGCATTTGGATGTTGTGGGTGCTATTAGTTTCGAGGGAGTTGGCTGCACGTTTTCGACGTTTTCGGGCCGATACAGTACAGTGCGCTCCGCTGGAGCGCACTGTACTGTATCGGCCCAAAAGTTCATGAAAGAATTGTGGAATTATAAACCTTCAGTGTAGTCTGTACTCAACTCATGAACCTGTCACCTGCATGAAGAGTGAGCGAGTTACAGGGTTTGGTTTCATATTCAGCATATCTGCAGTGCTTTTACAACTGGGCAGATCTATGCACTCACCTAAGCTCCTTCCAAAGGCGATCTCTGCATTCCACGTTAGCCAAGCTGCCTACTTGCTTTTCAAGACCACTCGCTCACAGAGGAGAATGGGCTCTTCACTCCATGCACTGTAAAGGAGCCCTGGTACATCACTTGAGAAGGACTTAAACCACTCTGTCGAGCTTCTCAGCTGTTTGGTTCCTTTGATGCTGATAAATTGGGTCAGGCAGTTGCCAAATGAACTGTCTAATTGACTAATGGACCGTATCATGCACTGTTATGTAGTGGCTTTCTATCTTGCAGGTTCCAAACTCTGTCAAGGCTCATTAAGTGAGAGCCCTGGCAACTTCAGTGGCTCTTCTCAGGGCCACTTCTTTTGAAGCCATTTACTAAGCCATTACTTGGTTGTCAATCACTCCTTTACGTCCCTCTACTGTCTGTACGACAAGTCCCGAAGAAACAGTAAGTTTGGGCAAGCAGTTCTGCGCAGCCTGTTCAGCCAGTAGTCACTCCCCACTTGGTGGGTTCCAAGTTAGTTCTCTCCATGCCTAAAGGATGATTCATGTCTCTTTGTCAATTGAGAAAGCAATTTTGCTTACCTCTAAACAGGGTTCTCTGTCTCCTGGTGAGTCAACTACCTTGCTAAAGCTTAAACTCTGAGTGCCTGATGCAATAAAGTGCACCCAGCCTAGTGATGCTTGTTTTGGATGTGCTAAACTAGCACCTGATGAAATAAGGGGATTACATGTAGATGAGGCTATTAGCTATTACCCCCCAGGCAGAAAATCGCTGGGCGCCCAACGCAAACATCACAAATTTAACTTCAGCACAGGAGTTGGCCTTAAGTCATTCTGCAAGTCAAGGGCTCATGGCAACAGCTGCCTCTGGCCATGGCGTGCGGGCTCCCTTCAGCCCTGCCCCGCACTGCCTCTCCCACTCCTGCTTTCTCCAGAGCTGGTTTTGCCTTTCCCTCCCTCCCCTCCTTTCACCGTACCCCAGGTAGATTTGAGCTGGGCTGGGCTGGGTTTTCCTGCAGAAAAGGGGCTGTCCAGTACTTCCTGAAACATTTCCTCTTGTCGGACATTCGTGGGGATGGGCTTTTGGTTTTTTTAAGTAACATCACAGCCATCAAGCGCCTGTTGCAATGGTGGGCGCCCAGCCACGTCTCCTGGGCGCCCGATGCATTTCAGCGCTAGGGACACACAAGTTTTCCCTAGTGCATCCTTTTTGATGCAGCCGCTCATTTAAATATTGCATTGGATGCCTCGGACAGGGGGCTGTTAATATGAGAGCCCGTTTTAACATGCATCTTATTGCCTCGGCCTGTAAGGTTTTTGAGGCAGTATGCTTGGAGAAGAGACGGCTGAGGGGGGATATGATAGAGGTGTTTAAAATCATGAGAGGTCTAGAACGGGTAGATGTGAATCGGTTATTTACTCTTTCGGATAGTAGAAAGACTAGGGGGCACTCCATGAAGTTAGCATGGGGCACATTTAAAACTAATCGGAGAAAGTTCTTTTTTACTCAACGCACAATTAAACTCTGGAATTTGTTGCCAGAGGATGTGGTTAGTGCAGTTAGTATAGCTGTGTTTAAAAAAGGATTGGATAAGTTCTTGGAAGAGAAGTCCATTAACTGCTGCTAATCAAGTTGACTTACGGAATAGCCACTGCTATTAATTGCATCAGTAGCATGGGATCTTCTTAGTGTTTGGGTACTTGCCAGGTTCTTATGGCCTGGATTGGCCACTGTTGGAAACAGGATGCTGGGCTTGATGGACTCTTGGTCTGACCCAGTATGGCAGGTTCTTATGTTCTTAGGAACTCCCATGCATGCTCAGTAAAAGAACCTTTACTGAACTTTGAGAGCTGGGCCCATGTCAGCACCATCGCATGAAGTCACCCACGCATAATGGCAGATTCATCCTGCCCTCTACAGGTAAGGACACATAATTTCCATATTCTCTCTGTGAAGAAAGAACATCTTGTAATTACCAAACTGGGTAGGCAGCACAGAGAGGGTTTTATGATAAACCCCAGCCCCAGATTAGCACTACCCTTTTATGATTCCCGGTGTGAAAAGGCTTCCCTTTAATTCAGGAGGCCAGGGATGTAGACAGCTCCTGCCCCAGCTCTGTGCATTGTAAGAAACTAAAATACCACTTTGACAGCAACCTCTGCGTTTGCGATAGACAGAGCCCTGCATGTCCCTGCATCTGGCAGCCCCGGGTGCTTCAGTCTGCCTGGCCTGGCGCTTGTGGGGGTGCAGAGGGTGGAGGGCCAGGGGAAAATAACCTCCGGCTGAGGAAGTGGATGGTTGCGTCTGTCCCTAGCTCCAGCAGGGCCGCTCGGTGACCTCCACCCTGCCACCACCCTGCTGGCTGGGGTTTGAATGGCGCCACCTGCAGGACTCTTCCGGCACTGCTAACTCGGCCCTTTGGGTTCTTTGCATGCTTCACCTTTTGTCTTGCACAAGAACAAAGAGAACTATCAATGCACTAAAATACGCACTTTGACGTCTCTAAATGTAACAGGTTCTATTCAGGGAGGTGAATTCATGGACCTTTTATATCCAGCTCCAGTTCAATCTTTTCAACATGAGTCACAGTTTTGCGCAGCTTTTTATAACCGTTATTGTGCTGTATTTATCTTATTGTACCTTGAACTATGTTTAACTTAGCAGCGGATAGCTTTTGCTTCTTGTAGTTGTACTTTTCTAGGGTTTAAAAGATGCACTTGCCCTGTAAACATCTTCTTTGCTCACTTCACCCTTGCATTGTTCTGGCTATTTTTGTTTCAGAAGTATTAGTGTGATGCCTACATGAGGCTCCGACACATGTAGGCATCACATGCTGTATTCATGTTTTACATGTATCAGTGTGATGTGCATGAGGCTTTGTGCTGTATTCATGTTTTACATGTATCAGTGTGATGTGCATGGGGCTTTGTGCTGTATTCATGTTTTACATGTATCAGTGTGATGTGCATGGGGCTTTGTGCTGTATTCATGTTTTACATATATCAGTGTGATGTGCATGAGGCTTTGTGCTGTATTCATGTTTTACATGTATCAGTGTGATGTGCATGGGGCTTTGTGCTGTATTCATGTTTTGCATATATCAGTGTGATGTGCATGAGGCTTTGTGCTGTATTCATGTTTTGCATGTATCAGTGTGATGTGCATGGGGCTTTGTGCTGTATTCATGTTTTGCATGTATCAGTGTGATGTGCATGGGGCTTTGTGCTGTATTCATGTTTTACATGTATCAGTGTGATGTGCATGGGGCTTTGTGCTGTATTCATGTTTTACATGTATCAGTGTGATGTGCATGAGGTTTTGAAGAGGATCTGCTCTTCAGTTGTCCTTGCTGTATTCATGTTTTACATGTATCAGTGTGATGTGCATGAGGTTTTGAAGAGGATCTGCTCTTTAGTTGTCCATGCTGTATTCATGTTTTGCATGTATCAGTGTGATGTGCATGAGGTTTTGATAAGTTGTCCCTGCTATTTAAAGGACCTGACCAGACAGCATTAGCTTGAGTAAGGAGACTTCGAGCATTAAAGCTGTTTGGTCCTTTTCTGCCGTCATGTCCATGTTTCTATGTTCTATATATGTTTTTCGCAGACTGAGGGTTTTTCTAAATTATCTGCTGAGTGAGCTTGCATCCACTAGATGGTGCCTTAGCCCAGGAAATGGTGAGAGAATTATGCAGCGAGTCCATCGGCACTTGATCAGTGCAGTTGCATTAGTGTGGGAATAACTTGTCGTCACCATGTGTGGAGGATTAAATTGATGAGAAGATAGCGTGCAGATTTGTGCTTTGTCTACAAAAACGTTTCCTATCTCTGCCATTCTCGCTTTTCGACCTTCTGGAAGTTTGCTGTAAGTCCCTCCTACTGAAGAAGACGAAAGTTGGTCCGAAAGACTTCTGGTGATCTCGGAGGGAGGTGACCTGGCAGAGAAAACTGCTCAGTCCTGCTGCTTGGTGGAAAGGCTGAGAGTGCTTCACACGTAGAGCAGGGGCTGGGAGAGAAGGGGTTTGAGTGGGAATTTCAGGGAACCATGAAATGCTGGGTGTGCACTCTGCGCTGCTTACAATCCTAAACGTTTTGAGAAAGAGGTACTCGGATTTCATTTGAACAGCAGGTGGCGCTGTAAAAGAAGCCTTGGTTAATTCATAGAGCTCGCCCGGTTCTTGGGAGGTTGACAGATTCTTTACTCCTGGAGGAATTCTGCACAAAAAATTAAAATTCTGCAGACTTTCTATTGGTCAAAATAACACAATATACATGACAATTTTTCAGTAATTAATTAAAAATGTAATACAAAAAAAGTTACTACTTAAAGATGCAGAGTTTAAAATATTATGAGCAGAATTTCCCTAGAAGTACATTTTAAGATTGGCCCTTCCACTCTCTCTCCCTATTCCCCTGACCAGTCTCCTTTCATTTTGCCCTCTCAGGACCCAACTCTTCTACCTGCCACCCTTCACTATCTCTCCCTTCTTCCACTAGGTTCAACCCCTTCCACTCTATCTTCACTTCCAAAGTTTGACCCTTCTTTCGGTACTGGCCTTCACACAGGTTCCCTCTGTCCCCTTCTCATGCACGCATACACACACACACACACATATCCCTTCACACAGGCTCCCTCTCTCACAAAAAAACAAGCACTCTCACTCTCTCACATACACACAATCCCTTTTTCACATACCCCAGCTCCCAATCTTTCACATATATTCATACTCCTCTGTATTGCTCCATGGTGGGACCTCATCTTGAGCATTGTGTGCAATTCTGGTCACCACATCTCAAAAAAGATACAGCAGAATTAGAAAAGGTACAGAGAAGGGCGACCAAGATGATAAAGGGGATGGAGCAATTCCCCTATGAGGAAAGGCTAAAGAGGTTAGGACTCTTCAGCTTGGAGAAGAGACGGCTGAGGGGAGATATGATAGAGGTCTATTAAATAATGAGTGGAATGGAACGAGTAAATTTTAATCAGTTGTTTACTCAATCGAAAAGTACAAAAACCAAGGGACACACAATGAAGTTACTAGGGAATACATTTAAAACTAATAAGAGAAAATAGTTTTTTACTCAACTAATAATTAAGCTCTGAAATTCATTGCCAGAGGATGTGGTGAAAGCAATTAGTGTAGCTGCATATAAAAAAGATTTGGACACGTTCCTGGTGGAAAGGTCCATTAACCATTATTAAGGTGGACTTGGGGAAATCCACTTATTGCTGGGATAAGCATCGTATCTATCCACCCCTTGGGATCCTAATACCTGGATTGGCCACTGAACCTTTGGTCTGAGCCAGTATGGCAAGTTTTATGATTTATCTGTGTATCTGGCAGTGGGAAAAGCTGCCAGGTAGCTGGATATGTCAGTACTTTATCAGCTATCTGGTATGTGTTACCACTACTTAGCTGGATAAAGTACTTATATGCCTAAGTAGTGGTGATCTGCCTTATCCAGCTCTCTGGCAGCTTCTTCCTGTTACTAAATCAGGATCAAGCTGGCTAATTGGTGACGGTGGCTTCCAGAACTTACTCAGATAAATCAGTACTTATCTGGGTAAGTGATGGGAGCAGCTGGATAAATCATTAATTATCCGGTTAAGTACTTACCTGGAGTGTTCCTGACTTTTTAAAACTGTTTCTAGTTTTTACATAACGCTGGAAACGTAACTGCAGCCCTGATCCAGGATTTAAGTTACGCTGGCCAGATGCAGTCTCTCCACGTCAGGGAGTACTGGTTAATGCCATCATTTGCATGGGATTTCCATACGAGGGTGCTAAAGAGTACTCTTGTTAAGGGATGCACATTTGTGTGCGTGCTACATCGGGAATAAGTTTTGAGCCCAGAAAATGCTCGTTCCAGAGCAGGTAAAGCTGTGGTGCGACTGAACGCACCTTTCTGCGTCAGCATGTCGATGTGCGCCTTCCTGGTATAAGAATATTGTTTCTTTGTGCTTCAGATCAGCTAAACATGTCTGCTCCTCTGTTTCCCAGTCTAAGCTCTTCTGTTGGGAGAAGCTGAGTTCTCCTGAGATTTTGGCAGGAGCCTGGTCCTGTGTGTGCTGAGAAATAGTCTACAAAAAGTGCTGGCTGTAATGTTTCATGCCACAGGATGTTCTCCTCAGAAAGGCAGGCATTTCATTGTATCTCATGTGCCCTTTTTTAGGTATAATTTGCATAAATTCCCTAGAATTCCCTGTGCTAGCATCAGCTGGCCCTTCCCACTTGCCCAGTCCACCCTGCAAGGATCCATTTCATTTCAAGGTTTATCTTCTACCTTTATAATTCCAGGTTAATCAAGGAAGATCACAGCATATTATAAACAACAAAATTATAAATCTTAAATAAATGAACCAACAAGCAAATATCCATAGTACCCAAAGTAAGAAACCTCACACTTCAGCCATGCCAGAAACATTCCTAATTAACGCCCATTCACCCCACGAACATTCATCCACATCCAGTTCAACCCACTAATGACTGCCCACATCAATCACTAAATAACTCATTAATCCTAACCTTGCACCCCCTATCTGCCATCATCCAACACATGAATGAACAAAACACACTCAGTTGCTCATTTAAGTAGATTCCCTCTGCCAGTTTACAGATTTGTACCCAGAAACCCCAAGTGCAGGTTTCAGCACCAGAACTCAAACTTCTGCCCATTAAGCCTAGGAAACTTTGCCCAGCAGTTAAGTTTCCAGTGCTAAGAAAACACAAGGTAAGCCAGCACACGTCACTGCACTGGGGATGAGTGTGGCGCTCGGCAGACCACGCATCCATCCCACGGCCCGCCGCTCTTACTTCCAGCCCGGGCCCATCCTGGTAGCCGCCACATGGCACAGTAGACCCTCCCGGCTGAGACGTGGCTGCTCACCACAGTGCGGCTAGGCCAACACCGATGCTGCTGCAGATCCTCCCTAGGCACGTGCGTGCCTGACTTGCCAGGATTTAAAGGGTCCGCGGCGTGAAATCCTCTGTTGACATCACGGGTCCTCCAGTATAAAGACGGTGACCCTGCCTGGATACCCCCAACGGCAATAGGCCGACTCCGTTGGAGAAGTGTCTTGCCTCTGCATTCCTGGTTCCGCTGGGTGTCTGTCCTGAGTTCCTGTGTCCTGTTCCTGGTTCCTGGCAATCTGGTTTGTGGTCAGCCCCCCTTCTGTTATATTGTGTGAGTTACAATGTGTGTACAACTGCAAGTTAAACTCTGCTGAACACACCTTGTTATATTGTGTGAGTTACAATGTGTGTACAACTCTGCACTCTGCTGAACACACCTTGTTTTATTGGCCCCTGTGTGAGTTAAAATGTTCATAATGAGGATGCACTCTCCAGCCATTATTCAAACCTGAGAATTTGTGATACCGACCCTCTCACCACCAAGAGCATTCTGCTACCCTGAACAACCGCTGTTGCTAACCACCTAATATTTCACACATGGATATTTCCAGAGAAATGTTAAGTGGTTTTTCTTGAGTTATTGAATATCACAAAGTTAAATACTGAAGAGGAAATGCAATACCATATTAGTATCTTCTCTTTTTGTTAATTGTGGCCTGACTTATTCAGAGAGCAACTGTTTGCATGAGGAATGTACAAAATGAATGCTTAATTGTCATTAGAAAAACGATCAAACAATAGATGAGAAAATGATTTTTACTTTACAATACATTGTACTGAATACCAGCGAAGATGGGAGTGAGTCAGTCTGTGTTTGCTTGTTACTCTCTGCCATGCTTACCTGCAGAGTTATGGTAAATGTCAGGGTGCATGTAAGGCTCATCCGAGAACAGACCCTTAGTGCCAAGGTGTGGTTGGCGCTGCCTAGTGACCAAGCCTACTAGGACCACACCATCAGCTGGCGGAGGAACCCTGTGGCTGGACTGCTGGAGCTTCTCCTAAACCAGCGGTCTTCCCTGAAGGTTGAGCCCTTGGGTTCTGGTGGTCGACAGATCTTAGCTGGGTCCCTAGGGCTGTGCAGAGGTGAGGGTCCAAAACAAAGCATAGGTCAGACAGGTCAGGCGGCAGACAATAGAGATGATAGACAGGCCAGGGGTCGAGGCAGGGAGCAGACAGCAGTAACAGAGAGCAGGGTAGAGGTTGGAGCAGGCAGCAGGCAGAGAGCAGTCAGGTCCAAGGTGAGAGGTCAAATCCAGGCAGCAATCAAGGGAGGTCCAATCCAAGCCGAGATCAATACCAGGAAGTCAAGGCAAGGAAACAAGAAACAAGAGAGACCAGACAAACAGAACAAGGCACAGAGAGGACAAAGGCAGGGCATGGACAAGGCAAGGACAAGGTACGGGAGAAAGGAATGAAGAAGGCAGGGCATGGCAAGACGAGCAAAGGCAAGAAGGAAGCAAGGTGCTGAGGTCTGATGAGCCCTTTATAGAGCTAAGACCATTGACATTATCCATGGGCGCCACAGCCATTCCCACCGTAGGCCCTTTAAGAATGTTGTTGTCGGGCATGTGCACATTTAGGGAGAGTGGCTGAGAGCAGCGGCCATGACGGTGTCCTGCCGCGGGAAGGGACTGGCTGTTGGCGGTGTAGGAGGGATGAGTGCGGTGACTCGTGGGGCCATCCCACGAGCCAACAGTCGTAACAGTGCATTTGCCCACTTTTCTTTTTAGTCTGGTGTTATTATTTCTGTGATCTTTTATCCAGGTTACCAAGCTGCCCCTCTGTGTTCTGTGCACCCACCTGTATTAAGTGCAGTGTTTTCTGTGCAGCCTTGTTTATGAAATTCTTTCAGTCAGATCCCCTGCAATTCCTCTCAAACTCTGGGAGCAGTCATGTTGGGCAAGAAGCCGGAAATGATCTCACACTCACTGGATCTGATTGGCTCTAGTGCTATGACCTCATATACTGTAGAAATCAGTCAGATCTCAGGACTGCTTCCAAACAACTTAACCTGTAAAATTGTTAGTTTCTAGCATGCATTTATTTGTGTCTTAGATCTGATATGCCACATCAGGGCAATCTGTAGGTGATTTGCAATACAAATCTTATACAGCATAAACACAACAATAAAATACAACATGAATGCAAGAACATCAAACAGCCTCTTTGACCTCACTTCATTAGCTCCCCCACCATACCAATAACCTGCAAGCAGTGGCCCTAGACCTCCACCAAAAGCCTGGCCAAAATGCCAAGTTTTAAGTTTATGATTCATTGTGGATCTCATATGGAATTAAATTGCACTATCTGGGGCAGAAGCAATATGTAATTGTCAATGTTGTTACCAGAGGGGGGCAGAACATTTGATAACACCAAGGCTCTGGGTAGCAATGATGTACTTCAGGACCATTTAATACAAACACTTACATATAATTGTAGTAATCTTAAATCTAACTTTGCAAAGTAACAGGAAGCAATGCACCTCCTCTAACAATGGTGAGATGTGATCAGAACGCTAGCTGAAGATGTTTCATGATCTGAGAGGGAGGCCTTGGTAGAATGAGCTTCAAGAGCCTATTCTACTCGTTACAAGTGCATGAACAGCAATGGTCAAGTCCATTCTGGAGAGGAATGGACGAAGCTTCCTCATTTGGCATAAATACTTAAAGATCACCTTAATCACTGAAGAAAGCTGGGGGTTCCAGAGATAATTTGGAATCTAAGAATACCATCACATTATGCCTCACGCCAAGAGCTGATGGAAAAACAGAAAGAGAGCGTCCACTGCTTTTCATCCAAAGTAACTCGAGTTTAGGTGGACTGAACTTCAACATGTGAGATTCTAACTAGTGGGCGATCTCTTTGAGGCAAGAATTGAATGTGGTTACAGTTGACGCCTGCTTGTCTCCCATATGGCCCCACAGGAAGGTGATAGCCTCCACCACCTCGCTGAATGATGTCAGTCAACGGTCGCGAACAAAGGATGGAAAGAATTAGGGAGAATGTGGATCCCTGGAAAGTCCCGATGTGACGTGGCGATGTGATCTATTGGTAGGAAAGGACTCAAACTGATTATAGACTACTCCAGTGATAATCGTAAGATGCTGCTGCATAATCTGGTGGTCGAATGGAGCACTACAAGAGTATTTCTCCCTTTCTGCCCTTGCCTTATTATCTACTAAAGCAAGTAGAACTGCCTCTAGTCCATATCCCAAATGATTCCCTGATGAGAGATGGGTAGGAGGGAGTAAGGAAAGAGGCCTTGCAAAGGAAGATAAAAACCCCAAATGGTTCACTTAATTGTTGGCAGAAGATAACGAGTAACAAAACTAGGATGGAAACTAAATGAAGCAGTAACTGGGTAAGGTAGCCCAACGGAAGAGGCAGTCTGCGAGCGTGCGATCCGATTCACGATGGCGGAAGTCCTCTTTCTGACAGATGGACCTTAAAGTGGGGATAGGCAGTGTAATTACTTCAGCAAATTCTGCCACAAACTGATCATAATGCTGAAAAGGTTTTCAGTCTCCGAACACAAGCAGCATGAAGTGAGATGGAAGCTGCCTGCCAGCACTAATGGACTATTTGAAGGGGCACTAGTCACTAAAACTGTGCCGATAGTCCACAAGGTAGCCAGGCAAGCACTCACTGATGAATGTACCCTCACAAGTAGCTGAGAAAATTACTTAATTTCCCAGAGCACATGATCTGTTTATTCTGCCTTAATTATTTGTTTTTTAGTAAAAGAGACTGGAAATATTTCTCTGGTTTCATTCAAAGTGAAACAGTTCTTTCATCTTCTTTGTAAAATGAAGCCCCGCAGTTTCAAAGCTGTCTTGCTTAGAATGAGCTGCTTCTCATGATGCTCCCCTAGAAAAGAGAATTGCAGCTGGACTGTCTTGCAGTAAAAAAGGGCAGGGAAGCGCCCACGCATGCTGCAGCCACCACTGCATGTCCATACCACAGGAGGCAGGGCCTGTGCAAATAATTATGGAGAAGCACCCACACGCATGCTGCAGCCACCACTGCATATCCATACCGCAGGAGGCAGGGCCTGTGCAAATAATTACGGAGAAGCACCCACACGCATGCTGTAGCCACCACTGCATGTCCATACCGCAGGAGGCAGGACCTGTGCAAGTAATTACGGAGAAGCGCCCACACGCATGCTGTAGCCACCACTGCATGTCCATACCGCAGGAGGCAGGACATTTGCAAATAATTACGGAGAAGCGCCCACACGCATGCTGCAGCCACCACTGCATGTCCATACCGCAGGAGGCAGGACCTGTGCAAGTAATTACGGAGAAGCGCCCACACGCTTGCTGCAGCCACCACTGCATGACCATACCGCAGGAGGCAGGACCTGTGCAAGTAATTACGGAGAAGCGCCCACACGCTTGCTGCAGCCACCACTGCATGTCCATACCGCAGGAGGTAGGACCTGTGCAAATAATTACGGAGAAGTGCCCACACGCATGCTGCAGCCACCACTGCATGTCCATACCGCAGGAGGCAGGGCCTGTGCAAATAATTACGGAGAAGCACCCACACGCATGCTGCAGCCACCACTGCATGTCCATACCGCAGGAGGCAGGCCCCGTGCAAATAATTACTCCTCACTCTGACTTCTGCTTTCTTTTTTAACGCTTAATTTTTATTGTTTTTCCAAAAAGCTTTTAGTAGTGGCTAAAGTTATTCCAGTAAGTATCCAATAACATATGGATAAGTTGTATTATTTTCAGTAATATAAATGTGTAGGAGAGGATCATGAGATTTTAATGTTTGTTCAATGTGTTTTAATTATGAATGTAAATTGCCTTGAACTGTGAATGTGTGTGATTAATAAATATTATTATTAATATTATTTATTTATTTATGTTATTTATTTGATTAGTTTTTTTATACCGGTGTTGGTGCATACCTTCACTCCGGTTAACAATGTTTTATAAGATAGTAAAAACATAAAATACATAAATACATACACCGACGTGATATCTCTGATGAGCGGCGGTATATAAAAACCAATAAATAAATACATAAATAAAAAGGAATAAAAAGTACATAATGCATAAAAAGGAATAAAAGTACATGAATGTCATAAAAAACAAGAAAAGCAATCATCAAAATACTAATACATAAGTAAGTTAAAAAAAGAAACTCAACTCTAAAACTAAATTTACCAGCACACAACAGAAAATGTCTTTCTCACAGTTTCAGTTTTGCTCTCTCTTACAGTCTCATTTTCTGTCCCAGGCCCCTCTTCCCCACCAGACCATCCAAACTGACACCACAACAAGCCAAACTCTGTATTCAGTGCAACAATGGAAAAAGAGAAACATTATCGTGCCTCATAAAACATCAAATATTAAAATCAAGAAATATAAAACATCAATTATAATAGTAAAACCATACTCATAAAAATAATAAATATTCAAAACAGCAGATGAACAGAACATCCTATAATTAAAACCTCACATTCATATTTTAAAAATTTCTCAAACACCAATAAAATATTTCAAAACAGCAGAGACATCAAATAACATCCAATAATTAAAATTAATAAGGATAAAAATTCCCATTCTATACCTGTGAACTTTCGATTTCCTATTACCTGAGATTGTTGTAGATTAGTAAACAGGTAGGGGGCAATGTTCTCTCCAAAGAGTGACTAGTTGTGTGCACATTTTTTAAAATTTGAGCAACAATTTTTTTTAACCAACAATTTTTGAGCGCCAGTATTAGCGTTGCATTTCTGTATATAGCACAAAGAAAAATTTATGTGAGAGACTATGTAAAACCTATGAGCAATACTCTGAAATGTATGAGCGATGGCTCACATGCTCAATTTAGAGGGAACAGTGGTAGGGAGGCACACAAACTTTCTCCTCTCTCTCTCATACACACACACACACACACTCATTCTGTCTCACACACACCCTTTTTCTCACATACATACACACATACTCTCTCACTCACACATATACCTGTCATATACAAATGATCACATATACACACTCCTTCTCACTCACACATGCTCTCTCTTTCTCTCTCTCTCACACACACACTTCCTCAGAAATACATGCTCACATAGACATTCTGTCTCTCACACATCATACATTCTTTCACACATACATGCACACATATTCTCTTACAAATGCTCTTGCTTTCTGTAATACACACACACTTCCTCAGAAATACATGCTCACATAGACATTCTGTCTCTCACACATCGTACATTCTTTCACACATACATGCACACATATTCTCTTACAAATGCTCTTGCTTTCTGTAATACACACACACTTCCTCAGAAATACATGCTCACATAGACATTCTGTCTCTCACACATCATACATTCTTTCACACATACATGCACACATATTCTCTTACAAATGCTCTTGCTTTCTGTAACACACACACACACACACATATACTCTTTCTCTCATGTATGCTTTTCCCCTCATACATGCACACACATAATCCCTGTCTCTTACACACACCACACACATACTCACTCACTTACTCACACACAGTTTCTCTTTCACTCACACATACTCTTTCTCTTTTTTTTGGCCACCAGTGAGATAGGCCTGGTGGGCCCCTGGCAGAACCTCTCTCTTTCCTTTCTTCAGTTGCTGGCAGACAATTGCTAGTAGCGGTGGCTAAAGGTATTGTCAGGGATGCCGTCCCCCTCCCTTTGTTAGAATGTGCATTACTCTTTCCAGGTTACCCCATTCCTTTTTGGAAGCACAATGCAGTCGTATCACTGCTGTTTTGGCTGTAACTGCCACTCCATACTCTTGATATTAGGAGTCCTCTGTGTTTATCCCATTTTACTGTTTTTGTCTCCAGCACCATCTAGTGAGGTTCAAGTCTGTCATGCGGGAGTCACATCTGAGGCTAAAAGTCTATGGAGTCTGCGGCATAGTGCCCGGTGGGATATGGAGCTCTGACCTGGTGCTGCTGGATGCCTGGAGTGCCCTCCCGGGGCAGCTGCTGCAGGCTGAAATGGTAAGGCAGTAAATAAAAAGAAAAAAGCTGTCAAAAAGTTCGGCGCTGAACACAGAGGATCTTTTCAAAGTCTGAGAAGATAATGGACGCATGAAGTAGAGGCGGGACAATGGCCTTGCTGATGCTGGTGGCTGTGTGGATGTCAGAAATCCTGCTGCTAACCAGGTTGGAGGGGAACCTGAGGGTTGGAAGAGGAAAATCAAGGCCTGAAATGGCTTAGCAATGGCGGTGGAGGCCAATAAGTTACCAGATTTTATTTATTTGTTTATTAAAAATGTAAATATCACATACATCATAACAAAATGTAGTGAAGCAGTTTACAGTAAAAACATACGAAATCATCATAACAGGCATATGCACAGCACAGGAATGAAATACAATATACAATATTCACGAAATGTTTTCACACAAGGCTCGGTTCTGATTTCATCTGCGAGGGAATTTGGAAGTATTGGCCCTGCCACAGAAAAGGCCCAGTCCCCGGTGGGTTTGTCTTACTGATGGAACCTCAAGGAGATTCTTCTGAGCCGAACGTAAAGATCTGGGGGGCGCGACACGTTCAGGGCGGCACTAAGCCAGCAGTAAACTGGAGACGGCTGCAGCAGCATTGAACAGGGAGGCAGCCAAGGCCGGCGAGGGCCTAGGTTCACGTTCCTCTAACCTTGCCCCAGGGGTCTCGTACTGGTGCTTGGGGCTTCATATTTCATATTTATTAATAAACCATTAATCTGGAATTAACAATCATGGTGCTTTACAATAAAAACATTGTGTAAAACATAAAATCGGATACGTTCGGAAACCAAATGGTTCATTTACTTTTAAAATAATGTGGCTACAAAAAAACCAAACTATTTTCTGTTCAATCCTGCATTTTCTTTCTGTTTCAGACACCATGTGCTAACCTGAATAGGCAAGTTTTAAGGTCTGTTTTAAATTGCCACAGGGGATATCCCAATGCTCCCAGCAGCCTGAGGACTGGGAGCGGTGCAGTGGGTCCCAGGTGAGGACGACCTGTAACCCTGTTGGTAGTATTGGTAATGTAGGTGGCAGTTCACTGGAATATTCTGACCCAGTCGGGACTGACCCTGCGTGCTCTGCTCCTGCTGTTAAATGATGAATGTCCAGGTAGTGAAGGTGAGGAGACTCTGCCACTTTTGTGTTGTGACACATGGAGGACGATGGTAGGGAAAGACCTGAGGGATCTCAGTAAAAGATGCGGGGATCTGATGCAGGGTTGTGCGCTTATCTCAGCTGAGCAGCCCAATTTCCCGTTACATTACCTCTCATGCGAGAGTCATTTGTGAGGCTAACAACGGTCCACAGCACACACTGTCTGGCAGACCCTTGCCTTGGCATTACTAGCACTTGTGCAATCATTAGTTTTGTATTTCCCTCTCGCCTGGCTTGCTAAGGCTTTTCTCCCATTCTCTGTCTGTGTGAGCTCCTACGTTAGTACCCGAGGATGAAGCGACCTGCCCTGGTTCTCAGCCTGCTACACTAATCACAATGGATATTCATGGGTGCGCGTTAGGGCTGCTTCTCCACGTCTCCTGTGGCCCTTTAAGAGCCAGGACTCTCCTCTGCTGCATTTCTCAGACGGCCTCTCTTAAAGCGGAGAGCACTTACTTTTCCCTCACGCTTTGCATGAGAGATTTAATGACGTCAGTGGTAGGCGCTGTTGTTTTCTATAATTAGGCCGGTTAATTTTCCAGTACTTAGAGATAATTGTGTTCCAGGGAAAGTGACCCTGAGCTGTTTGATGGAAGATGACAATAGGCAGAAAGTCATTGGAGGCTCTTTGAAATGTGCATACTTTATCAGCTCGTGCTTGGTCATGGACTGGAAGGCTGGATAGGGTGACACCTTTCTTACATCGTATTGGCACAAGTCACCCACTCATACTTCCCATTTTAATTTTAGCACAGAAGGTCATGCCTTAACCCTACCAAGACTTTACCACCTGTCACCCCATCTCTGCTATATATGTGATGGGGCCTAAATCAGGTTCGGGTCACCAGGAGATCGATATTCAAAGACATTTATCCATATAGAGAGTAATTCCCAAACACAAGCACCCCCAAGAGGACGCAGACACAGTTAGTGTCAGTGTCATACCAACACCCTCTGGCCCCACTCCCTCCCCATCTGCCACATTCCCCTCCCCCGTCTTTCTATAGTTGGACCAGACAGGGGTTTATCGCTTTAATTCAACAACGCTGTCCTTCTGCTTTCCTGCTGGTCTCAGAGTTAACTCCATCGAGCTAAAGCAACGCCTTCCTTCTGCTTTCCTGCTGGTCTCAGAGTTAACTCCATCGAGCTGAAGCAACGCCTTCCTTCTGCTTTCCTGCTGGTCTCAGAGTTAACTCCATCGAGCTGAAGCAAAGCCTTCCTTCTGCTTTCCTGCTGGTCTCAGAGTTAACTCCATCGAGCTGAAGCAACGCCTTCCTTCTGCTTTCCTGCTGGTCTCAGAGTTAACTCCACCGAACTGAAGCAACGCCTTCCTTCTGCTTTCCTGCTGGTCTCAGAGTTAACTCCACCGAGCTGAAGCAACGCCTTCCTTCTGCTTTCCTGCTGGTCTCAGAGTTAACTCCACCGAGCTGAAGCAACGTCTTCCTTCTGCTTTCCTGCTGGTCTCAGAGTTAACTCCACCGAGCTGAAGCAACGCCTTCCTTCTGCTTTCCTGCTGGTCTCAGAGTTAACTCCACCGAGCTGAAGCAACGCCTTCCTTCTGCTTTCCTGCTGGTCTCAGAGTTAACTCCACCGAGCTGAAGCAACGCCTTCCTTCTGCTTTCCTGCTGGTCTCAGAGTTAACTCCACCGAGCTGAAGCAACGCCTTCCTTCTGCTTTCCTGCTGGTCTCAGAGTTAACTCCACCGAGCTGAAGCAACGCCTTCCTTCTGCTTTCCTGCTGGTCTCAGAGTTAACTCCATCGAGCTGAAGCAACGCCTTCCTTCTGCTTTCCTGCTGGTCTCAGAGTTAACTCCACCGAGCTGAAGCAACGCCTTCCTTCTGCTTTCCTGCTGGTCTCAGAGTTAACTCCACCGAGCTGAAGCAACGCCTTCCTTCTGCTTTCCTGCTGGTCTCAGAGTTAACTCCACCGAGCTGAAGCAACGCCTTCCTTCTGCTTTCCTGCTGGTCTCAGAGTTAACTCCACCGAGCTGAAGCAACGCCTTCCTTCTGCTTTCCTGCTGGTCTCAGAGTTAACTCCACCGAGCTGAAGCAACGCCTTCCTTCTGCTTTCCTGCTGGTCTCAGAGTTAACTCCACCGAGCTGAAGCAACGCCTTCCTTCTGCTTTCCTGCTGGTCTCAGAGTTAACTCCACCGAGCTGAAGCAACGCCTTCCTTCTGCTTTCCTGCTGGTCTCAGAGTTAACTCCACCGAGCTGAAGCAACGCCTTCCTTCTGCTTTCCTGCTGGTCTCAGAGTTAACTCCACCGAGCTGAAGCAACGCCTTCCTTCTGCTTTCCTGCTGGTCTCAGAGTTAACTCCACCGAGCTGAAGCAACGCCTTCCTTCTGCTTTCCTGCTGGTCTCAGAGTTAACTCCATCGAGCTGAAGCAACGCCTTCCTTCTGCTTTCCTGCTGGTCTCAGAGTTAACTCCACCGAGCTGAAGCAACGCCTTCCTTCTGCTTTCCTGCTGGTCTCAGAGTTAACTCCACCGAGCTGAAGCAACGCCTTCCTTCTGCTTTCCTGCTGGTCTCAGAGTTAACTCCACCGAGCTGAAGCAACGCCTTCCTTCTGCTTTCCTGCTGGTCTCAGAGTTAACTCCACCGAGCTGAAGCAACGCCTTCCTTCTGCTTTCCTGCTGCTCTCAGAGTTAACTCCACCGAGCTGAAGCAACGCCTTCCTTCTGCTTTCCTGCTGGTCTCAGAGTTAACTCCACCGAGCTGAAGCAACGTCTTCCTTCTGCTTTCCTGCTGGTCTCAGAGTTAACTCCATCGAGCTGAAGCAACGCCTTCCTTCTGCTTTCCTGCTGGTCTCAGAGTTAACTCCACCGAGCTGAAGCAACGCCTTCCTTCTGCTTTCCTGCTGGTCTCAGAGTTAACTCCACCGAGCTGAAGCAACGCCTTCCTTCTGCTTTCCTGCTGGTCTCAGAGTTAACTCCACCGAGCTGAAGCAACGCCTTCCTTCTGCTTTCCTGCTGGTCTCAGAGTTAACTCCACCGAGCTGAAGCAACGTCTTCCTTCTGCTTTCCTGCTGGTCTCAGAGTTAACTCCACCGAGCTGAAGCAACGTCTTCCTTCTGCTTTCCTGCTGGTCTCAGAGTTAACTCCACCGAGCTGAAGCAACGCCTTCCTTCTGCTTTCCTGCTGGTCTCAGAGTTAACTCCATCGAGCTGAAGCAACGCCTTCCTTCTGACTCCCCCTCCTTCCCCCCTGGTTCCATAACAACTGCAAACCCCATTTTAATATTAATACCTAAGCAGGACCTTCCTAGCCCCCTCCCACAACACTAGGCAGAGTCCTTTCCCTTCCTGACCCTGGCTAGAAGCAATGAGGCCTGGCAGGCATGGGGCTAAATGGTCCGGTTCCTCACTGACTGGAGCAGGAGGGACTTAGGTTTGGTCCTGGTAGGTCACTGACCACTGCTGGTAGGTCACTGACCACTGTATTCCACAACTTCCAGCAGGTTCTCCGCTCTCAACTCCGTCATTACTGAATTCCACATTGCAGATTCTCTGCCAGATCTGACCCTCAGGGACACTACCCCATGTGATCTAATGTCTGACTGAGGTTGAACTGCAGACTTCCTTAAATCCTTACTCTGACTTGCCGCAGGCTGTTTCCATGATGGGGAGCTCTTTAGCTGGCCTTTTATATTAAAGAGTCTGTTATGCCTTCGGTTCCACTGTGAACGTTGACTTCTGACTATGCCTTTCTGACATTAGCAAATTGCCATCTTCATCATTCAATCAAACAATCCCTGGGTTGGACTTCCCTCCAGACCCTGTGACGGTGTGTTCCTGTCATCAAAGATAGCCAGGAGGGGTTCAGCTCCTGCTCTCATGGCCTGTTTGAAAATTCCCTTGGCCATCTTGACAACTGATTCCGCTTTCCCATCGCTCTGGGGATAGGCTGGAGTCTCCCACTCAGCCTGAGAGTTCTTGAATTGGTTCTGATAGGAGTTGTAGTCCACTGTCTGAAAGGAATGCTGGAGCGTGCAATGTGGCTCTTGAGCTGCCTTATCACTGCCTGACAGCTGGTGTCTATCTCCCAAAAACTGGAAACGTAGTCAAGAGAGAGTCGCTTTTCTTCTTCTGACACATGGGCAATCTATCCAGTCCTTTCCCAGGGCCGGTCTGGTACATCATGTGCTAGTAGCGTCTTTTCCTGGTTGTCCTTGGGTGAGCTTCAGGTCTCACAGTGCTCAAATATTCTTACATTAGGCATCGGCCCAGCTCTCAGAGCCCACGTGGGATGAATGGATCCTTTCTGTAATATCTGGGACAATCCTTCTGTTACCCTTGGAAAGCATCTTGAAGACTAAGAGGCCCCATATTCATAGCGGTTTGTCCGAGTTTGGACTTATCCAGAGGAGCTGCAGGTTTGAATTTGCTGCAGTGGGAATGGCTTCCATGTATAACTGGAAAAATGTACCCAATAAATCGGAGGCATTGTAGATGAGGGCTAACTTTGTCAGCTAATACTACATAGGAACTTGCCATACTGGGTCAGACCAAGAGTCCATCAAGCCCAGCATCCTGTTTCCAACAGTGGCCAAACCAAGCCACAAGAACCTGGC
Source organism: Rhinatrema bivittatum (assembly GCF_901001135.1). Classification (NCBI taxonomy): domain Eukaryota; kingdom Metazoa; phylum Chordata; class Amphibia; order Gymnophiona; family Rhinatrematidae; genus Rhinatrema; species Rhinatrema bivittatum. Next base: position 3,192,312 of record NC_042628.1, on the reverse strand, counting down.
AAGTACCCAAACACTAAGAAGATCCCATGCTACTGATGCAATTAATAGCAGTGGCTATTCCCTAAGTCAACTTGATTAATAGCAGGTAATGGTCTTCTCCTCCAAGAACTTATCCAAACCATTTTTAAACCCAGCTACACTAACTGCACTAACCACATCCTCTGGCACCAAATGCCAGAGCTCAATTATTTTTCACTCAATGCACAATTTTCTCTGATTAGTTTTAAATGTGCTACTTGCTAAATTCATGGAGTGCCCCCTAGTCGTATTTTCCGAAAGAGTCAATAATTCACATCTACCCGTTCTAGACCTCTCATGATTTTAAACACCTCTATCATATCCCCCCTCAGCCATCTCTTCTCCAAGTTGAACAGCCCTAACCGCTTTAGTCTTTTCTCATAGGGGAGCTGTTCCATCCCCCTTATCATTTTGGTCGCCCTTCTCTGTACCTTCTCCATCGCAATTCTATCTTCTTTTTTTTTAGATGCGGCAACCAGAATTGTACACAGTATTCAAGGTGCGGTCTCTCCATGGAGCGATACAGAGGCATTATGACATTTTCCATTTTATTCACCATTCCCTTTCTAATAATTCCTAACATTCTGTTTGCTTTTTTGACTGCCGCAGCACACTGAGCCGACGATTTCAATGTGTTATCCACTATGACTCCTAGATCTCTTTCTTGGGTTGTAGCACCTAATATGGAACCTAACATCATGTAACTATAGCATGGGTTATTTTTCCCTATAATGCATCACCTTGCACTTATCCACATTAAATTTCACCTGCCATTTGGACGCCCAATCTTCTAGTGGTGGATGTATGGAACGGCCTCCCAGTAGTGGCAGTGGGAATGGGGACAGGGGACAAGCACAGAGGAACTCTGAGGAAGGGGCTGTCTGGATGGGTCACATGGTCTTTATCTGCCATCGTATAACAGAGAAGAGATTCCTGGATAAGCAGCACTGCAGAATCAGTTCCTAACTGGAGAGAGGTCCCTGCTGCATGTCTGCACCTGAGGATGAACTTTAATAAGGTCCTGCAGCATGGAGAACCCCTCCTGCCCCAGAGCGATGTAGCTCTGCCCGTGTACCTCAGTCTCACTCTGCACAGCGCCCTCTCCACGCAGCACCCCCTTCCCCATTCCTCTCCTTTGGGGCTGGTTTTGGGGTGCAGGGATGCTTTGCTCTGTCTCTCTTATGGGTGGCTCAGGTTAGATTTGGAACCCATCGCCCGTGCCCATCCCTGCCCTCCCCCCCTAGGTGCAGGTGTCCTGGCTGCTGCTTTTGGGGTAGATCTGGTTAACTGGACACAGAGTTCTGGTGCTGTTTCAGAATTTTAAGTTTAGAAGACGTTCTCCTTTCACGAATAATTGTTTGAAGTCTGGGACTCTCCTCATTGGCTGCAAGACAGTGACTTGTAACCCTTGCTGCTCACAGCGGAGTTACAGGCAATGTTCAATCTGCTCAGATGCAGGTCACGGTCACTTCAGGAACAGTCGGCTCTTTTCGTCACCCAGCAGGAGCCTTTAAGGAAGGAATAAAAAGCTATCATTACAGAGCCCTAGAGAATACACTGATTGCAAATGAAATGGTTTACAAAATCTGAAAAAATGAAATTATAGTAGGAAACTTCTCAGACGATAAACCTGTGGTAACCAAAGCACTTTCACTATGTCAAAGGCACAAGGCCTTCCCAAGTTCCATCCCAGACTCGCAGAAGAGGGTCAAGACCACAGAAAACAGAAACGAGGGAGCGAGCAGTAGTCAGGGAACGGAAAGAGGAGGACCCAGGGAGCAGAGCAGAACAGAAGGCTGAGCGAGCAGAGGGGAGCAGGCCAAGGGCATGGAACGTAACTGAGCCAGAAATCGCTTCCCGTGCGATAACCGTGTATAATAAAATCAGATATTAGCCAATTTCTAAAGTGATTCTACCCATGTTAATCGTCTCTTGATGCAGATAAGCACTGAGAGGGAGGCTCTGGGTGTGTGTGTGTATATGTGTGTGTGTGTGTGAGAGGGAGGCTCTGGGTGTGTGTGTGAGAGGGAGGCTCTGGGTGTGTGTGTGTGTGTGTATGTGTGTGAGAGGGAGGCTCTGGGTGTGTGTGTGTATGTGTGTGTGAGAGGGAGGCTCTGGGTGTGTATGTGTGAGGGAGGCTCTGGGTGTGTGTGTGTATATGTGTGTGAGAGGGAGGCTCTGGGTGTGTGTGTGTGTGTGAGGGAGGCTCTGGGTGTGTGTGTGTGTGTGTGAGAGGGAGGCTCTGGGGGTGTGTATGTGTGTGTGAGAGGGAGGCTCTGGGTGTGTGTGTGTGTGTGTGTGAGGGAGGCTCTGGGTGGGTGTGTGTGTGTGTGTGTGTGTGTGTGTGAGAGGGAGGCTCTGGGTGTGTGTGTGTGGGTATGGGGGGCACACATTGTGTTTTCAGCTCTATGCAGGTGTAACTGTCTGCAGGAACTTTGTACTTCATGAAAATTTCAAAGCAAAAGTACTCATGGACTTTTTCCCAGTGCAGTGTGGAAATTGCCACTTTATGGATAAATCTTCTCTTTCGAGTTAGCAGAAGAGCGTCTTACCTTATCAAGGCTCCTACTAACAGGCCGGCTACCATAGGCCCTACCCAGTACACCCAGTGATAGTCCCAGTAATTTGCTACTACTGCTGGGCCAAATGCTCGTGCAGGATTCATGCAGGCTCCGGAGACATCTCCCCTGCAAGGGAACAGAGTGAGGTCAGCATTGCTTCACTTTGTGCTGCGCACTGCTTCTGACAGCAGCAAGAGGCGATATTCAAACTTCTGTACCAAGAAAGGTTAAGAGCAATCAATAATATTTAACAAATGTCTCCCAGAGTGTAACTCCCCGGTTCTCAGCTCACGCGGAACGTGGACACAGCAAGAAGAGGCTCGGCTGGGGCTGGAGCCCGGGGGATGTCTCAGCCGCTGCTCAGTGCTGACACCTACAGGCCAGACGTGGAGTTCTGAAGGCGCCCAGCCTGAGCACTGTCCCTGCAATGGCTGAGAAGATGGGAAGAGGATTTTACACTGAGGAACTCTCAGCTAAGTAGCCCAACAGAGGCTGGTTCTGATTCTTCCAAAAGCCCAAAGGAGCTTTGGGCTTTTGGAAGATTTCTTTGTGCATGCAACCGCACAAAAAGAAAACTTTGGAAATTGTGACTTTCTGAAATTGTTTACTAGGTCCTCTTAAATGGAAGTGAGGGTGGAGGGGGGTCAGACGTTTTTGTAACTGCCCACATTGTTGCAAAATCAGTGACCTGTCCATACAGCCATCCACACCCCCCTCCCTCAGAGATCCCCTGTGCATGTCCCAGGCTCTCCTGAATTCAGATCCTGTCCTCATCTCCACCACCTCCACTGGGAGTCTGTTCCATGCATCCACCACCCTCTCTGTAACATAGAAACATGAGAACAGACAAAGACCGTACAGCCATCCACACACCCCCTCCCTCAGAGATCCCCTGTGCCTGTCCCAGGCTCTCCTGAATTCAGATCCTGTCCTCATCTCCACCACCTCCACTGGGAGTCTGTTCCATGCATCCACCACCCTCTCTGTAACATAGAAACGTGAGAACAGACAAAGACCGTACAGCCATCCACACACCCCGTCCCTCAGAGATCCCCTGTGTCTGTCCCAGGCTCTCCTGAATTCAGATCCTGTCCTCCTCTCCACCACCTCCACTGGGAGTCTGTTCCATGCATCCACCACCCTCTCTGTAACATAGAAACATGAGAACAAAGACCGTACAGCCATTCACACACACCCCTTCCTCAGAGATCCCCTGTGCATGACCCAGGCTCTCCTGAATTCAGATCCTGTCATCTCCACCACCTCCACTGGGAGTCTGTTCCATGCATCCACCACCCTCTCTGTAACATAGAAACGTGAGAACAGACAAAGACCGTACAGCCATCCACACACCCCTCCCTCAGAGACCCCCTGTGCCTGTCCCAGGCTCTCCTGAATTCAGATCCTGTCCTCCTCTCCACCACCTCCACTGGGAGTCTGTTCCATGCATCCACCACCCTCTCTGTAACATAGAAACATGAGAACAAAGACCGTACAGCCATTCACACACACCCCTTCCTCAGAGATCCCCTGTGCATGACCCAGGCTCTCCTGAATTCAGATCCTGTCATCTCCACCACCTCCACTGGGAGTCTGTTCCATGCATCCACCACCCTCTCTGTAACATAGAAACGTGAGAACAGACAAAGACCGTACAGCCATCCACACACCCCTCCCTCAGAGACCCCCTGTGCCTGTCCCAGGCTCTCCTGAATTCAGATCCTGTCCTCATCTCCTCCACCTCCACTGGGAGTCTGTTCCATGTATCCACCACCCTCTCTGTGAAGAAATATTTCCTAAGATTACTCCTGATTCCTCCCCTTTTACCTTCATCCCATGATCCCTCCTTTCTGTTGAAGGAGCTTTATCTCCTGTGCATGGAAACCTTGGAGGTACTTAAATGTCTTTATCATATCTCCCCTATCTCACCTTCCCTTGGTTATGGAAAGATGAGATAATTATAAATAAATAAAACTGCTACATGTTCACCACACAGACACCATCACTACAGCCCATTTATCACACCAACCCTATCATTACTACTGGTTAACCACACAGTCCATCAATTGACTGACAATATTTGCCATACATAATCTGTCTCTACCAAACCTTCATCAAACGCCATCACTATGACACATTCATCACAAAGGCACCTCGCCACTACCTGTTTATCATGCAGACTGTCGCTACCTCACATTCACCAAATGATACCTTACCACTATATGTTCACCACACGAATACCTTAGTACTACATGCTCAGCACGCAGCCTCTTTCCCTACTATACAGGCTGCCAAACTTCACATTCACCACAAAGACTCCATCTTCACCACTACGTGTTCATCATGCAGACTGTCGCTACCTCACATTCACCAAATGATACCTTACCACTGTATGTTCACCACACGGATACCTTAGTACTACATGCTCAGCACGCAGCCTCTTTCCCTACTATACAGGCTGTCAAACTTCACATTCACCACAAAGACTCCATCTTCACCACTACGTGTTTATCATGCAGACTGTCGCTACCTCACATTCACCAAATGATACCTTACCACTGTATGTTCACCACACGGATACCTTAGTACTACATGCTCAGCACGCAGCCTCTTTCCCTACTATACAGGCTGTCAAACTTCACATTCACCACAAAGACTCCATCTTCACCACTACGTGTTTATCATGCAGACTGTCGCTACCTCACGTTCACCAAATGATACCTTACCACTGTATGTTCACCACACGGATACCTTAGTACTACATGCTCAGCACGCAGCCTCTTTCCCTACTATACAGACTGCCAAACTTCACATTCACCACAAAGACTCCATGTTCACCACTACCTGTTTATCATGCAGACTGTCGCTACCTCACGTTCACCAAATGATACCTTACCACTGTATGTTCACCACACGGATACCTTAGTACTACATGCTCAGCACGCAGCCTCTTTCCCTACTATACAGACTGCCAAACTTCACATTCACCACAAAGACTCCATGTTCACCACTACCTGTTTATCATGCAGACTGTCGCTACCTCACGTTCACCAAATGATACCTTACCACTGTATGTTCACCACATGGATACCTTAGTACTACATGCTCAGCACGCAGCCTCTTTCCCTACTATACAGACTGCCAAACTTCACATTCACCACAAAGACTCCATCTTCACCACTACCTGTTTATCATGCAGACTGTCGCTACCTCACATTCACAAATGATACCTTACCACTGTATGTTCACCACACGGATACCTTAGTACTACATGCTCAGCACGCAGCCTCTTTCCCTACTATACAGACTGCCAAACTACACATTCACCACAAAGACTCCATCTTCACCACTACCTGTTTATCATGCAGACTGTCGCTACCTCACATTCACCAAATGATACCTTACCACTGTATGTTCACCACACGGATACCTTAGTACTACATGCTCAGCACGCAGCCTCTTTCCCTACTATACAGACTGCCAAACTTCACATTCACCACAAAGACTCCATCTTCACCACTACCTGTTTATCATGCAGACTGTCGCTACCTCACGTTCACCAAATGATACCTTACCACTGTATGTTCACCACACGGATACCTTAGTACTACATGCTCAGCACGCAGCCTCTTTCCCTACTATACAGACTGCCAAACTTCACATTCACCACAAAGACTCCATCTTCACCACTACCTGTTTATCATGCAGACTGTCGCTACCTCACGTTCACCAAATGATACCTTACCACTGTATGTTCACCACACGGATACCTTAGTACTACATGCTCAGCACGCAGCCTCTTTCCCTACTATACAGACTGTCAAACTAAACATTCACCACAAAGACTCCATCTTCACCACTACCTGTTTATCATGCAGACTGTCGCTACCTCACATTCACAAATGATACCTTACCACTGTATGTTCACCACACGGATACCTTAGTACTACATGCTCAGCACGCAGCCTCTTTCCCTACTATACAGGCTGTCAAACTTCACATTCACCACAAAGACTCCATCTTCACCACTACCTGTTTATCATGCAGACTGTCGCTACCTCACATTCACCAAATGATACCTTACCACTGTATGTTCACCACACGGATACCTTAGTACTACATGCTCAGCACGCAGCCTCTTTCCCTACTATACAGGCTGTCAAACTACACATTCACCACAAAGACTCCATCTTCACCACTACGTGTTTATCATGCAGACTGTCGCTACCTCACATTCACCAAATGATACCTTACCACTGTATGTTCACCACATGGATACCTTAGTACTTCATGCTCAGCACGCAGCCTCTTTCCCTACTATACAGGCTGCCAAACTTCACATTCACCACAAAGACTCCATCTTCACCACTACCTGTTTATCATGCAGACTGTCGCTACCTCACATTCACCAAATGATACCTTACCACTGTATGTTCACCACACGGATACCTTAGTACTACATGCTCAGCACGCAGCCTCTTTCCCTACTATACAGGCTGTCAAACTACACATTCACCACAAAGACTCCATCTTCACCACTACCTGTTTATCATGCAGACTGTCGCTACCTCACATTCACCAAATGATACCTTACCACTGTATGTTCACCACACGGATACCTTAGTACTACATGCTCAGCACGCAGCCTCTTTCCCTACTATACAGGCTGCCAAACTTCACATTCACCACAAAGACTCCATCTTCACCACTACCTGTTTATCATGCAGACTGTCGCTACCTCACGTTCACCAAATGATACCTTACCACTGTATGTTCACCACACGGATACCTTAGTACTACATGCTCAGCACGCAGCCTCTTTCCCTACTATACAGGCTGTCAAACTTCACATTCACCACAAAGACTCCATCTTCACCACTACCTGTTTATCATGCAGACTGTCGCTACCTCACATTCACCAAATGATACCTTACCACTGTATGTTCACCACACGGATACCTTAGTACTACATGCTCAGCACGCAGCCTCTTTCCCTACTATACAGACTGCCAAACTTCACATTCACCACAAAGACTCCATCTTCACCACTACCTGTTTATCATGCAGACTGTCGCTACCTCACATTCACCAAATGATACCTTACCACTGTATGTTCACCACACGGATACCTTAGTACTACATGCTCAGCACGCAGCCTCTTTCCCTACTATACAGGCTGCCAAACTACACATTCACCACAAAGCCTCCATCTTCACCACTACCTGTTTATCATGCAGACTGTCGCTACCTCACATTCACCAAATGATACCTTACCACTGTATGTTCACCACACGGATACCTTAGTACTACATGCTCAGCACGCAGCCTCTTTCCCTACTATACGGACTGCCAAACTTCACATTCACCACAAAGACTCCATCTTCACCACTACCTGTTTATCATGCAGACTGTCGCTACCTCACATTCACCAAATGATACCTTACCACTGTATGTTCACCACACGGATACCTTAGTACTACATGCTCAGCACGCAGCCTCTTTCCCTACTATACAGGCTGCCAAACTTCACATTCACCACAAAGACTCCATGTTCACCACTACCTGTTCATCATGCAGACTGTCGCTACCTCACATTCACCAAATGATACCTTACCACTGTATGTTCACCACACGGATACCTTAGTACTACATGCTCAGCACGCAGCCTCTTTCCCTACTATACAGGCTGTCAAACTTCACATTCACCACAAAGACTCCATCTTCACCACGACGTGTTCATCATGCAGACTGTCGCTACCTCACGTTCACCAAATGATACCTTACCACTGTATGTTCACCACACGGATACCTTAGTACTACATGCTCAGCACGCAGCCTCTTTCCCTACTATACAGGCTGCCAAACTTCACATTCACCACAAAGACTCCATCTTCACCACTAGGTGTTCGTCACACAGCTTCCATCACTTCTATAATTCAGCAGACAGACAGACACCAGCCTTAGGACCTAAGCTTTGCCCGCAGCGCTCCCAGGACATCCTTCAGTGTATTACAATGAAATGCTGGAGGGACACAAGTCGCTGACATTTCTCTCTGTCCACTGGAGCCAGTGGCTTTTCTGGCAGGTTGTGATATCCACAATCGTTTCAGGACTGATGATGCATTTCCAAAAAGTATTCGTCGTTATCTGGCTGAGTTATTTGGGTCAGGCCCAGATTACTTACCTGCTTCCCAGGCTGATGAATACAGGTCCCTCCCTTATAAAGGGACTTCCATTGGTCACTTGTACTTCACCTCAGGCCACCCTGATCTGTAAGATCCTGTCCTGGTTTATGAGGAGTCAGGAGACTGCTATTTACGGATTTCATGGCTTCCTCCATTCAGCCCTTGTTGCTGGACGTTGTAAGACAGACTCTGCTCAGGGTACTCTTAGCAGGAAGAGATGATATTAGCAGAGACTTTCCCTTTCAGCCTCAGCTCTCACTATCAAGTAGAGCAGATTGCACATTTCTTAATCCTGTAGGAAACAGATTTATGGGATGAGAGAACTTTGCATGCGGTTTGAATGGTGAGAGCTTGTTTTCCTTGTAATACTAACGCCTGTCTCCAGTTGCCTCTTTCCCTAATCTATTGCCTCTTTCCTGGAACTCCTGTTTTCACCCTTTAATTCTCTCTCTGTTTTCCTTCTCAAGTTGCTCCTGCTTAGAAGATAATGGTCTCATTTTCCTGGTGTAGGTGTTCTGCTTGTGAGTAAAGCTGAAGGTTTCCCGCTGTGCCATTAAGTTTACAGCGGAGTTGCTATTGCTATTATCTCTCACAACTGTTTTATTTGGGGGAAGAGAGAGTACGCTGTACATGATACCAAAATAAATTGGTATTTGCAGTCAAACCGAACAGATAGCAGAGATGAAGGATGAGCTGTGGCTGGCGCAGGACCCTAGAGGGACATTATCGGATTACTGAAAACCGGAAGGCAGCAGAAGAGCTCAGGGTACTGGTGGCCTCCCATCCTGACACATAGTCACACACAGACAGACTCTCACAGATACAGGTACACGGGGGGCATGTACAGATACTGTCAGTCACACAAATCAGACACAGATACCATCACGCAGTCACACCCTGAGGCACACTGCAGCTGCCTATACACAGATACCGACCCATGTAATCAACATTAGCATGCACGGTAAGGCTCCCTTTTCCATGCTGTAAATAGTGTTCTATGCAGTAAGGCTTTACCACGTATGACAAAAGAGATCTGGATCTGCAAAAATCTATCATATACAAATGAGGGGTTACCGTGCTGACACTAAGCATCAGGTTATGCTCCCGGTCCACTAACTGGATGCCATTTAATACCTGCTGAGCCCTGGTGTTACGTTACTAACGTGAACATGCCTCTTACCCAGAGGAATCGTAACTCAGCACAGTGAGCGAGCTGCCGGAAGGGCTCGGCTAACTGGAGACGGGGAGCCTGAAAAATGAAGGCCATGGGCAGGAGAAGACGTTGTACCTCTGTACCCCACAGGTGCTGGGGGGCGAATAGATTGGACCCCAGCTAGCACACATTTTTTGGAGGGAATTCTCACACATATGTACACATCCATGCCACAAACGTGTCTACTCAGATAAAGCACTGCTCCATACAAAGTACAAGACACAGAGGAGACAGGCACGCTCGCTCCATGGTACCAACGTGATTCTCGGGACCATTTCTGTCATTGGTGTGGTTACTGCAGGAATTCAGAGACCGTTTGAGGGAGCCCTGGTTACTAATGTGCAGGGATGCTCCTCCAGCCAGGGCTGTCCCCCACCCCCAGTTCTTCCATCACCTTCCTCGCCAACGTGAAAATAAAGTTTTCACAAGGTCTCAGCAAGACAAGGGGAGAGACAGAAGAGAGGGGAGAAAAAGGTGACAAGGGAGCTCATTAAGGATAAATCCGCCTTTCTTTCCACAAGACAAATGCATTTCCGAGCAACGGGTTACTGGAGGACAAAGACCACTGGTGAGGGAATGGCTGGGGCTGGAATGGATCGGGAATCAGAATGGAGCAGGGCTATGGGGCTGGGAGCCGGAGCTGCTCCTTAAAATCCTGCTAACATTTACCAAAAGTAACAAATTCATTTCATCAGCGTAAAACAACCAAACCTCATTCCCCCTATTTGGGAAAGGACATTTGTGTTACTATAACCTTTGTGATTCCTTCCTTTTCTGGGCTCTAGAATTGATTCTATAATCTTCCTAAATGTGTGGAGATTGGGAGGAGTCAGGGGGCAGGATGTCTGGGAAACGTACCGGAAGCAGAAGCAGACACTGCTTGGTGGAAGCTCACCAGATGTGGCCCCGAGTCCTGAAGGAATTCTCGGCTCTCCAAGTCCACACCAGGAAGCTCCAGGTGCAGCAGAGAAGTGCCCATGTGGCCTTGAAAGTGGAAATCATCTGGACCCATGCAAGCAGAAAGGAGGAGGCACATCGACTGCACAGGATCCCTTTCTCATGCATACACCCTCAGATAGGCTACCTCTCTCTCTCTCACTCACCCCTGCACATCGGCTCTGTCTCTCTCACACACACACACAGAGCCCTACACACGGTATGATCATGCAAACACTATGCTGGCTTCCAGTGGAGTCTTCTAGTGAATTTAAACGGCTGCTATTTGCTTTTAAATGTGCCTGTGGTTCTTACCCCCTTATCTGAGTAGGGGCCTTGGCCGTATGTGCCAGGTAGACAGCTCCTGCTATGCCAGTCAGTGCTGTTGGACGTCAGATTTAAGGGGATGACCGAAAAGGCCTTCTGGGTGCTGTGCCCACATTGTGCACCCTTTTACCAAATTCACTACAGAAGAAAGATGATTGTTGTAAACGCTTTCCTTTTCACCTCTGCTTTCTGTTAGGCTGAAGTGGTCACTTCTAGCAGTTTCTAAGTGCTGGTCTTTAGCTCTATTTGTGGGAAGGCATTCCTTTAGTTGACTTTTATTGATTGTGTATTCTCTGCTGTTGTATTTAGTTGTGTATGGAGGCACTGTCTTCTCTGCCCGGGTTTGTACACCAAGCATGGTCTGGATTTCATTTCCCTTGGTTTTAATGTTATGGATTGTTTGCTATGTATTTGGGGTTATATCTCTGACTTTTATTGAATGTGTATTCTCTGCCATTGTATTTAGTTGTGTATGGAGGCACTGTCTTCTCTGCCCGGGTTTGTACACCAAGCATGGTCTGGATGTCATTTCCCTTGGTTTTAATGTTATGGATTGTTTGCTATGTATTTGGGGTTATATCTCTGACTTTTATTGAATGTGTATTCTCTGCCGTTGTATTTAGTTGTGTATGGAGGCACTGTCTTCCCTGCCCGGGTTTGTACACCAAGCATGGTCTGGATGTCATTTCCCTTGGTTTTAATGTTATGGATTGTTTGCTATGTATTTGGGGTTATATCTCTGACTTTTATTGAATGTGTATTCTCTGCCGTTGTATTTAGTTGTGTATGGAGGCACTGTCTTCTCTGCCCGGGTTTGTACACCAAGCATGGTCTGGATGTCATTTCCCTTGGTTTTAATGTTATGGATTGTTTGCTATGTATTTGGGGTTATATCTCTGACTTTTATTGAATGTGTATTCTCTGCCGTTGTATTTAGTTGTGTATGGAGGCACTGTCTTCTCTGCCCGGGTTTGTACACCAAGCATGGTCTGGATGTCATTTTCCTTGGTTTTAATGTTATGGATTGTTTGCTATGTATTTGGGGTTATATCTCCTGCAGTGTAAATGCCTGGGCAGTTTGTTAGTTTTCTAAAGGCTGTTCAACACCAGCAGTATTATAGTCATTGGGTTGCACTGAATTCCTGGGAATGATGACCAGGGACCCTTTCTCCCGCTGCAGCATCTGGTCGGACTCTGCAGTGATAACCTGTAAAGCTGTAGAAGTTCATATTCCCTGCAATTACAATCAGTGAATTATTTTGGTCCGCACTCACAGAAGATCTGTTATGCATTGCAATACCAAAGACCTGGGAAATCTGAAGAGAAGCTGCAGCTTGGGGTGTGGGGCACAGGCTGCAAAGCTGAAACCGATATCTGCACAGGCTTTGCATTGGCTGCAATGACTCTGGGGCTGCAGGTTAGGACTTTTAATATTATCTTAGGCTGCTGTATTCTTTGTCTGTGCCTTGTCTGGCAAGCTGGTGCATGGTTTTGCTATGCTTTTATTACTGTAACCAGCCGGAGCAACCAAATTCAGATTGGAAAGAAATAAAAATACATTACTACATAGCACAGAGATTGCTGATCCTCTGCAGCATCCATCGTCAGTCTGCCTTCCAGACTGCAGCAGGAAGCCACCATCTGCTCTGCGCTTCCAATGCTCTAAAAATCATTTTATTTCTTCCTTTACAAGGACGGAGTTTGGGTCAAACTGTTTCCCCCCAATCCAACCTGCATCCTCATAACCTGTTTCCAGTGTCTGACTGCTGCACACGATAGGAATCAGATTTTCATCCCATTTGTAATGTAACTTTAAGCTGTGACTGGGAGGCTTTCACCGGGACCTTTCATTGCAGCCCTGACCTGCTGTGAGCCACGAATATCGGAGTCCATCACATGCTCTAGAACTGTGGCAGTGCGATGGAGCCAGAGTGAACGGCTATGAAACTGCAGGCTCCACCTTCAAGTCACCGATTTCTCACTTACTGTGTGATCTTGGGCACGTCAGTAGCTCTCTGGGGCAAGGTGGCTCTGTACAACGATACTACAGAAAGAATAAATGTTATATTACCAAGTGCCTGATTCCACAGACACAGAATGGGAGAAGGCCTAAAACTGCAATATTCAGGTATAGCACAGTATGTTGGATTAGATTTTTTAATTTTTTTAAATTCTGAACACGTATGGTATGATATTCCTGGCTGTGGTGCCCGAGACTCACCTGTTAGTCACAAGCCTCCTAGGGACTGGTTTATCTAGCACACACGTGGCTCCAGACTCATCAATTAAACTAGCCCGGTACTTCCAGGATGACAAATGCTTAATCTGCCCCATAGTACAGATAAACTTATTACCAGCGTTAAAGAGAACACAGTGATTCACAGACCTCTGGGGGATGGAGCAAGGGAGTTGTTTTCTTGTAAACTATTTTGTTCTACAAAGCAGAAATGTATGCAGGTCATGCAAGCCTGAATACGGAGAGGGTGTTACAGTCATGCATTGCTGTGTCCTCTGATTCCACAAGAGTCTGCGCTCTGGCCCAGACAGACATCTCATTTTCCTCACTTCACCTTTCTTTAAGTGAGAGATCTTCTCGCCTCCAAGAATTAATGAAACTCAGGCTCAGAAGGACATTTTCCTGCAGTGAAAGTTTACAGCCCGTGTCCCGCCCTGAGCGCTTCAGTGATGCTTCCTGCGTTTGCAGCTGATGACGCTGGCGCCAGTCATCACTGCGTATTACAGCCAGACAGAAAGGAAGGCAAAATAGCTTTTTAGTGTCTGAACAATTGGAAAAGTAACTAAAATTCAAGCCTGAATAAACACAGGTGCCCGGCCTGGGCTTCTCACACCCACGGACATGGACAATCCTTTTGTCATCTGCTGACCTAAGGCCCCTTCAGCCTCATTCACTACTACCCCAGGTTTTTGCCCACTTCAGTGCCAGTCAGAGGCCACCAACCAGGACTCCCTCCAAACGCAGCTCATGTGAAGCTCACAATGCAATAAGTCATGTGCGAGCCACATCCCCAGTCTTCTAATGAGAAGGAAATCAAAGCAGCGCACGCTAGGGAGAAATGTGCGTTTCTGAGTCAAACGTTTACTGCATTGGGCACAAGGACATCTAAATTGTGCGTTCCCGGCAGAACTTGCATGAAGTTACAGAAACCTGCAATGCCTTTTGTTTACGGCAAGGAATCACCCTCAGTTTTTTAAGGTGTCCTCTAGGTACTCAGCATGCTCCAGCCCCCTAATCCCGATATACATTTTTACATTTGTTTGTTCTAACCCCAAGCAACTAAATCTTAAAGGAATCTCTCTAAGCAACCCTACAAGGGGCGCATTTATCGCAACACAGAGAACCGCATCTCTTATGTAAACGTTACTCCTCCTCCAGAGCTGGAGTTAATTTTCCAGCCTGTGTGTGCACTTTCCTGCCTCGGGCGGTAATAGCCAATGCCTTCATGTGCAGGCAGCTTAAATGTGATGGGCGCTACCCGATATGCTTTGGTTAGGGCGCGCATTTTACACGCCACTCTCCTTGCTGCGTCCGGTGCTATTATTATGCGCAGGAAACGTGCACTTGTGCGTTATGCTGAGCGCGCCTTATTGCATCAGCCTGTCAGTATCACTGCTGAGCCATGGCCGAGGCTGCCCTGAGCCCACATTACAATCTTCTCTCTTCCGGAGGGAAGGCCAGAGTGCCGTGCATTCTCTTGGCAAGCTCACATGCCAAGCGCACACGAGCCAGCAGTGTACGGCCCAGTGGTCAAGCATTACTTCATACCAAATGGAAGTTCTCAGCCAATCAGATTCATGGATGCCTTTTTCTTATCTGGTCATCAAATAAAAAAAAAAAGAAAAATGAACACTTGGAGAATTTCACTATCAGACCAAAACGTCAATAACTTTTGCAGGTTCTTGACTGCTCAAACTACAGTCAGGCAGAGGAAGCAGCTGTGAATAACAAGGCTTTATCCTAGCACCACCTGTGTACACGGCACTGTACATTTACTGTACCAGCTTGGAAATTCACTTAACTTCATCTGGTTGGTGATCATTTTTCATACCAGAAACAAATCATTGAAATAATGAAAGACACATTTTCCCAATTTTCAATCTCAGTGTCCAGGCGCTAATCTGGCATTTGTCTCATAGCTGCAGGAGATCATTATCCTGTTTTCCTGGCAATTATCAATTCAATGCAGCTCATCAGAAAATTCCAAAAACTATTATGGCAAATTAGCTACCTTAGGGCCTTATTCATTAAAGCTTTTTTCTCTTATTTTGTGTCTAAGGGGGAAAACCCTTAGTAAATCAGGTACTTGGTTATTAAAAGTTTCTCCAGCTGTGAGCACCATAAATTGTGGAGAATGTAGGGATGTGCCAGCAGGTTTTTGGGAGTTCAGAGAAAACTGCTTATCAGTAACACTGTGTGAAAACTCCAAGGTACTATAGTGCGGAGCGGAGGGGGAACTGATGAGCATGTGAGCACTTGCCTACCTGCACTGTTCAGTCCATTATAGAAAGAGTGAGAAATCCTGGGCAGAGAGCAGCCACCAGGGATGTGCCAAGCTTACCAGCAGCAGTTACAGGACAAACATTTGGGCATCATAGAAACATGAGGGTAGAAAAAGTCCAATTAATTCAGCATCACTTCCTTTGAGATCCCCCTGTATTTATCCCAGGCTTTCTTGAATCCAGATACTGAACATAAGAACATAAGATCATGCCATATTAGGTTAGACCAAGGGTCCATCAAGCCCAGCATCCTGTGTCCAACAGTGGCCAATCCAAGTCACAAGTACCTGGCAAGTACCCAAACATTAGATAGATCCCAAGCTACTATTGCTTATTAATTACCGTAATAGCAGTTTATGGATTTTTCTTCTAGGATCTTATCCAAACATTTTTTAAACCCAGTTATACTAACTGCTGTAACCACATCCTCTGGTAATGAATTCCAGAGTTTAACTATGCATTTTCTTGGATTTATTTTAAATGAGCTACTTGCTAACTTCATGGAGTGCCCCCTAGTCCTTCTATTATCTGAGAGAGAGTAATTAACCAATGTACATTAACTTGTTCAGGTCCTTTCATTGTTTTGCAGACCTGTGTCATATCCCCTGGTTTTTGTCTCCACCACTTCCACTGAAAAGCCAATCCACGCATCCACCTAAGATTACTCCTGAATGTACCCCTTTCATCCTCATCTCATGGCCCCTGGTTCTAGAGTCTCCTTTCCATTGAAAAAGGCTCATGGAAACCTTTGAGATATTTGAATGTCTCTCTCACTTCTCCCCATCTCACCTTTCCTCTAGGGGTGCACATGTTTAGATCTTTAAGTCTGTCCCCTTGTGATTTAGAAGGAAGACCACTGGCCATGTTAGCAGCCACGATCTGGAGTGACTCCATCCTGTGCGGTGAGGTCTCCAGAATCATCCGCTGTATTCCCAGTGAGGTCTCACCAGGGACCCATACAGGGGCAATATCACCTCCCTATTCTGCTGACCAGTCCTCTCCCCATGCAGTCAAGCATCCTTCTGGCTTTTGCTGTTGCCATATCCACCTTAAGATCATCAGATACCCTCACCCCAGATCTGGCTCTTCCTTTCTGTTTAGAAGAATTTCCCCTCCCCTTCTGCTTCAGTGCTGGGCAGATCGGGCTTATGCCTCAGAGCTCATGCCACCCCTTGCTGCTGGCTTTGCACACAGATTGCCTAGGAAAGGGAAGGTGAGTTGTACTGTTTGCAACTGCTGTTACTTACCGGAAGAAAGAATCTGCACTCAGTGAAGTAAACCCTGGCAGCTCGGGATGTGCGCTGGCCCTCCCGCCGACACAGCCCCGGGGCCGAGCTCCCGCGGCCGCCGCGCAGCGCACGTGCTCCGGGGAGGCGCTTAGCTCCGCCCCAGGGGGGCGTGGCTCCCTCTCCCGCTATAAAAGGCGGAGGTGCGCGGCGAGGCTCCGCAGCCGAGAGTGGGGACGCGATGGCGCCGGCGCTGCTGCTGCCCTGCCTGCTGGGGCTCCTGCTGCTCCTGCAGCCGCTCGCCGCCTGGTACAAGCACGCGGCCAGCCCCCGCTACCACACGGTGGGGCGCGCCTCGGGGCTGCTCATGGGGCTCCGCCGCTCCCCCTACCTGTGGCGCCGGGATCTGCCCCCGGGGCTGCGCCTCTGGAGCCGGCTCCGCGCGCCGCCCGACGGAGCCTGCGGGCACCCGGTGAGTAGTGGGGATCGTCCGCGGGGCTTCTGACTGGGGCGACATCGGGACCGGTAAGAGCTCGGCAGCTGCTTGCGAACAGCACAGCGCGAGAGGCTGACCCGCCTTGTCCCGTTCCTCCGCTCGCTGCTGGAAGTCATCAGCCCGGAGCCCGATTGCTCGGGGGAGAGGAGGGAGCCTGGACACTCGCTGGATCCCATCCGAGTTTCCTGGGCTGGTTCGGTTCTAGCGCGGGCTCGTGGCTTTAGTACATCCCAAGCTAAACTCCGCTCTGCCCTGGCCACAGGGAAGCTCCTTCTGTGCGGAGATAAAATCTCTGGGTAAGGAGGACTCTCTCTCCGTTGGGAGCCATTCCTGGGACTTCTGGCCGTTAGCTGCAGGTTCGCGAGAGATTTTTGCGCTCATTAGAGTCCAAGATTGCAGGTAATTAGCGCGGGGGGAGAGTATCTTTATCTGGTAGCTCGACAAACGCGAATTCCTTACTCAAGCAAGCGTTGTGGGGAGGGCTCTACAGGTGGCACCAGGGCGCGGTATCTGTTCCCCCTTTCGGAGTAAGCCTCCCGTTTGCGTGCGATAAGAGGGGTCTGAGCGCTGTAAGCGAGGGTGGGGCTGCAGATGCGCGGGTGCTGCTAACGCTTCTGCCTCTCTTCTCCACAGCCCTCCCGAGTGCACGGACCCGGACGGCCCTGCCCCGTCAGACTCTTGCGATGATGCCAGCAGCAGGTGGGGCCGTCACATCTTGGCCAAGCCTAGGAAGAGACGCCCAGTGAGCCCCCTAGCAAAGGGACCAGGGCTGCGGACTCCGTGTGAAGGCTTTGGAGATGCCGAGGACACTACCAGCGGCACTGCTGGGGCTACTGCCAGGCCGGGACATGGGCCACGGGCCACCTGGGCAACGGTGCAGAAAGGGACCTGAGGAGGGAGGGAGGGGGGTTTCTACATTAGCTTTTGTGACTGTGTCTCTCTCTCTCCTTTCCATAATAAATGTGGGTTGTAAAGATGTCCATGACTGTATCACCTAGAATAGCCCGGACTCCTTCCAGTCTCCCAGCCCCCAAAAAGCAGGCACGACTACCCCTAAGTTTTAAATGATGAAAATAAATGTTATTTCTGTACAAAAATGATAGCGGTGCTGGCAGCTGCTCACTTACATCTTTGGTACTGTTTACAAGATTTCCTCCTTCCCTCCCCCCAGGACTGGCCCTGAGGCTGCAGCCTCTTCTCCTGCCCTGTCCTGTCACCTTCTTGCTGGCAGAGGGCTCTGGAAAGAAGGAGGTGCTTGGAATAGTTTAACGTGGCTCTGGTTCACAGGGGGAGACTGATAGGCAATGAATCAACCTGCTGGACTCTGCCCCCATAGAAAGGAAACTATTTACTCTCAGAGCCCGGGCTCCGTACAGTAAGATGTGCTGGGGTCAGGGCCGGTTTTAGGCACCAGATATCCGGGTCAAGAAGGAGGCGCCTGCTCTAGCAAGCCACTTCCCAGCTGTGCTGCTATGGGACGCTGCAGGGAGATGGGGAAGGAGAGCGAGTTTCCATCTCTAGGGTCTCCCAGGAGGAGGGAGCCTCCAAACAGATTGGGTATTGGCAAACAAATGACCCAGATCCCCCATCCTCCTCACACTTTTTCTCTATTTATTTCCTAAATTATGTGGATAACGAACGCAAATGATTCCCATTTGGAATCTGTTCCCTAAATGAGGGAGGCAGAACAGGAGCTTGGATGGAGCAAGCTGAGCCCCTGTCCAACGCTGCGGTAGAGCAGAGACAGGTGGCCCCTGTCCTCCCTTTTCAAACCTAGATTATAAGCCCTCTGGGGATAGGGAAATACCTGCACTACCTGCATGTAATCTGCTTTGAAGTGCTGAAAGTGTGTGAAAAATGGAATATAAAAGAAATCATAAAATAATATCAATTAAAGCTCAATGACAATACAGACAAATACAAGGCAGCTCATCACTGGATTTTATCCCCACTCACCTTAAGAAGACAGTTCTGCCACAAAAGTCAGGGTTTTAATTTCTTCTGAAATTGTTAAATTTGCCTCTTCTCTCACTTCCAGAGGTAAATTAATCCACAAACTTGGAATAACAATAGAAAACAATCTGCTATCCAAACAGGAATGTGAATTTTTTCACTGGCAGAAGACGCAAACGCTTGTCTACCTACAGAACGTAGATTTCTTTTGGCCAAGTGCCATTCCAGAGAATCCTTCAATGAAGGAGAACCAGTAATTCTCATTCTACAAACTGCATTTAGGAAAACAATTAAAGCTACTACTGAATACCTGCGGCTTCACAATGCTCTTACAGGCCTTCAGACTTCCTAAACCTGATTAGGGCAGCGCCCGTTACCTGCCCATATCCTAACTACACGGACACTCAGAGTCCTCCATCACCCACTCTGGCCGCAGTACATTGGTCATCTGTGTCCTTTCGCATGCAATACAAAGTCCTGACAACTCTATCCAAACTTTTCCATCTGAACGTGCATGTCTTCATTACGTCAATATGAGCCTTCAAGACAAGCAGGCTCACCAGTAAAAGCCCATTAGATGTCCCTACAACGAAAATTGCCAGGTCTGATATATCTAGAAAGAGGTGCTTTCTGTCGCCAACCCTGGCTTTGGAATGCAGCCCTAAAAACATTGAAATGCAACTTAAAAACATTTCTATTTCTGAAACTATACAGAACAACGCTGTATTATTACCTTATTCTTATTATTTGAGAGCATTTTTCCTCTCATGTCTGGCTTTATTTGAAAGCAGCTATAATTTCCCTGAAACCTTTTCGAAGGCAGTATTAATTTAATTACTAATTTAATTTTTATTGTACCATTTTTTGTAATGTTCAGTTTAATTTGATTGTACATTGTCTATGTAATGTTGTAAAAAGCTACAATCAACCTACTGGAGTAGGCAGTCTATAAAAAATTGTAAATAAAATATCTGAAAGAGCAAATAACTGATTCACATCTACCCGTTCTAGACCTCTCATGATCTTAAAGACCTCTATCATATCCCCCCTCAGCCGTCTCTTCTCCAAGCTGAACAGCCCCAACCTCTTCAGCCTTTCCTTATAGGGGAGCTGTTCCATCCCCTTTATCATTTTGGTCGCCCTTCTCTGTACCTTCTCCATCACAATTATATCTTTTTTGAGATGCGGCGACCAGAATTGTACACAGTATTCAAGGTGTGGTCTCACCATGGAGCGATACAGAGGCATTATGACATTTTCCCTTCTATTCACCATTCCCTTCCTAATAATTCCCATCATTCTGTTTGCTTTTTTTGACACAATATGGCTGCATCCCAGCAGTGACCGCAGTGCAGGGATGCCAAAAACCAGACTGTCATGAAAAGGGAGGAACAGGGCCACTTGTCTCTACAATACTGCAGCATTGGACAGGCTCCTGCTCTGTCTCTATCATTTAGGGAACAGATTCTAAATGGGAATAGTTTGTGTTTGTTTTCCACATAATTTAGGAAGAAAGAAAAAAAGTGTGTAGGAAAGCAAGGTGGGGGAACTTTGTTATTTGCAAAGCAATATCCAGTATGTCTTGAGGCTTCCATAACCCTAGCAAGGTCAGATTTAAGGTTATATTTAGTTAAGAATGTTATTGCAAATGAATATTGCATTGATTTATCATAGGAGGCTGCAATGCTGTCACTGGAGGGATGGGCTTCCATATGTGGAGCTGTGCTGCTGTCACTGGACATTTTTTCCTGGGTTACGGTCCTAATATGGAACCTAACATCGTGTAACTACAGCAAGGGTTATTTTTCCCAATATGCAACAACTTGCACTTGTCCACATTAAATTTCATCTGCCATTTGGATGCCCAATCTTCCACTCTTGCAAGGTCCTCCTGTAATGTATCACAATCCGCTTGTGATTTAATTACTCTGAATAATTTTGTATCATCTGCAAATTTGGTTACCTCACACTTCATATTCATTTCCAGATCATTTATATATATATAGAAAAGCACCGGTCCAAGTACAGATCCCTGAGGCACTCCACTGTTTACCCTTTTCCACTGAGAAAATTGTCCATTTAATCCTACTCTCTGTTTCCTGTCTTTTAACCAGTTTGTAATCCACGAAAGGACATTGCCTCCTATCCCATGAGTTTTTAGTTTTCTTAGAAGCCTCTCATGAGGGATTTTGTCAAACGCCTTCTGAAAATTCAAATACACTACAATGATATTTTCTTCCCAGATCAATGGTCTTTGGGGTGAGAGAAAGTTCATACTGTATGAATGGGAGAAATATAACAAATAAGCAAAGAGTTCTCAGAGAGTCTGATAGGATCAGAGCTGGATTTACTCCACTTTATTTCCATGGACACAGAATGGAAGAAATGCTTCAGTGAATCAGGCCCTCAAAGAGAAAATAAAACTGGATCATTAGGTGTTTGCATCACAGAGGGCAGCTCTAACTTCTCTTCTGCTTCCTTTCCTCATTCTTCAGTTCAAACAACTAAAGCAAAACCTCCAGAGGAGCACAAAAAGCAGAAAAGTTTCTGTGAGAAAGCACCTAGTCCTCTGCTGGACATCTGACATGCAGCTTGTAGGAGGCCTATGTAATGAAAGTGGTTACAATAATCTATGGAGTGATGCATTTTTCTTTATAAAACACATTGCACACACACACACACACACCACACACGCACACATATGCACACACACACACACACACACACACACACTCTCTCTCTCTCTCTCTCTATGTCTGTATGTCTGTGTAGGGGTTTATGTTGGGGGGTGATGCATTAATGGAAAAAATAAATGCCCTTAATAGAGCTAAGTTGACTCAAGAAAACGGATGCACTCCCGGGATGAGCAATTACCTAAAACTGCTGTAAGGAAAGTGATGCCTGTTGACTTCCTGTTAACACTACCAGATACGCTGTTTCAATGCTAGGGCAGTGCTTTCTTATTGTTATTTTTTCCCACTGCTCTTCTGCTATTAAGAGCCATATTTCTGTTTCTAGATGCAATGGCTTACTGTATTTATTTCCTAGAAGAATTGCCAGACTGAGGGGCCATGAAGCCCAATATCCTTTCCAGCAGTGGCCAGTCCAGGTCCATCTGACGGGAGTAAACCTTCACCACTGTACTCTTCCTCAACACACATGGAATTTCCACCCATAGCGTCTACTCTGTCTTTAGTCTCCTACAGGAACTATCAGAGAGTGATGCTTGCAGGTTTTGGAATTGCAAGGCAATCCAGCTTGAATCAAAGGCTATGTAAGAAATTGTCATTTTGAAATTTAATATAAGAATTGAGCTTAGATAGCCATGAGCTTTCCCTTTTCACTTCACCCTTCACCATTACCACACTGCTCGTTGCTATAACAGGGCCATAGCTTTATTGCATACTTACATGCGTGACATTTTGGGCCCCAAGCCAGTTCTGATTTCTTCACCTATGTGGTGTGAGTAGGTGTTTGAGAGCATGCGCCCCTGTGCCACGATGCGACTGACACAAATCTAAGGCTGGCTGTGGTCCTCACCGCTGGCGGATGAGCACATCCAGGTATGGGCTAGGCTGAAGCTGAAGACTTGGAGAGGAGCAAATGAACCAGAAACTAGGACATCGCTGATGAGAACCAGCAACTCATGCTGGTCTCTGGGGTAGCCCTCTGGCTACTCTGTAAGCCCTTTCAGACTAATCGCTTAGGAATGGCTTGAGTGTAGGACCAACGAAGGCTGAGGACTCAGGACACTGATGACAAGACAAGGCTGAAGGCTCTGGAACAAGACAAAGGACTTGGAACAGGCAGATGGCTGGAACAAGAACTCCAGAGACCAGGGTCAGCACTCAGTAACTCGGACTCAGGAATTAGGAACTTGGACTTTAAAACCAAGGACAAGACTTGAACCAGCTGAGGACTCGGACTGAAGATTGGAGAACTCAAGACAAAGACAGGAACACCAGACTTGGACCTTAGGCAACAAAGACAGGAACAGGAGACCTCTGGAACTCAGGACACGAAGACAGAACACCACACCAGGAACGAGAGACCAGGAACTCATGAAAGAGCACAGGACCTGAAGACCTTGCAAAGGCCAGAAGCAAGAGGAGAAGTGGCCTTTTAAAGGCCCAAGGCAGTGACTTCATTGGGAGAGGCCACAGGGCTTTTCCTACTGCAGTCCCTTTAAATCTTGAGCAGGTGTGGGTGTTCTGGCCTCAGGAACGTTGGCGGTGAGGAAGGATGTTGGTGGTGTTCCAGGCCACGAAGATCACAGGTCCCGTCGGCAGCATCTGGGACAGTGGCACTTCGGGCCTCACAAGAAGGCAGAGGTTGTGTCAGTGGCATCTCACCACCACTTGGAACAGGCGGCGACTCCGGCTGGGGAGTGGTATCACTACACTGTGGAGCCCTCTCCTTCCTCCACTACCCTACAGCCTGCCATCTGGGACCAGCCAATCCATGATAGGGAAAGGGAAAAGAGATAAAGTCACCTGGTTTGCCCTCTTTTATACCCATCAGCTGTCCATCCTCCATCTGCAGATCCCACCCTTGACCCTTCCCCTCATCCTGTGTCCAGAGGAAATTATCATGGAGATGAAGGAAAGAGTGGGGGACCCCTCCCCTCATCAGGTGAGTAACGGTGCTTAGTTAGCATCGCCTGACCAGGCCTTCTGGCCTGGGGACTTCTCCTTACCTTGGCTTCTTCTAATAGTGGATCCCACTTACAAGAAGTTTTTTTCCGAGATTCCTCTCATGGCAACCGAATGCCTGGGCTGGCCAGTGAACCCAGCGTTTAAAACTTTGCGCTATCATGTAGGAGAGTGGAGCATCCTCCCTGCTTAGTCTCCTTATTCCAGAAACCAAAGCATGAGAGCCCAACAGATTAAACAAAAAATGGTGCTTTGTCGAGACGACATCGTATAGAGAGAGCTTCTGTAGGAACATGGAACATAAAAGGACAAGAAGTGAGTTTGGACTTTGCTGACTCTATCCTGGATGAATTGGGCACCCACTTCCAGCCACCAGCACCTTTCTTACTTCTCCATGTGGACAAGAACCACAATAAAAATGAGCCATTTGATTAAAAGACATTTTGCTACCCTCAAATTTAATTCCTGACAGCAAGGGTCAATTGATTATCATTTCTCCTCATCGTTTCTTTAGTTCACACTTTGGCCATGAGAGCTGAGATTGTGTTACAGTAGGTCAATGTTTATATTCTTGGTGTCAAAGCCACAGTAAAGCGAGCATAATACCAGCCTATGGATACATCACAAGTACATTTTCTAACACATTTTAGTGTAAAACTCTTCTGTTCAATATTGGCGTATCAGATCTGAAGAGCTAAGGATGGGTCATGGAGCCACAAAGCGAACTTTAATCTGCTCCACACCAAAATAAGTGTGTGGAGGTAAAATAACGTTACCAGTCAGACATGAGATACATAAATTATCACACAGTAGTGTTGCTATAAGCATTCAGGAACCATATCCCATAGTAACAGCCAGTCGAAAATGTTCTGCTTGGGTGGAAAGCATATTAATTCCCATCTGTAGCCTTGGATGGTACGGGGCTATCTCTGAGTGAACCTCATTTTTTGGAAATCTTTACATCTCCCGCTATTTGAAGAGAGATCAATCATCAGCTGATGTTATCCTAGTCATTAGGTGTCTAGTTCAGATCTTTTATATGACTGCCAAATTGACTAATCAAGATTTTTTACACAATAGTATAAAGCCTGGACCTTGAGGGCCACCAGAGCAGGCAGCTTTTCAGGATATCCACAATGAATAGAAATGAGGTCTATTTGCATGCACTGCCTTCCATGCATGCAAATATATCTGATGCATATTTCTTCTGGATATCTTGAAAACCAGCTTCGGAGGTGGTCTTCAGGGACAAGACTGAGAAACAGTGGAAATCACTGGAACTAAAAAACATGATCACATTACTCCTACTGGCTTTGGAATGCCTTACGAATTACACAAAATAATATACGAACACCAAACAAACTGGCTAAGTACATGTATAAGACTACACTCCCCAAACAGAAACCTCCGCTCAGCCAACAAAGGTCTATTAAAGATTCCACCTGCTCGCTCCAAACAACTCACCTCAACTCGGAAGAGAGCCATATCCCTAGGAAGTCCCAAACTCTGGAACACCCTCCCAACCAAACTGAGAACACAGCAACATTTAAAAACCTTCAAAAAAGAACTAAAAACCTGGATGATTACCAAAGCACCCAATGACTCTCAGATACTACTCCACTCCTACTGACCCTATGCAAACCTGTGGAACCATTGCACATACGTAATGCATACAGAACTGAAACTGCAAAGCTAGAAATACAATCTATGGGGTAGATTTTCAGACGAGCGCGAATAGCCTACTTTTGTTTGCGCTCCAGGCGCAAACAAAAGTACGCTGGATTTTAGTAGATACGCGCGTAGTCGCGCGTATCGGCTAAAATCCTGGATCGGCGCGCGCAAGGCTATCGATTTTGTATAGCCTGCGCGCGCCGAGCCGCGCAGCCTACCCCCGTTCCCTCCTAGGCCGCTCCGAAATCGGAGCGGCCTAGAAGGGAACTTTCCTTTGCCCTCCCCTCACCTTCCCCTCCCTTCCCCTACCTAACCCACCTGCCCGGCCCTGTCTAAACCCCCATCCTCCCTTTGTCGGGGGATTTACGCCTCCCAGAGGGAGGCGTAAATCCCCGCGCGCGAGCGGGACTCCTGCGCGCCGGGCCGCGACCTGGGGGCGGGTACGGAGGGCGCGGCCACGCCCCCGGACCGCCCCGGGCCATAGCCACGCCCCCGTACCCGCCCCAAAACGCTGCCGACACGCCCCCGCAACACCGCGCGCTCCGGCCCGCCCCCGACATGCCTCCCAACACGCCCACTCCGAAAACCCCGGGACTTACGCGAGTCCCGGGGTTCTGCGCGCGCCGGTGAGCCTATGTAAAATAGGCTCACCGGCGCGCAGGGCCCTGCTCGCGTAAATCCGCCCGGTTTTGGGCGGATTTACGCGAGCAGGGCTCTGAAAATCCGCCCCTATGTTTATAAAGCCGACAATATTTATGCTGACAATCACATCAATCTTTGGAAACTATGTTAAACATTGAAATTTCTGTAAACAGTTGTGATGGCGAAACCGAACGATGGTATATAAAACTCGACAAATAAATAAATAAAGAAAGAAAGAAAGTAATGTGGATGCTGTGTTAGTGTCAGGTTATTGGAGCCACATGCAAGTAAGTCCTTCCAACCCAGGATTCCACAACCAGGCTTTATTTAAATATACAAACAGAAAGCAGGTACATCCTGGCTTACATGTGCAGGATTACTGCATGAATCATGTCCTTGCTCTCCAGGAACAACAGGAGATTCAGGTTCAACA
This sequence comes from Rhinatrema bivittatum, assembly GCF_901001135.1. Lineage (NCBI taxonomy): Eukaryota > Metazoa > Chordata > Amphibia > Gymnophiona > Rhinatrematidae > Rhinatrema > Rhinatrema bivittatum. Next base: position 3,165,481 of record NC_042628.1, on the reverse strand, counting down.
GCATCTTAAGCAGAGTCAGAAGGCAAACTCACAGTTCAGTCCAGGTCAGTTAACCCAGGAATTCACCATAAAGGCACAGATGCACTTATCTACAGAAATACAAGGCTCCTGAGTCTCCTCCAAGTCCTCATGGCTCCACATGGCTCTCACCTATTTGAGTCCCTGAGAACCAATCTGGTTCCTCGGGGGTGGGCTTAGAGATCTGGGTTTGGAAGAGCAAGCCAGCCATTTCAGCTTGCTGAGCTTCCCTTCCGTAGGACTGCCAGGTTTCTCAAAGACAATGCCCTTGCCTCGCATCCACCAGCTTCAGGTACTTTTGCCATGACAAACCATTTGACTACATAGAAACAAGGGTCAACAATCAAGTTATAGATGAGACCTTTTTATTGGACTAACTGAATACATCTGTGACCAGCTTTTCAGAGCCCTCCTCCCTTCATCAGGTCAGTGCAACACAGAGTTGCCACCTCATCAGGGTCATCCTGAACTGGCTGTATCAATCTGCTTGGGATTACCTTGGTAAAGTCATAATCACAGAGTAACAATATCATTACCTCATTCTGCAGTGACCTGATGAAGGCAGCAGAGCTTGCAAAACCTGGTCACAGATGTATTGAATTACTCCAATCAAAAGTCTCACCTACAGCTTGTCTGTTAATTCTTATTTCTATGTTGAATATTGAAAGAAATCTCAGAGTGTTTCCCTCTGGGGCAGTATAGATCTCACTCTCATAATGGGATGTACTGTGGCAGGACTGATGACATCATTGTTAGTTTTTTGGTTTACAGGAAGTTGACAATGACATCAGAAGGTCGTGCTTTGTTCTTTTGCTGTAGGAGGAGAGAGGAGTTTGGTGGTACGAGTTTTAATGCCACTAGCAAAATTAAAATATGATTTTCGAATCTCCTTGTACACCTGACAGCACAGGAATTGAAAGGGTTCTGGAAGCACCACCTGGCAGAAAACCCTGAGTGGATCCAGATGTTGTGTCAGTAATAAAACACATCTGTATCTATGCACAGATGAGTTTGTTTCTAACCTTTATTTCTTAAACTGGAAGTACAAGGGAGATTGAAATGGCACTTTGGGACAATCTGGAGATATAATCACTCCTGTCTGAGCTGTCAAACTTACCCTACAACCCACAAATCCATGCATCTTTCTTAGGATACTTAAATTCTATACTTCATAGTGCTACATTTCGCCTTCTAGAGACTGCAGAACCATTTACAAGTAGAACAGGAATCTGTCATTTGTTCTGTGTTGGTTTGTTTTCATGACAAAAACCAACAGCCCATCACAGTCAGTTTATGTGAAATACATTAAATTATATTCCGATTTCTAAAATTAAAGTTGTGAAATCTTCTCTGAGTTCTCAGCATTAGCAGTGGCATGGCTGGCTTAATCATTAGGCAAAGCAGATGATTGCCTAGGGCGCCAGCTTCTGAGGGCGGCAGAGAACAGTAGCAGCCTGACAGCCACAGGTTGATACAGCCATCATCATCATCACCATCAGTGTTTATTTAGCAGATGCTTTTCCAACAAAAAGAGTTCAAAGTAACTTACAATTACATCATAATCAGGTGCAGTTATAGTTAATAGCCACAATGTACAAGGTGATAGCCACAGTGGCTTTGGACTATCGCATGCCAGTACTCCGGAAGCCATTTCAGCATTGCTACATTGGTGGGTTGGGGGGGGAGGAAGAACAGCTCAAAGGGTAGGCAGTTTAGAGGTGTGATTTGTTTAGTATCTTCTGAGGGCTGGAGGGGGTTTAGGGTGGTCTAACTGGCTTGTTTCTCTTCCATGTAGTCATGATTTGTTATTGTATTTCTTGCATTGTTCATTGACTTAGTCCTATGTTGTTGTTGTTGCGGCTTGGCTGTTCCGTAATACACTTTGATCTCACCTGCTGGAAGAGCATGTAATAAATAAACAATGATGATGACATGTTAGAGGTCTATTCATGGTTTTAATGAGTTTGGAGTTGGCTAATGATGAAAGCTGCTTCAAAGATCCAGGTTTTCACTGATTTCCTAAATATTATGCAGTCACAGGTAGACTTAATGTACAAGGGTAGAGAGTTCCAGAGGGCTGGGGCAGAGTCTACAAAGGTTCTTTTCCTGGTGGTGAAATGTTGGATGTCCAAGAGATGAAGGTTGAAGTTCTAAGTCTTGGCTGAAACATCTGAAGAAGGAGTCTGTGTGGTCTCAATACCTCATGTACTCAACATCTATTTGGTTGGTCTAAGAAAAGGTATCATAGCCTAGAAGGTTTCTACAGGACCACTAAAACAAAAATCACTCTGTGATAGCTGTTAAGAACATAAGAATTGCTATGCTGGGTCAGACCAAGGTCCATCGAGCCCTGCATCCTGTACATAAGAAGTGCCAGGCTGGGTCAGACCAAGGTCCATCGAGCCCTGCATCCTGTACATAAGAACATAAGAAGTGCCAGGCTGGGTCAGACCAAGGTTCATCGAGCCCTGCATCCTGTACATAAGAACATAAGAAGTGCCAGGCTGGGTCAGACCAAGGTCCATCGAGCCCAGCATCCTGTACATAAGAACATAAGAAGTGCCAGGCTGGGTCAGACCGAGGTCCATCGAGCCCAGCATCCTGTACATAAGAACATAAGAAGTGCCAGGCTGGGTCAGACCGAGGTCCATCGAGCCCAGCATCCTGTACATAAGAACATAAGAAGTGCCAGGCTGGGTCAGACCAAGGTCCATCGAGCCCAGCATCCTGTACATAAGAACATAAGAATTGCTATGCTGGGTCAGACCAAGGTCCATCGAGCCCTGCATCCTGTACATAAGAAGTGCCAGGCTGGGTCAGACCAAGGTCCATCGAGCCCTGCATCCTGTACATAAGAACATAAGAAGTGCCAGGCTGGGTCAGAACAAGGTCCATCGAGCCCTGCATTCTGTACATAAGAACATAAGAAGTGCCAGGCTGGGTCAGACCAAGGTCCATCGAGCCCAGCATCCTGTACATAAGAACATAAGAAGTGCCAGGCCGGGTCAGACCAAGGTCCATCGAGCCCAGCATCCTGTACATAAGAACATAAGAAGTGCCAGGCTGGGTCAGACCAAGGTCCATCGAGCCCAGCATCCTGTACATAAGAACATAAGAAGTGCCAGGCTGGGTCAGACCAAGGTCCATCGAGCCCTGCATCCCGTACATAAGAACATAAGAAGTGCCAGGCTGGGTCAGACCAAGGTCCATCGAGCCCAGCATCCTGTACATAAGAACATAAGAAGTGCCAGGCTGGGTCAGACCAAGGTCCATCGAGCCCTGCATCCTGTACATAAGAAGTGCCAGGCTGGGTCAGACCAAGGTCCATCGAGCCCTGCATCCCGTACATAAGAACATAAGAAGTGCCAGGCTGGGTCAGACCAAGGTCCAGGCTTGGTCTGACCCAGCCTGGCATGCTGGGCATTGAGCCCAGCATCCTGTACATAAGAACAGGATGCTGGGCTGGGCTGGGCTCAATGCCCAGCCTGGATGCTGGGCATTGAGCCCAGCATCCTGTACATAAGAACATAAGAAGTGCCAGGCTGGGTCAGACCAATGGTGCATCGAGCCCAGTATCCTGTCTCCAACAGTGGCCAGTCTAGGACACAAGTACCTGGTAGATCCCATAAAGTTGAACTATTTTCTGTTATTCACTCCCATGGATAGCAATAGCTTTCTTAGTCTACCTGGCTAGTTCCACCAGGAACTTGTCCAACCCTCATTTAAACCCGCTGTGCTTGTCGCCTTGACCACATCCTCTGGCAACAGATTCCACAGCTTGATAGTGCGCTAAGTGAAAAAGTACTTTCTATTTTAAATCTGCTGGTTGTTAGTTTCATTTAGAAGTATTTGATGGGGATGTGCATTCATTGGTCGTTCTGTTTCATTTGTTTCAGCAGTCTGCTTGTATCTCATGAATGGAGCATAGGCATGTAAAATTGGTAGTATGTGCATATGTAGGCGGTCACCCACGTGTGCATTCCATCAATTTTGGGCACCTACTCTCCATTTGAGGGGTATGTGTGTAGCGCCGAAACAAATGAAATGACTTGACCAACAAATGCACATCCCTAGTATTTGAAAGGGTAAATAACCATCTTTGGATACTGGTTGACAGGTAATTGTTGAAGGTTTGAGTGATGGCTGTTGAAGTTGTGGGTGTTTGTTAAGTGAATGATGTTGAGCTTTTGTAAATCTTGTATCAACTGTATACTGTATATTATTTACTTCAAAGGTATTTCAGACACAAGTAATATAAAAATAATTATTTATAAATGTATTTGTTGTTTATAGAAATCTTCCAAAGTAAATATTGCTGGAGAGACTGGGAACAGAAGTAGACAGTGTCTCCCCAGTAAAGCTCACGAAGTCCAGTTGTTATTTCTTCTTGCTCACAAGCCAGGGAAATTGGAGACTTTTAGCTTGTCTCTAAAACTATTTACATTCTTATTCATGTAAATGCATTATTTACAGGCCTGAATAGATTCATTTTTTGTATTGTTTATTTTTTAAACTATTTGAATAGGTTTATTTTTATATGTGCACATTAGCATATAAAATGTCACTTATAGTGCCACTAAGTGTGCGGTTGTAACATTATTGGAGTTTCTAATTAAGCAGCTGTGCTATTGGCAAAGCGATGAGGCCAGTTAGATGCTGGAGTGGCCATTAGAAGAGAGCGTTGGCTGAAGCTAAGTGAGGACTGACGTGTAAGTAGTAAGGTTCCCCTTCCAGTGCTCAACAAGAGGACTGGATAATGGGCCATGTGCAAGGGGGAACATGAAAACACAGGTTGTTCCAGCCAAATAAGACGAAGGCCCTTATTCAGAGAGAGCTTTTACCCACTCGGTGCCTATGGGAAAAAAAGTTATTGAACAAGGCCCAGAGAGCTGGTCTCATTCTTTTTAGAATATACTCCAAGTATGCACAGTGATGTGCATGTGAAGGGAAGCAGTCATCTGAGGGAATGGCAGCTTGAACAGGTAGCCCTGATTAGGCAACTAATTAAATCCAGCTACATCAAGCTAATTGTGATAAATTGCAGGAGGAACTTGTGAGACTGGAAGATTGGGCATCCAAATGGCAGAAGAAATTTAATGTGAACAAGTGCAAAGAGATGGACATAGGGAAAAATAACCTTTGCTGTAGTTACACAATGTTAGGTTCTATCTTAGGAGCTACCACCCAGGAAAAAGATCTGGACATCATAGTTATTACTTGAAATTGTTGGCTCAGTGTTCTGTGGCAGTCAAAAAAGCAAACAGAATATTAGGAATTGCTGGAAGAGAATGGTGAATAAAACGGAAAATGTCATAATACTTCTGTATCACTCCATAGTGAGACCACACCATGAATACTGTGTGCAATTCTGATCGCCGCATCTCAAAAAAGTTATAGTTGCACTGGAGAAAGTACAGAGAAGGGCAACCAAAATGATAAAGGGGATGGAACACCTCCCCTATGAGGAAAAGCTAAAGAGGTTAGGGCTGTTCAGCTTGGAGAAGAGACAGCTGAGGCGGGATATGATAGAGGTCTACAAATTCATGAAAGGAATTGAATGGGTAAATATGAATTGGTTATTTATACTCTTTTAGATAATACAAGTATTAGGTAGCACTCCATGAAGTTATCAAGTAGCACATTTAAAAGAAATCAGATAAAATTCTTTTTCACTCAGTGCACAATTAAGCTCTGGAATTCATTGCCAGAGGATGTGGTTAGTGCAGTTAGTGTAGCTGGGTTTTAAAAAGTTTTGAATAATTTTCCTGAGGAGAAGGCCATAAATT